>NW_017805531.1:1710193-1769757 GCF_001891065.2 Hippocampus comes | reverse complement strand
TTTGTTGCGCTTTAAGCTCCGCCTATTAGCAGTGGGACTATCACACCCACTTTTCTTCTGGTTGTTGTGGGGGATTTTTTTCTTTGTGTGTTTTGTTTCTTATATGCTATTGTTGATGTAGAGCGGCTGTGAGCTGGAAGTGAATCATTGCAAAGTGACTAAGGATGTGCACAGTGAAACCTCCTCAGATGCTGTACAGTGAACCTCCATTTATTGCGGGCGATATGTTACAGACCGACTCACAATAGCTGACAATTTGCGATACAGAGAACACATCATTTAAAAAATGAAAGTAGTTTTAAAGCTCAATTTTACAGCTTTTGGCTCAGAAACCCATGCAAACACGTTTTTCTATTGCCGATGACCAAAGAACTGAAAAAGCTATAAACTTTTTTTTTCTTTAAAATGGCTAGCGATATGTGGAATTGAAAGCAGCTGTGTGTTAAATTTATTACAACTTATTAAATTCCACTTTTAAAAGTATTCCATGGCGCCTGTTCAGAAATGAGCATAGCTGTAACAGAAATTACGACTCTCACAGGCTTTTTCTCTCTGCTCTTTAGCAACAATGACTATTACTAGAACTCAGTAGGGGACCTTCTCTGCCTCTTCTTTCTTACAATGCAATTCTTCCAGCAGACCCCCAGTGTGTTTTGGCACAACATGTTAGTACAATGAAGGCACAACTCTCAATTCAGACTTGTCGACTGTGAAAACATGGGAAAAAAATTATTCCGTATAAATTTTCAATCCAGCCGGGGCGCGAACGATGACCTGCATAATTACGGGGGTTCACTGTATTCTGCTTAATACGATTACCGAGTTAAATACCGAGTGAACAATGTTTTCATCGCTACGTCCATCCATTTGTGTGTGACGTTAACTAATGTAGACTAGTAGTACTGTATGTAGTTTCATGATGACCGTGTAACCGTTCAGCAGTAGAGCTAGTCTCCACATTGTGCATGCCTTAGTCCAGTAATCCCCTTGTAAAAAAAAAAAAAAAATGCATTCCAATGATTTGTTTTTTTATTTGTTTTTTTTTCTCACCTATACCCAAACTGCACTGCTGCCCCCATGATGCACCTCTGCTTGCTGGTTTATGTTAATGCGCTTGAACCCCATTGGCCCATTGCCATCATGTGCTCGCTGCCTGCTAATTAAGACTCAGTCGGCTGTCAAATCACTGAAGCGACCCCTCGACGCAACCTTTGACCTGGTACTATGACCTTTCACCTTTTAGCTTGGCATGTGGCTTTGTTGTAGAGCAGTGTTTTAACTAATGCTTATTTGGTCGTCTTTGTCTCGATGCAATGTCTGTTTGTTTTTTTTTTTTCCCCTTCTGTCTTCAATGTGGGCGACGAAATGACTGCGGCTCTTCCATTTAGGGTTTGGAAGGGGGATTCCAAATGAGGTCACCTCAATTACAAATTCACAAAGAGCCGCCATCAATTCGTCTCCTGTAGTGTCTCTTAACACAAAGCTAGTGAGGGTTTAGGGGAAGCCTTTTTTTAACGGTGGCATGGCTTTTTGTCCAATGTCCAAGTTGTTCAGTGTGGTGGAGCTATCGAGTGTGTGCATGAATGTGATGCTAGTGCACGTCAGGTGGGGCTAAGAGGTCTTTACTGTCTTACAGCTACACAGTGGGGGGGATCACACCCTAACAGGTGATTCAAAAGAGATGGGTCACGCCAATCAGAGCTCAAAGGTGGTCTTACGTCAAAGATACTTTTGAACTTTGGCCTGAGACCTTTTTGGACTTTTGTCTGAGCGTGAACCATCACTGAACACGGCTTCCACAGTTTATCATGGGGCTAGCAGTGCAGCCTCCCTCTCTCTCTCTCTCTGTGCTTCCCACCTCTTGTTAGCAGCTGTATTGTCGTCCTTTAATTGTGAATGCTTGCTTATTGTTGCAGTTAGTTAGCCGCAAGTACCAAGTTAATATTCCCAGTGAAGATGATAATTCATGAATGCTTACTAGCCAGTAGCTCCAGTCGGCACCATGCTCCTGCTTGTGTAGTACATGTGTCCGAGTGCTGCTTGCTTGCTACTGATGATATGATCATATTGTTGATGTACACACAAGGATGATGTAATGCTTCTCCTATGATGTCTTCTAACATATATTCCCTTTTTTTTTTTTGTTTTGTTTTGTTTTTTTGTTTTTTTTCCAACTCATCTTTTTTTTTTCCCTCCACACACTCTTATCTCTCTATCACTGACCTGCGCTCATCTGGCTGGGCAGGGTATCGCCCCCAGTGTCATGGCTCCCCTGCCAAAGCGGGCAGCCCTGGAGAAAGCCAACGGGGCCTCTGCTGTGTTTAACACCGGCATGCTCCAGTACCAACAGGCCCTGGCCAGCATGCAGTTTCAGCAGCAGGCTGCTTTCCTCCCATCAGGTATGCAAACCGCAAGCTTGCCCTCTGATCAGCGGGACGGTGCCCGGATCGGCCTAACCCGGCTCCTGCTTGGCTCCGGTTGGACAGATGGCTGTTCATAACATTCTGGACCATTTATCCAACTCGTGTGATTCATTCATTTATTTATTTATTGAAACTTTTGGATAGAGGGACATGACAAAGATAGATAGCTCAAGACGTAGCCACTGTTTGCTTTGCATTGCCACATAAAAGAAGTCACAAACCTCCTACTAGTTTTACTTATGTAAAATGGGCGATTTCCACCAAGCGGTACGGTTCACTTCAGTTCGTCACATTAAAGTTTGAATTTGGAGCCTCCTTTTATTGTAATCCACAGTTTATCTTCCCAGTCACAACATGTTTGGGATATTTGAGGATGAACCAAAACTGGACGATCACTGGGGTTGGTCATCAATTTGAAGCACAAAAGCGTGTTTTGAGTGCGCGAGAACAAGGAGCATGGATATTAACATTGCACATTAAAACAGTGCAAAATGTAGTTTTACCACCGGATATTTTGAATGATATTTTTCCTCTTCCTAGTTGTTTTATTTTAACATTTTATTTCTAATCAACGTAGTGGTTTTTATTTTATCTTAACTCGATTTATTTATTTTTTAATTGGTAAAAAAAAAAAAAAAATCAAAAATTATCATATGTACAGACAACATGCCACCCTGACTGCTGTCGCTACATTATAAAACTACATCGAGAGGTACAGGTAAAAATAAAGGTGCGAGTGTGGCTGTTTGAGAGGCTACTAGCAATGATGGCTCAATTCATTGACTCCACTCATTTTGGCAACAGAGACTGTCCACACTTCTCTTTATCGCCACGGCTACATATGAAATGATGACTATAGTCAGGTGTTAGGTAGGTTAGAAAAAAAAAACAGACAAATGTATCGAACTGAACCAAACCGTCCACGCTTGGTGGAAACGAGGCATCTGGGTTCGGATTCACAACTTTGTAAACAGCCCATAGTTTGCACATTGAAAGTGGTCACTCATATTTCATGACTGGGGCTTGTGGTGGAGCTAAGATTCTAACCGCGGTGACATCTCATGATGAGCTAACGGGCTGCAGAGTGTGGCTTCCGGACACGTTCACCCTTTTTCAAGCCTGTGTTTAGAATGTTTTGAGCCTTCTCGGGTTTTACATGTGTACCATACTTGAAAACATGACTGACCAACAGATATTAAGCTTCCCCCACCTTTCCCCCCCCCCCTCACTCTAACGAACCTTGTGACGGGCTGTTTTGATTTCTCTTCCCCTTATCCAATCCACTTCCTGTTGCATTGCATGATGGGCAGGCTCAATATTGTGCATGACCCCTGCAGCCGGCGTTGGTAGGTTCCGATTCTCCTTTTTCAGTTCTGTGTGACTTCCTGTCTGTGGCTCGCATGTGGCATCGAAATGTAACCAGTTTACCCTGAGTTGTGTTCGTTAAATGTGGCAAACTGAGCTGCTGACACCACTACAAAAGTTTTTTTTTTTCTATGCAAAAGACAAATAATTCAGTGTCGTGTTTTACCTGTCATTCACATGTCTTCACTGTGTTTAGTTCAAATGAGGTTTGATTTTGCTCTTTTGACTGTGTTGCTTGACCACTTACACTCTCGTGCCTGTTGTCAACCTCGCTTCTGGCTGGTCACACTTAAGAGTGCCTTTAACTTGAAGACACTTTTCAAACCATACCATACCGAGGGGGATCCATTTGAACCTTTCCCCCTGCTCATCTCTGCCGGAATGACTTTATGACTAAATATTACTCAGTTCAGTTTTTAGATGATTGATATTCTGTTACGGCCTGTTTACGGTCATTGATCTCAAAAGTATAACAGTATTCTTTTGTATGAATGGCAACCGGTGGATCCACGGCTTAATCTTGCCTTCTGCCATTTTATCATTTATCATTTACTCTGCTTGTTCACTATATGCCACTGGCATAGAGAGATGTACAGTCAATAAATGATAAGTTTTCCGACCATTTAACTGAAATTGGGTAATTTCCTGCCCCACAGTGATTGGGAATGACTCGCCCGGTTTATTCCTCAGACCTCAGCCACACTCTCACGGTCTGTCGGCAGAGAAACAAAAGGGACTGTGTTAAATAGAATCCCTCGAGAACTTCCTATCTGGCACTCTTTTGTCTTACCCTTCTGTTGTGTGTACGTGTGTGTGCGTGCGTCGACTCTGCTCCTCTGTATATTTTTGCTTACATGATTCTCCCCTCCAAAAAAAAGTTCCCATGATGCACGGTGGTACCCCCGTCACTGTGTCTGCAGCCACCACATCTGCCACAAGCGTTCCCTTCGCAACTGCCTCCACCAATCAGGTTTGCACCTCCACCGCCTCTCTTTCTCTTTCTCTCTCTCTCTGACTACACAAGGACGATCGAGGGATGCTCATGTCTCACAGCCAGTGGGTGGGTTGCAAAATAGACGGTGCTCCCTCTTGTTGGCCTACACTAGAGTCCGACGTGCCAACGTGTACCGGGAATACTCGTCTTTCCTTCTTGACAAAACAAATTGTGTTGCATTTTAATGTGTGTCCTCCTTGTAACTCCCGTTTTTTGTCCTTTCCTATTTTGAGGACTCTTCCTTATCAAAGTTGACTACCAACGAATACATGCAATACGTATGTATGAGGTAGTTTTTTTTTTTTTTTTTTTTAAACTCCCCCTTCCCCCTACATTCACCATTCGCACAGCTCGTGCAACAGCTGCTCTCTGTGCCCTTTGGTGCTTGGCTTTTTTTGTTGTTTTTTTTTTCTCCTTTTTAATTTTTTATTTGACATTTTTCGCTGCTGCTTCCAGCACGTAAAATTCCAGCTTTACCATGTTCCAGCCCGACAGTCTCGATATTGTTCCGGGCGCATTGTAGGCAAAGTCTGTACAACGACATCTTTGAGGAGGAGCCAGTTTTGTGCATTCTGCTGTTGAGTTGTGCAGGTCAACAACATGGAGGGCTTAAATTTGCATGGGGGAGCCAACTCACTGACCTTTCACTGCCTTAATAATAATCATTATAATAATGCCTCTCCCCTTCTTCATGCTGTCCAGATGCGCTGACTCTCTCTCTCTCAAGTGTAGCTTCTATCTTTTTGGTTTTGTTTGTTTTTCCCAGCTGAGAACTTCTCATAAAGTGACAGGATGGCGTTCCGCTGTATTTTGTGTTGGAATCGCACTCGGTTGAATCACGTGTCTGCTTTCTACCCCTCCCCAGATTCCAATAATATCTGCAGATCATCTGAGTAGTCACAAGTACTTGACTCAAATGTAGTTCCTCTCAAGAACAGTGAGTCTTTGTTTAAATCCATCACGCATACACTCACTTATAAAATATTGGGGATATTCGGCTTTTGGGTTGAAATTTCAGGATGCACAAGAACCTTGACAAGTAAACTTAATTTGACCTTCTCTAAACTTTTGCAACCGTTTCAGTACTTCTTGTACAACTTGCTTGTTTTCTAACAAGGAACCGAAGGAGAAAATTCATGGCAAGTGGGCAAAAATAATAAGTGCACTTCCCATGCGTAATGGGATGGTAATATTATGTATAAAGCTTTAAGCATATCCAAATACAGTAATAAAATGACTATATAGTCGCAGAGGTCATGCGATCAACTCATTCGCAATCTCTGCATACAGGCGCCTGATAACGATCCCGATTATTTGAATCAGATGTTGTTGGAGGAGATAAACATGGAAAAACCTGAAGAATTGTGGCCTTGGAATATGGGGGTTTTGACACCTGTAGTCTAAATCTCTCGTCGATCGCAGAGGTTACGTTCCAGACAACGCCGGCAATAAATGACGGGGTTACTGTGTGCTGCTCGTCCAAAGCATATTCCTACTCCTGAAATCCTGATTGAAATTCCATTCGGGTTCGGCTTGTTTTTTTTTTTTTTTTTCCGACCGAGATATTTATATGGAGCATTTTCATTTGGATTGGGTTTCTAACCTGATGGGGATGTGAGTTTTGGTGTCCTAGTTATAGAACAGCATGTGCAAAAAGCACTGAAACGTTGGGCATAAATTCCAGAAGACAGAAAGTCAAATTAAATTCACCTATCGGTGTTGTTATGCATTTTAAGTTCATCCTGAAATCTAGCCACAAAGCCACATATCCTTATCTTTTTGACAGTCATGTTGGTCTTTTTTTTCCTGTTCATTTGTACCCTCCTGTGTTTCTTCCTGTGAAAATCTCCAAAAGGTATATCTAATGCCCAACTCCTCTTTCCTCCCCTTCCAGATCAAATGAATGTGTGCTGGCACCGTCCGAGCCAAAACAGTTCAGCCTTTATTTCCATACAACTTTAAGAATGTCAAGCAATGGCACCGAGGAGGGTCTACCATCTGTCAAAACATCCAGGGTGCTACCCGTGCCATCTGCCCACATGTAAAAAGCTGAGAGAGAAGAGGCCATCTTGGTGCCTGGGGGGGAGGGATGAGGGAAGGGGGAGGGGGAGGTCAGTGGGTCTCATCACACCGCTGTACATCTAAATCATGGCTCTCGATTGGTTGTAATTCACTTCACCGGACGCGGAGAAGGTCAAAGAGTGACGTTGCGTGAGTCTAAAAGTACACCTCTGGTACGTCAGGCGACCAAGATTTCTTTTATTCCTTTTTTTGGTTTTGTTTTAATTAATCAGCCATATTTCGTCGTTTACAAAAAAAAAAGAAAGAAAAAAAACAACAAAAAAAAAAGACATGCACCTTGAATTTGAATCGAAACGAGAAAGGCACAGCCATTTTGAAACAGGAAATCTGCTAAGGCGATTGAGCACATGCAGTATTGTGTGTGTGCGTGTGTTTGTGTGCGCGCGCGACTAGTCAAACTAGACTCGGATGGATGAATAAATGAGGGTTGTGGACATATGAATGTTGTGGGTAAACCAACATACCTGTGTACCTTGAAAGCACAGCCAGGCTTGCTCTTCTCACCTTGTCACGTGCCATGGAGGCCATACAGCTCAAACCAGAGTGTTGTCTCAGCAGTGTTATTTGTTTACCGAGGGTAAAATTGAAACGGAAAAAAAACACACAAAAAAAAATGTTGTATGGCTCTTACTATTGTTTAAGAAATGTTAATAATTTTAGAAGTGGGTTTTTGTGCTAATTTTTATGTTTTTAAATCTTTTAAGTATGACTTTTAAATGGAAACAAAATGTAGTTCCTCTTTTAATCGACTAGAGTGCTGTTTTGGTTGGGGGTTTTTTTTGCCCTCCCTTTGTCCTGTCGAGATGACGTTGTCGCTCAAGTCCATCGACTCTAAAGCCTCTCGAATAGGAGTGTGTTGCTTAAGCTGACTTGTTGTTACCTTGTCCTCTTTTAAAGAGTTGCTCTGTTCAAGAAACTCTGTCGAGCCGCGCGCTAATAGCAATGTAAGACAATAAGGTCTGTTCGGTCATTGTAACAAAAACAACAACAACAAAAAAAGTACACTTCAGTGATTGTTTATCTGAGTCACATGTCATAGACAGCAGCGATTCCCAACACCCAAGTGCTCATTTAGCTTCCAAAAAAAACTTATTTATTACGCAGTCATTGATTCAAATGTTACGTACGTGTTGCCATGCGGAATAGACAGTTAGGCCTTCAGGAGATTTAATATGTTTGTCCTCAAGCTATTTCGACACTTCAATTTGGTTGATGATGCGTACAAACAGACTATGAAAAAAAAAATACTGTCGTGACCATATTTGGGCATGCAGGGTTTCTCGACCCACACACGACGATGTGAAAAATCTCTTGGCACACCACCAAACCAAAATCTCACCAAAACAAAAACCAAAAAAAACTCGTCTCATTTTACTAACAAATTGACTTCTTCAGCATAAATTCTGGGTCAGTTTAGTTACTTTTTTATTGCTCTTCCTGTCACTATAGTCACACAAAGTAGATGAAAAAAGGTCCTTTTTTTAAAAAAAAAAAATCATTTTCAGACTGATGAAGTCAACTTTCTCGCGGCCCACTCGATGATCTCTTACAACACAGTGTTGGGAATCACTGCCTCTAGCCAAAAACACACACAAAGGGATTCAGACCCCCCCCCCCCACCCTCCTCCCCAGAAGGCTTAACTTCAAAATCGCAGAAGCCAAAAAAAGTCGTTACAGCGTCTCTCGTCGAGGAATCATTTTGGTTCACGCGAGTTTGTGTTCGTACCGCAGTTGTGTTCATCTGACCGTTGTGTTGCCACAGAGGTGTGACCGCGCGTCTCTAGCGATTGTATCGTACCTAACAAAGCCTTAGATGACCATGAATTGGGTCACGGCCCAAACTTGTCAATCACCATGCAGGTAAAGAGCACCAATGATGTTTTCTAGTTATCTCACCACGCCGCTTGCGATACGTTTGTGCTTTCTCTTTCTCGATGTAACGATTCTTCTCTTTGAAAATCCATTTAAGAGCTTTTATGTACTACTTAAGGATTTGAATCTCTTTGAGATGCGTAGTTGTAGATTTTTTTTTTTTTTGCCTTACTATATAACCATATTACTTGACAGCATCGATATAGCCGTTGTAGATTTTGAGGTTGTATGACATTCATAATTTTTTTTTTCAAACCATTTATAAATGATAACGTTTTAAATATTCACGTCATTCATATAGCTGGATGTCTTTTTTTTTCCAGTTGGTGTTACATGATATGTTTGTTTTGATATGTGCAACATGTGGAATTAGTTTTGCTGGGATCGCAGCAACAACCGTTTTCCATGTCGGCGTGTCAAGATCATGTTTGAATATATGTTGTATCAATCTATAGGTTGTCCATGTTTTAGGGTAAACATAGTTTTCTACTGTATCCATTTCAAAGAAAAAAAAATATGTGGTTTGGTTGGAAATATTTCTTAAATTTGCCCTGAATGTCAGGCCAAAATGAGCAGTTGAGATTTTGGGGTGTTTGGATATTATTATTGTTATTATTGTTATTGTTTGTTTATTTTTATTTTTTTCCGGGTTGGGGGGGAGGGGTGGCTGGCGTGAATCGGAGAGAAGACTTGCCCCTGCTGGTGAAGTCAGAAATGCTGCAGATGATGAGTTCTAACCTAAGGGACGAAGGTTGTGACTTTTTGCACTTCTGTATATAGTAAATAAACAGAGACAAATGTGTATCATATTGAGATTATTTTGAATAATGAAAAAAAAAAGATCTATAATTATAAGAAATTTTGTTAGATTAATTTAAATTCATAAATTAGATGACCAGCTAAAATTGCTTGCAAAGAAGGGCACTAGTTTCTTGGCCGATGCATTTGGAGAAAGCTATGCGCTTTTTTGTCTTCTTTTATCAGTGGCTAGTTTTGCCTGGGAATGTTTTTTTGGGGGGGGGGAATAATGGTCCCCCTGTCCTGCTTAATCCACCCCTTCGAATGATCACATTATTTCATTTGTTGGCCACATCACTGCTCCCACAACTCTCACTTGATCCAGAAAAATAAGAAAACATAAAAAAAAAATCTATATATTGTATTCCATTATGATTTGACTGCATGTAAAACCACGTAAACAAAAACATAGCAATGTAAGGAAAGTTTTTCACAATAATCCGTACAGTAGATAACATCCACAGTGGGGGGGGAGAGAGAGAGAGAGAGACAACCCTTTTCCCCAACAACTCATCTTACGCTTGTGTGATGAAATAGTTTCTGAGCAAATATGTTATTTCAAGAATACTGAAAATATGAGCACTCATCCAACCCAAATACTTTTTCCAGAGCCATATACGATATATATTTCCAGTCGACTCACAGCAAGTTGTGTTATGCTCTGCTCTCCAGACTGTGCGCTCAGCAGGTGAAGGCCGGCCATGCCAAATGCACATTTGGGCAAAGTCTTGAACATGAATGTAAAGCGGCTGCTGTATTGTTGCTACAGAACCAAAGCACCAGATTCTCAAAAACCAGACGTTCAGTCCGTCTCTTCCCTGCTGGGGGCACACACACACACACACACACACCACGCCAATGCTTTTTGCCCGCTTTTTACTTGTAAGTGCAACTACCACTTATGTATTCGCTAAACAGTTGCTACAAGATGATGTCTTATTTGTTTATGCACACTTGATTGTTGCCATAATTGACTCTTATCTGTCTGGATGAAAAAATAAATAAATAAAAAAGGATTTGATTTGCTCATGCAACACGCGTGCGTCTTTCGTTTTTCGATGCGGAGGCAGCCTGTGCTCCGACGTCAGGCGCATGTGAGCGGCATCACACGCTGCCTTCGGGGGTGACCTGGTGACATTCATTCCGGAACAGCTCCATTGAGGCTCATGTGTGACAGATGTGGAAGGGTACGCCGATGGTGCCCACGAGACCGCCGGTGTTGTTATCTGGGTCACGACTGAAAATGACAATAAATGAACCCACTGGTGTGTAACATGTTAAGCAGAAGACAATAATTACCCCCCAACCCCCCATGTATTTAGGTTTTTCTTCAGCAATTGAACGGCACGCTCAATCGGATTCAGGTCAGGTGAGCATGACTTGGCTATGGGTTATTGTCCATCTGCACTGTGAAGCGCCGTCCAATATGTTCTAAAGCATTTGGCCGAAAATGTGCGGATAACATTGTCCGAAACACTTTTTGGCACTCCTTTTGTCAGCACTCCTGTCATCAATAAATACAAACGAACCAGTTGCATTGGCCCACCGGGCCACGGACCAGCTCAGCAGCCAATTTCCCATTTACTTTTTATTTTCATTTCAAATCTATTGTGGTACTCCCAGAACTTAGGGACCTGAATGTAAGTAAAAACATCTTGTTTTGGAGCAAACAACTTGCTTGCTTGCTTTATTACCTACCCAATTTCACCATTCAGACCCAGACGCCCTCTAGTTCTCTCCAAGAAGCTGAATGATATTCAATGCATATAGAGTGGCTTTTTTGCACCACATCCGTGAAATTATATGCAAGAACAAAATACGTTAAAAAACGCAGAATGCCAATGAACACATTTTCTCACCTATCTATCGCACTATTCCCACACACAGTCACACCTTAAAATTGAGTAATGATAAATAAATCCGCTCTCACAGGGTGTGAATTATTATCTCTCTTGCATGCTACGTACTGAGTGAATATGAATATGAATCTAAAATATACACGATCGATCAACATTATGATCAAGTTGTTTTATATACAGAATACTATGAATGTTTTTCCCCTCATAACCCAGAGACGGGTGCTACTGTCCAGACATGTCCGCAGTGGTGATGGGCATGTCTGGACAATGGTCCCCCTCCCGTGCCTGCACTGTAGTCAATAGTGGTGTGTGATCCTACATACTTTAGCATCTCCGATACAAAGTTTTTTTAAAAAAAGTCAGTATCGTTAATATAGATGCTGATACAGATACTTTTCTATTATTAAATTTTTATTATTTTATTCATTAATATTATTATGAAATTGCTAAATGGTGTTTTTATGTTTCCTGTTATTTATGTTGTTTGATTACTTGGAGTTATTTTCCAAATACAATGTGGGTTCAGTCGTTCCAATGCAAAAATAAAACATTTTTCCCTGAGTGCATTTCTTTTCCCTTTATGACAAAACAAACAACAAAATCAAAAACAACCAAGACGAACCGGCGAAAATATTAACAGGAGCGTGAAATGGGGAGTAAACATTTTTGACTGGGCTATGTCGTTCAAACATACTTAGTTGTTTGAACATATTGATAAAGTCATTCAAACGTATTGACAACGTTGTTTGAACGTATTGGTAAAATGTAGACTAAATAATGCTAAACACATTTTTCTCATAAAGCCACGGAGCACCCCGTGGCATGAAATTACTCGATCCGAAATTGATACCGACTCGGTACCGATCCGCGCAACCCTTGAAGTCAGGGCGGAAATGCTTTCCACGTCTTTTGCTTCGTTCTCGGGGGTGACGTCTCCTTTAAGAAAGCGGAAGTGAGGCTGTGGGCTGTTGACGCGCTGAGGATATGGGCAGGAAATGCCATTCAAAGCGAGCAGAAGCGTGATCGCTTCTCCGGCTCCTCGGCGCACTTGCACAATCGACGTACCTCCGAAAATGCGCCTGGCTTGACGCCGCTGCCGCCAGCGTCCAGGGAGCGGCCACTCTCCCGCGGGGTCGCGCGCTCGGTGTGATTCTCTCTTGCGAGTCCGGGCGAGGAGGCAGCCTTCCCGGCCTGCTCGCCTCGAAGGCTTCGTCGAGGGACACAAAAAGGAGGTATTTGGCTATTTCCTCTTTCTCTCCATTTGGCCATGAGGGAATACAAAGTGGTTGTTTTGGGCTCGGGCGGAGTCGGGAAATCGGCTCTGACCGTCCAGTTCGTGACGGGCTCCTTCATCGAGAAGTACGACCCCACCATCGAAGACTTCTACCGGAAGGAGATTGAGGTGGACTCGTCCCCGTCCGTGTTGGAGATCCTGGACACGGCCGGCACCGAGCAGTTTGCCTCCATGCGGGATCTGTACATCAAGAACGGACAGGGCTTCATCCTGGTCTACAGTCTGGTCAACCAGCAGAGCTTCCAGGATATCAAGCCCATGAGGGACCAGATCATCCGGGTGAAGCGGTACGAGAGGGTGCCCATGATCCTGGTGGGCAACAAGGTGGACCTGGAGGCCGAGAGAGAGGTTTCTTCTGGGGAAGGCAAGGCGCTGGCCCAGGACTGGAACTGCCCCTTTATGGAGACATCGGCCAAAAACAAAGGCTCTGTGGATGAACTGTTTGCAGAAATTGTCAGACAGATGAACTACTCCACTGTTCCTGCAGGAGGTGACCAGTGTTGTTCTTGTGTTTTGCTCTAAAAACAAAACAAAACAAAACACACAATCAGATAGTTGTGCTTTTTAAATCATGCCTTTTTACTTTTCAAGTATCTCTACTCACACTGTTGTCTTATGGTTTCGCACAAATGGACGAAAATCAGCGTTGAGGCTTCGCACAAGTGGATGAAAATCGGCGATGCGTAATGGTAAAGGTTACAAAGGGTGCACAATATTTTGGAAATATTAGTGGAAGCGTTCAATCGATCATTTCATCGAAAGGCTTTTTTTCCCCTTTTGTTTTAAATATCATCGCCCTCGTAAAATAACAGCCAAAGTCATATTTTGACAAATAAATATTGTTTTGCTTTAAACATCTCATCAAGCTGGCCTCCTGCTAAAATCGGCTACATCTTTTGGTGAAACAGAACGTTCAATTTTACCCCAGAACTGAAATTATTAGTAAATATAATATCAAGAGAATTTAGTTCCGATTTTCATTTTTTCTGAAAAGACTGAAAACATGACTTCGGCCATTACATAAGGAAAATAATGAACATATATTTTTTTTTCAGGCAGACATACATTTTATAGCAGCATTTTTTTGTCAAATATAATTGTTATGGTTGTTTTTTTTTTTTGTTTGTTTGTTTTTTTTTAAATAACCCCCAATGCGTTTCAGTGGGTGTCACTGATGTGCGGATTTCCGCTATTTGTGGCCCGACGGGTTCCTATCACTGTAAATCGGATCCCGTATGTGTGTGCATTACAGTTCCTTACATGCTCCTCAAATTTTTGCTGGCAACACAAAGCAGAAAAAAAAAACGGAGCAAGTCTCATATTGTCGAGATCACAAGTTGAAAAAAATTAAAAATCACGCTACTTGAAATGTGGATTATGCTCAAA
This sequence comes from Hippocampus comes, assembly GCF_001891065.2. Lineage (NCBI taxonomy): Eukaryota > Metazoa > Chordata > Actinopteri > Syngnathiformes > Syngnathidae > Hippocampus > Hippocampus comes. Next base: position 1,755,684 of record NW_017805531.1, on the reverse strand, counting down.
ATGTTTTCCTTAACTAGTGTGGCCACCCCACGATCATCTGCAAACAGTGAAAATCCGCAAATGATGGACGCTGACTGATAATAGCCATGATTTTTTATTTTTTTTTTTATTTTGCGGAATATTGAAAATCCCTATTAAGAGCCAACCTTTTAAGGTTTCTTCATTCTTTCCATTTATCCCTGTAAATTTTCGTGAACTCTCATCGAAAGTTTCTAACTTAGAAAATTCACAGAACTTTGCAACCTTAATAGTCTGGAAATGTGTTTACATGGTAAAGTACTTGAATGTTTTTTGGGATTTTTTTTTCTTCTTCCAAATATAGCTTTCTTTGTACAATATTGACACTTCTCTGGAAATGTGCCTCAGTGGGAATGTGTTTCGCACAAATGGACGAAAATCAGCGTTGAGGCTTCGCACAAGTGGATGAAAATCGGCGATGCGTAATGGTAAAGGTTACAAAGGGTGCACAATATTTTGGAAATATTAGTGGAAGCGTTCAATCGATCATTTCATCGAAAGGCTTTTTTTCCCCTTTTGTTTTAAATATCATCGCCCTCGTAAAATAACAGCCAAAGTCATATTTTGACAAATAAATATTGTTTTGCTTTAAACATCTCATCAAGCTGGCCTCCTGCTAAAATCGGCTACATCTTTGGTGAAACAGAACGTTCAATTTTACCCCAGAACTGAAATTATTAGTAAATATAATATCAAGAGAATTTAGTTCCGATTTTCATTTTTTCTGAAAAGACTGAAAACATGACTTCGGCCATTACATAAGGAAAATAATGAACATATATTTTTTTTTCAGGCAGACATACATTTTATAGCAGCATTTTTTTGTCAAATATAATTGTTATGGTTGTTTTTTTTTGTTTGTTTTTTTTTTTTTTAAATAACCCCCAATGCGTTTCAGTGGGTGTCACTGATGTGCGGATTTCCGCTATTTGTGGCCCGACGGGTTCCTATCACTGTAAATCGGATCCCGTATGTGTGTGCATTACAGTTCCTTACATGCTCCTCAAATTTTTGCTGGCAACACAAAGCAGAAAAAAAAAACGGAGCAAGTCTCATATTGTCGAGATCACAAGTTGAAAAAAATTAAAAATCACGCTACTTGAAATGTGGATTATGCTCAAAATGTTTTCCTTAACTAGTGTGGCCACCCCACGATCATCTGCAAACAGTGAAAATCCGCAAATGATGGACGCTGACTGATAATAGCCATGATTTTTTATTTTTTTTTTTATTTTGCGGAATATTGAAAATCCCTATTAAGAGCCAACCTTTTAAGGTTTCTTCATTCTTTCCATTTATCCCTGTAAATTTTCGTGAACTCTCATCGAAAGTTTCTAACTTAGAAAATTCACAGAACTTTGCAACCTTAATAGTCTGGAAATGTGTTTACATGGTAAAGTACTTGAATGTTTTTTGGGATTTTTTTTTCTTCTTCCAAATATAGCTTTCTTTGTACAATATTGACACTTCTCTGGAAATGTGCCTCAGTGGGAATGTCTTATCGTGAAACCTAAGAAGACTTTTTTTTTTTTTTTTTTTTTTTCTTATGTACTGTTTTAATAATCTCTTGTGCTCAGTGGTGGAGTCAGTGTTATGTCGGTCACTTTTAAGATAATTTTTAGGGGGCAGAAAATGAGGTGTGAAAGTCTGTAAGAGTCACTGGACTAGGGATGGGCATTTTGACATTTTGGGAAAATGTTTTCGTGAGCCTCAACATAATTGCCTCAGTCATTTTTAAACGTTTTCGGAAAACAAACCATTACAAAAAACTAATTCAACAAACCAGAAGACTCCATTTACCTTGACTTGACCTCTTGCCCAAGGTCAACAGCTCCAGCGCGCCTGTGCCAGAGAAAAATGGATGAATGTGATTAAGTCAATCATCCAATCCACACAAATGAATTATGCTCATCCCTAGTGCAAATATTTCTATGGATTTCGTTATTTCGAACGTTTCCGAGATCTCGGAAGTGTGTTAACAGTGGAACTTGGATTTCGTGCACAAGGACCTTAAGTGCGTTGCTGTCGCTGCATGCGGTCCCGTCATGTCACGTTGACCGCATGTTAAGTGCCTTCCTTGTGACTGTGCCAAGTGACGAGCCCTCTTTCCTCTGCAGTGCGTCTCCATGGCAATCAGAACTTTTTTTGTTTGTTTGTTTTCCTTATTTTTTTTTAAGCAGTTAGTTTCCAAGTTTTCCCAATCAGGCCCAATGTCGAGGTACTGCGGCGAAGAAGCCTTGAAGCGATGGTGTTCACTTGTTCAGTTTTTTCCTTGAAGATGTGATGAGAACTTTTTAATGTGATGATTTTACCTTTGGACAAAATCTGTGATGAACCTTGTCAGTTTTGAAACTTGTAATACAAAAAAAAAAAAAAAGGCATTTTATGTACTGATGAGTGTTGTGCTTGTCTCACTGAATGCAAATTATACTCACTGGGTGATTTATTGGGTACAATTCAAGGCTAGCCACTGTGACAGCTTTGGTTGGTGGTATTGATATTTTATATAGATTGTTTGGAGAAAAAAAAAAGTGATCTCAAAATCAATCGCACGAGCCATATGAAAAGCCTACCGAGGGATGCACATGTACTGTGTGTCTGTACTCCGACTCTGGAGGGGGAAAAACAAAACAAAAAACTCACGTCAAGCAAAGCAAAATAAGCTATTTTGTGGTGAAAAGGCCTGGAAAGAAGTGGCATCAAAGGCTTTAAATTGTGGTGATCGGAGTACGACGACGCAAGATGCTAATGCTAATCGACCCGCCAAAACGTCTGCCATCAATAGAGAACATTGATTTTTTTTTTTTTTTTTTTTGTGATGTTCATAAACATAGAACACAGCAACAATTTGCCCGTAGGAGCTTTAACGTCGCTGTAGGCGCGGGTGTGTCATATCCACCTAATGTTTACATCTATGCTAATGACGGTGAAGCCGCTCAATTCCCAGAACGCGTTGCGTGGCGCAATAGATTCAATTAATGGCATTGCAAAGATGTTAATCCTTGTCATGTGTGCTTGGTTATATGTAAAATTGTGACATCCAGGTGATGAAGTCCTACGAAGGCATTAATGTAAACCTCATAAACATACATATCCTTTCGAGAAAATGCATGTTAATGGGTACGGTGACTGGTATCGGCTGCCGTTGTGAGTGTTCGATACCGATATCTGGGATCGGTAGTAACCCATCCCTACTTAATATAAACTGTGGCGCACCTTTGAATACGATGGCGTGAAATTTCGGGATTAGCCTAAAATGCACTAAAACGTAAATACCTAATGTTAACCGTAAGTTTATCCCGCCAGTTGTTTCTTTGATTTTCTCATGGCCTGCTCAATGTTGAAATCGGCCTTTAGCATTTGTGACATGCGAATTAATAAGTTCCACCGCGTTCACTTTGTTTACAAGGCAAATAAATGAGCGAGGCCATCTTGGCTTGGCTCGTCCGCGTCAAACAACCCTTCATGGACTGCTTTTCCAGTAAGTGTGTTTAGCCGAGGAGAGCCTCTTCATTCTTCCCGCCGCATGTTTTCTCGGCCGAGGAGCTCAAGGACAGAGAGGCCTCTTTGTTGCGTCCGTGGCCACCGTCAATCGGCCTCACACGCTATCCGCCGACGTCTCTGGCTAAGGCCTCCTCAAAGCGGCCGTTGGGTGTCTCCCCCTCGTTGCACAGACTGGAGGTCACAGTGCCAGCGGGAATGAAAAGACACGCTTCGCACTGTGGAGAAAGCTTCGCTTCTCTCACTTCGCCAATGAAGCTTTTGTCCTCTTAACTGTCACCGTCGCCGGCGCCCCTTGTCAATGCTGCCGCTTGTCAAGACTGTATGGATTCGTACTGCAGGTCGGCTGTGTTGTCAGACACGCACCAAATGTGAGCTGCGTTATTTTGAAGGGAGAAATGTTAGCCATAGCAGATCAAAAATAAACATCATATTTAGTGGCCCAACTAGCATAATCAACAAAGTTATTTGCGAATTTAAAAATGACTTTGCCGATTGTGCTGTTAAGCACGTGGTCTGTTTATTCCTGTGGTGGGGCTGTAATATACAATGGGACTTCCAATTTCAATCTGTAACCTGACACTGAATCTACAATTGTACCCATAAGGAAAAATGGAAACCAATATGTCACCATCATAACACCTTTAACTTTTGTCAACATTAATTTGAAATCAAATTCAAATGTGACATTTTAACGCGAGTTTGAAACACTACCCGGGGTTTAAAAGATTAATTTGAAGCCTTAGCCCTGGTTTGAAACCTTTCTTTGAACCCCCAACCTTAGTTTAACACCTTACTTTGAAACCCAAACCATAGTTAAAAATCAAAACAAATGTGAAACTCTAACCTGAGTTTGAAGCCCTAGTTTGCAACTCAAACCTTAGTTAGAAACCTACTTTGAAAACCTAACCCTAGTTTGAAACCCGACCTTGAAACTTTGGTCCAGATTTTAGCAAGCATCATGAAAGTTGACTTTTTTGATTTGCTTTTGCGGGCCACATCAAATGATGTGGTGGGCCAGATCTGGCCCCCGGGCCTTGAGTTTGACACCTGTGGCATACAGGAAGTAGAGGGTGACGGTACACTTCCTGTGTTGCAAACAACTGTTAGTTCCTCTTCGGGTAGAATAAACTGTATTCATAATGTCAAATGTCGCTCCTCTTTGCAGGACATAAACTGCAGGCCGTGTCTGGCGCGTAACTCCAAGTAGGATGAGCTTCCAAACATCTCGAAGTGACATGACCGTGGGAATGAACTTTGGGATCGTGAAAAAAAAAAAAAGACAGAAGAAGGACAAGTGTTGTGAGGAAGGTTCGACCAAAGTTCATTGCGGTGGCTCTGTTGATTTGATTTGACTAGAGGCATCAGGAAGCTGGTCCCATGACTCCACCTCTGTGGTCACGACTGCTCAAGTGTCAACTGCCTGAGAAGGCAATGTGCAAAAAGATCACTTCAACCTCGCACCGCCTTCCAAAATACTGGATTTAGCACCTGACACACATTGGCAGTTGTATACCCAAGTGGCCTAATTTTTTTAGTGGATAAAGTTTTATATTTATCTCTTAAATCCTGGAAGGGTCCACGATTTTTCAATGTTCAGGTTTACAAAAAAAAAAAAAAAATGACTGCAAGGTATTATGTGATACTTCATGAGACGTTAATGAGAAGCGTTCTGTAGACGAATAAGTGGTATTAATAAATTCTTTTCTGCTATTGTGGGGTTTTTCCATGCGCTACTGTTGCAACAAAAATCAAATGTACCAGGCACAGGTCTGAACATTTCACAATCAGGCATTTCCTAATGAACTGGACGTATTTGTTGCTCAACAATCACATTTCAAAACACATTTCCACTGAAAGGAATTATGTGATACTTCATGAGACGTTAATGAGAAGCGTCCTATAGACGAATAAGTGGTATTAATAAATTCTTTTCTCCTACTTTGGGGTTTTTCCATGCGCTATTGTTGCAACAAAAATCAAATGTACCAGGCACAGGTCTGAACATTTCACAATCGGGCATTTCCTAATGAACTGGACGTATTTGTTGCTCAACAATCACATTTCAAAACACATTTCCTTTTTTATGGCCGAACTGAATGAACTTCCAAACTCCCGTTTATCATAGTTGTGTTGATAAAATGAAATGTCGATTTTATGGATTTGTCATGTATTGCTCTCCGACTTCTTTGCTTTATGCTGTAAAAGTTTGATGTAAGGACACATTTGGTCCACTAGAGGGCAGACAGGTTCCGACCACAATTGCGCCGTGTATGAAGTTTGAAATTTAGGTTCCGTTATTGTGCAAAAAGTACAAAAAAATTATACGCATTAAAATATTGGAATTGTGAAGTAATTAACAAAAGTATTAAATAGGTATTAAAAAAAAGTTAAGTCTAATTCTGTGATTATTTAACGGTCTATCTTTACCTTGTTAAATGTGTACACGTATTGCACTTACATATGTCAAAGTAACCATATTTATATGCCATACAGGAGAAAATGAGAATTCAGTCGGTGCACAAAATGTGGCATTTCTTAATCTGCTCTCAGGTAATTTGACTAGAGCCGATTAAGTGGATCAGTTGCAATTTTTGTGTGTGTGTGTGTGTGTGTGTGTGTGTGTGTGTGTGTGTGTGTTTTGTTTTTGTTTTTTTTTTTAAATGCCAGTGCGCAACAACAGATGTATTCTGATATTTCGGACAAAAATATCCCTGTGGCTTTGCTTGGCTTTCCTCCCAGACGAGCACGCTTGTCTTCCTGGAGCCGCCATGGGGCTCATGCAGATTCCTCCATTGCCTTCCTTTGTCCGTCAACTAAGAATAAAGGTGACCTCACAGGTATGGGCTACAGTTGGTAATATAGTAATGGCTGCTGCTGTGGTTGGTTGACATACTGTATTTCCTCCTATAGTGGTTGATCCCGATTGACAGAACTCATATAGTAGTTGCCCGTCTGAGTGCATGTTGGCGAATGTACGTTTATTAGTGTCGGGCGAACACATTACGTTACAATTGTTTCGTGCTAATAATCACCGCTAGATGGCGTAGAACACTAACAAGGCAAACAACTCAATGGGGAATATAATGAGAGACAGTAACAGTATGTACTGTAATAGTACCGGTACGTACTGTAACAAGTTTAATAGCAGAATTATTAATATGGTGGCGCTCAAATCTATATTAAAGTGCTTCACAGTACAGTAAAACCATCAGTAAGTCCAACCATTTTGTCAAGCGTAATGAACAGAGCGTCCCAAAAGTCTTTCGTTTTTCGCATTTTATTTACGCCATCATTCCTTTCAAATGTGAGCCAATGGGGTGATTTTAAAACTACACAACAAAATAAAATAACATCAACGCCATTATCGAGTTTGTTGCCACACCACTTTTACATTTGCTGGAATTTCCAAGCTACATTCTTGCTAAGCATATGGAAGATGATCCAAAAAGTGTCCTGTCGGCCTGAAGGGGAATGATCCATGCCTAGTGTATGTATTTCAGGATAGCTCTCGCAAAGGTGGGGGCCGCGCAAGCTGGACTGCTACTGTCACACTTCCATCCAGTTTACCAGGCAAGGGGGGAGTAGAAAGGAGCGACCAATGCTCACACTCCAGAATCCCTCCAGCTGTCCTCTAGGAAGCTTTGCAGCCAGTGGAGCTTAAGAGGAGCTTTTTTTTCCATGTGCTTGAGTCCAGGCTTGGTACCAATATGCTCTACAGGTACTACACAACAATGTGCATGCCTTGATGAAATCCAAATGCGCTTCATGTGCATGCATTACAAGTTTTTCCACTTCATATTTTGAATACAGTAATTTCCTGTATAATTTGCATGATTTATGAACTACCAGAAATATGGCTTAGAGTTGAACATGGCTCTTAAATTCCAAATGCCTCCATCATATTCTGATGAGCAAGGGTCTTTCTTTATAATTCCCCTCTAATATATATCGATGTAAAAAAAAAAAATCCAATACTACGAAAAGCGCAAGAATTTAAATAAGAAACGAGGTAGCCAGTATAACCTTTTTCCAGGCCATTTATGCTATGCTAACTAGTGTCGCATCAAATCATTGTTTTTGTGTTAAGTTTGCTCTCAGTTCTCTGTCTTCATTATCGTTAAAACTGTACAGACCATCTATTTTATGAACAGGTTTATTGCACCCTACTAAATCCTACCCTCGGAGCATTTAGGCTGCACTGCAACCGCTTTACAAATTAAAGAAGCAATAAAGTCAACATGCCCAAAGCCCAGACTCAGCCTGTGAGTCATTAATCATGAAGTACACCAAGTGTATTTTATCAATCGTCACTATAGGTGGTGCGGATAGCTCTGCCTGTAGGCGTAATTGGCCACGCATGCTATTCAGTCGCTGTCTTTATAAAGCCGTCACATTGCCCTAAATGGCTTTTTATGCCACAATAAAGACACAAGATGCATCGTAAGAGTGCTAATGGGAAGGATTCGTAAAGCCCTCTGTCTACTGAAAACACAAATGTCTTCAAAATTTGACATGCCACAGAGAAGAGTGATTTCAACCGACCTGCCAAACTTGGATGGTTAAAAAAAAAAAATCACCAAAGGTGTCAAATGAGGCTTCAAAAGTGTGAAAAATCAAGTAATCGTTCTACTATCATGTTGGACTTCTCTTACACTGTATTTTAATGGGGGGTGGGGGTGGGGGGTGACCTATGAACATCATTTCAAATGAGCTTAAGCTCAGCTCCATGAAATGTTTTGCGCTCAACTTGTTATCTAATGTTTGTATTTGGTGAAAACATTGGCAGCTCCAACTAAGCTTTCCGACCAGATGTTCCTCACAGTGTGAGACGGAAGGTCAGGTCAACCCGGGTTTTAATCGAAACAGTGATGCCCAGAGTACACACAGCATCTTATCTACAGACTCGCTACGTTTGTGAGGATTGCGTTTTAGCCACAAAATTGACATAACTCCATCAGAGGGTCTCACCGGAGCAATTAAAGCAGAGAACTTAGCCGCTGGGTGAATGTCTCTTACCTCCGGGGACTCCAGACAAGAACGAAACGTCACGTTCTATTTGATGATTTTGACTGACACACTTTGAAATGGGATCAACGTTGAGGGGCGTTGTTAGCCCCGGAGGCGCGAGTGACATTTAGGATGATGGCTTGTCACAGGAAGACATCAGCTTTGTGATTGGGGGACTAAATGCTCTCTCCCTTGGGTCAGTATAAGCACTGAACTAAAACAAAGAGTAGACACTCTTCTTCCACAAGAAAGTTTCCGTTACTTAGTTATCAGCAGGAGAACATGAGTCGGTTTCACCAAAAATCACCGGTTTATGACAAAAAAGGTTGAGAAAACAAACTTTTAGTGAAGAAAAACATGTCAGTTAGAACACAGTCTCGGACGCGGATAGTTTTTGCATTTGTGTCTCTCACTATAACACAACAAAAACAAGACTGCCATGGCAAAATAATTATTCATATAAAGATTTAAAAGAAAAAAACACAAAAAAATGCTCCTTTCTGCCATTTACTTCATGAACTGCACCATCCTTTTTCACCACTATGAAACACACTTTTCTTCGACTTTATATCATACATACTCAGTATGAGGTGCCCAAACATCTGACTTCCAACATGTTTGCATTTCTTTCCCTCTTAATCAACGTGACAAGCTGAGATTCACCTCCCAATCTTTATCTTCAACTCAAAAGCGGTGCTCGTCTCAAATCCGAAGCAATGCAACAACACCATCTACAGGGATATGTTAGTCTGAAAAACAGACTTGACGTATGCACATATCAGTGACAGTAAACGGTGGGATTATCCACCGCAGTGAATGAGTTAAATATCTTAAGAATAATATATTAATATTCTGTATATTAAGGGTGCCCAGATTGGTACGAATGTGTTTTGCCAGATAAACTTGGCTTACTCTGGCCACCCAATCGGAGGACGGAAAAATGCTGACTATACATTGGCTGAACAGCTAACTGGCCCTCTGAGGGAAAACAGTTGTTGCAGTTACATGGGCCAGCACGACTGACTCTGAAGGTCCTTGACAGAGTAGACTGACCTGGCATCACTTAGAGACTGGAATGTGATTGGATAGAAAATAAAAAAAAACACCCACATACTGGAAACTGGCCCATACTGTATGTCCACCATTTTTTTACATGGCAGATTTCTATTCTCCATGTCGCAGAGGCTCAATATAAAAAGTACCTGACGGCAACTGAGCTGCCTTTTTTTTTTTTTTTTTTGAAATAGCAACACAAGTATTTGCCCTCATCAAACACAACCATGAGGATATAAATAAACTGCATTGGCCTGGAGGTGCACGAGTGTTGAATGAAGCATGAAATCCTGCATTGTCACATTACAGCTCAGTGTGGGGGGGGGAAAGTAAAGGCGCCTTCCTCAACTGCTTAGTTCATCATGCTTTATTTTCCTCGCACCTTCGCTTCACTCGCCGATGTGTACTCCCCCATCTGCCCATGTCTGACTCGCCCTCCTTCGATTGGTACTTTTCAGCGAGAAAACACCATTTGCGCCATGGGGCCGCGTGTCACAGATGGGACGAATTGTGAAGGCACGTGTCGAGAAGCCATGCGCCGAGATGGCAGATATTGTCACCGAGGCGTTTGGTCTCTGAGGGTATTTTCGAGGAGTATCTTATGGGGTTCACACATGTCGGTTATTCCATACGCCACCTTAGCATCATGCCAGACTTGCTTTCCCTGAAACAAATCTCCATCAACTCTCTCGAGCTTAAAGCACACCTCCTCCCTCTCTCTCTCTCTCTCTCTCTCTCTTTCTCTCTCTCTCCCTCTTTCTCTCTGGCGTGTGACACCACCGAGCAAAACGCCGCAGTTGTCCCAGTCAGACTCTCTCCATCTCGCGCTTCACGAAGCTCGCCGCACACTGCTCCTCGCCTCTCCTCGCAGTCTCTGTCCTCCTCTCCCCTCAAGTGAGCTACCATGCGTCTTAGTTTCTCCTCCTCTTTCTCACTGCTCGTCTGCCAACATTTCAGGGTCCTTTCATCATCGAGACCAGCGCTCTCGCATCCACGCCGGCATCGCTAAAAAACCCCTTCCAGAGGACTTCTGGGTCAGGACGCAGCTGGTTGTCGGGTCTGAGGAGACTTCAAAGGTGGACACTCATCAGTCAGCAATTTGGTCCAAGACCCATTAGTGACAACTCAACTGCGTGTAAGGACACTTTTAAATGAAGATTTTGGACTTGTGTTATGGTGATGCAATGATCTGCTTTTGTCCGTGGAAGGATGTTTTAAGTTTTCCAGCAGCAGAGCTTGTTGCTGCGTTTTCAGTCGATGTGCAAGTGTGGCTGGGCAGTGTCACTCTATTTGTGTTGTGATTGACAGAAATAGAAGGAGGACCCCATTGATCTACTTTTATTGTAATCTAACTTTTCCGGGATAAACAAAAACAAACAAGCTGTCAGGTGTGTTTCCAAATTTTTAAAAGACAAGAAGCAAAACCTCTGAGGGTGACACCGCAAGTCGAGCAATTCTGAGCTCAGGGACTGCACCGCGTGACCTGCATGATTTGACTGCATGATTTGACTTGAAGATCATGCCTTTTATGACTTAAAATTATTTTTTTGTTATTACCGGCAGTCAAAAGGGGCCCGAGAGAATGACAAGGCTGCAAGACTGCTTAGATACCGCTTACTTGTCGATTTTGACAATGACACCAACCTTCCCGCGGAATATTTCCGATTTGATCTTGTGGAGGGAAAGGAATGTGCGATCATTCGCTGGAGTTGTCTTGATGATGTTGAGCAAGTCAAACCTATTTATGTCATATCTTGAAGGATGTCATTGTGTTGGAGTCTAAACGTGGACCCAAGTGCGGGGAAACAACGAGGCAAGGCCGGGAAGCAGGAGTAATCTCCCAAAAATGACTTGAAAAGAACAATAAAAAAAAAGGCATGCAAGATGAAGGGAATATCAACGCATTAAATCAGTGGTTCTAAACCCGGGTTCGATCGAACCCCAGGGGTTCGGTGAATCGGTCTCAGGGGTTCGACGGAGCATCTGCCATTGAGGTTAAGACACACCTGACTCAAGATGTCAATTAATTATGACACGCCCGTCTGGCCATTACTGGCTGCAGATGATCACATGACATTGCTTGTCCAATCAGTGCTGTGGGAAATTTAGTTCGCTCAGTAGTCAAAGTGTGACCGTCGTGATAGTACGTCATGCATAGGTCATTTTGTGCTGTTTTGTCCAGGGAAATCAAGACAACAAGTATTATAAAAAATGATGAGATTTATTTGAGAAAAAGCGTGGAGGGACACCGTTGACAGATCTGTCAAGGGAGTCCTTCTACTCGTCCGCGTCTTGCGCTCTCATTTTATCTTGTTGGGAGGTGGTGAAGGTCAGCGCAATCAGCATTTTGAGCAGCTACACAGAGTACAGACTAGTGCATGTGCAGCTAACTTTGCGTATCCGCAAAATAACTGGTCAGCATTCAAAGGTATGGTCAGCATTCAATAGTACGAACAGTTACCTCCATTTAGCACTGTTGTTATATGTCAAATTCCCATTACAGTGCACAATTAAAAAATATATATACTTAAGTCTACAAATTGTATTTACTTTTTTTAGTTTTTAATAAATGTGTTTTTTATGTGTTGAATTCATAAAAAAAAAATCATATTTTTATTTTTCGCTAATGAAGGGTTCGATGAATGTGCATATGAACTGGTTGGGTTCAGTACCTCTAAGAAGGTTAAGAACCATTGCACTAAATTGCACTGCACAAGTTAAAGATAAAAAAAAAAGGAAATGCGGATGACAACAACAGAAACAACTGACTGACAAAAAAAAGAGAACTTCATACCAGATAAATGACAAGACAACGAGCCGAGGTGCACGAAGCCAAGACACGAGTCGCAGAAGGGAATTGATTGGTAGACACAAGAGACCGGACTGACGAGAAGAGATGAAAACAAAACCTAACAAGCATGACGAGACAACAAAATGGACACACGGAAAACATAACAAAGCAAGATACAAATGTAAATCCAATGCCGATAGCCAGCGCTCTGAATTTGAACAAAAAAAAACAAAAAAATCAAAAATCCGAATAGACTAATAAGAAATCAGCAGGAGACGGTGTTTTAATTTGGAGAGAGAATGCAGTCATTATTAATAGACGTGTGGAGACTACACTTAGGCAAAAAAAAAAGATCTCATTCCTTTCTTCTCCATCTTTTCTCACCTTTTCAGGTCGTCATCCTTTGGCAGGAACGCTTTCTTAAGACCTCACACACCAGACAGGACGGCATGGCTGTGACATCAATTTGAGTTCTCCCCGCCCCGCAAGAATGACACTCATGCTCCTTTATTCGTGCCTGTGACCTCCATATGAGATTCCGCAACCGTGCGCGGAGCTGGCCCGGGCTTTCGGCTTCACGTCGTGATCAAAAGGAGGCGCTACCTCAGTCTCGGAGCGGCTCCAGCGGCTGCGGCGTTTGTTTGTGCCCACAGCCATGCAGGTGTCTTTCGCGTGCACGGACCATGGGCTGAAGGCCCCGCGCAACGGCGAGCACAGTAAACAAAACACCACCAGCCCCAATACCACCAGCCAGGCTCGGGCCCGCTTTCGCACCGTGGCCCTGATAGCTCGCAGCCTGGGTTCCTTCACCCATCGCTACCACCACAACCTCAAGGAGTCTACCGCCAAGCTCACCGGCATGAAATACCGGTAAGTTTGTTTCAATGTCTTTCCTGTTCCATTCTGGCATGGTGGGGGAAGAGAAAATGAGATGATTGCTGGAGGCCTGATTGTGAAGATGTAGATGAGCGGTAACAGGCGTTCAGTGGGAGGATGTGGGTGAGTGCCCACGTTGTCCGAGGAACGAGAAGAGGACGATCTTTTGGCAGATTGGAATGATTATTCATCACGTGAATGTGAACTCGCTGAACGACATTGCAGAACTGCATTGTGATTTCCAAACAACTGTGCTGTGAGGGCTCGTCAGGTGTGCCCGTGGGAAATTATAGAATTCCACGTGATTGGTTCGAAAATGCACTTTCGGGTGTTTGGTGAATGGAACAAACAATTGCACAATTGCAAAATAGGAAGAGGAACAAGGAGCCGCTGTAGGCTAACGCTGAGACAAATAACACAGATGTTATTTTCAGGTTTAATGACCATAATTTATTTGCTTTATGGAGAGGTTCTCCAACTTTTTGGATCCTTTTACCAATGAATACATTGTAACGTAATGCCAGTGAAACATAACTAAAATTGTGATTAAAACGTTGACTCTTTTTGAGAAGAAAAAATCCAATTAATATCACAACTGTATGTATTTTAAAGCAAAAAATTAAGAAAAAAATCACAACTTTTACAAGAATTAAGATGTAATATTGTCAGGAGAAAAAGTTGAAACAAATGTTTATACAAGATAATGTGGATAATTTGTCTCTGTCTGTCTCTCTCTCTCTCACCAACTAGCAGGCAAGTTTGTGAGATAGCTTACTAGCTTTCTAGCTAGCTGTATCTTTCTCTCGTATCTTCTAATATGATGCATTTTATTCTGCAAAACAGGCCAAAAAATAGAGGTTTTGTTCATGATCAAATTAATATGATGTTGAAACAACCTAATTTATGCAGGCATGTAAAATTTTAGTCATGTTTAGTTGTTCCAAAGCTAAATTGGGGGGATTACTTAGTCTAATTGTGTGTTTTTTTTTTCTGCACACGGGTCCACATAGCTAGCTATGTACTTTTAAAAGTGTTCAGAAATAATTTTGCGATCGCCAAGCTAATTTTTGCGGCACCCCAGCGTGCTGTAAATGCACATTTAAAAAATCTTATCACCAGAAAGTGAGGTTTGTTCACAAAGAGGTACTAATTTGCTTGGCAAGCCCTCAACTGAGCAGATGATTTACGTAATAATATAGTGGTAAGTGTAATAGAGCCATGCGGTAGAGCCCTCCATGTGCGCCCGAGTGGGAGTTGTAAAGAGGCTGAGCCGAGTAAACAACACTCTCTTATCTCAATGAGTGGGCTCTCAGCTTGGAACATGGGGTGGCTTCCAACTTTTAACACCGTTTTCGGGCCTCAGGACCCAATAAGAGGATGGGGCTTGTAGTTAGACAGACACAATGACCAAAATGACAAAAGGAGAGAGTCAGAAAAAAGAAAAGTGGGAAACTTAAGTAAGCTGATAGAACGTATGAAGACCAGTGGCGGCGGTTTTTGACGAATTTTGCTAGAGGGGGCGCAGGCTGGGGACAGGTGTTTTGTAAGAGGCGTATTTGTCCATTTGGCAGGCAGGACTTTTTATGGTAGCCTAAATTGCTGTGGGTTACAATTCTGCCCCACTGTCGCGCGGTGTTCCACAGGCTTCTATTTGGGGACCCCTGATGTTTTCATTCGATTTGCTGCTCATGGATTTCACCTTAAGAAAGCATGGTATATTTCCTGTCACAATTTTATATTGGGGGCGGGCCGTGCTGGAGCCTATCCCAGCTGTCTTTGGGCAGTAGGTGGGGGACACCCTGAACTGGTTGCCAGCCAATTGCAGGGCACACAACAGAACTTAGAAACAGCAATCCACGCCTTTGTTATAAGTTTATCTTGGATTTTTAGTGGAAGTCTTTGCTGGATGTGAATGTACACATGCACTTCTGGCTCATGTTTGCAAAACCAAATCATATGCAAGCCATTTATTTGTAAAAGCCAATGTAAAATGTGTTTGAAACAATTTCAAAATGTTGTGATCATGGTTGGTTGTGTATTTACAGTTCAAACTTTTAATATCAAACAGTCCAGTTTACAATAAGGGCATGCTAATATTTAACGTGTTTAGTTTATAACAACCATATCATATGTCTATTATAAACTCCTAAATCGAGTGCCTTGAGAACCTCTTCCTCCTCACTGAAAAAGAAAAACAGGTTGACCGCTTCCGAGACCGTTTTATTTTTTTTCCTGGCAGATGCGCCTGTGAGTGCTTTTTGGGAACTGTTGGCACTGACACGCTGCCTTCCATAGATGAGCCAGTAATGTATTTGCACTGGATGTGCGAGACACAGCGGGAGCATCCGAAGGCGTAGGAAGTCGAAGCAAAAGAAGATGCCGAGCATAAACTAATAATACAACCACCTGCAGTGTTTTTTAGTTGTCATGGCGATCCCAAAATAGGGCATCTCCAACTGCAGGGTCCCTCACGAGCAACCTTCGGTGGCAGTTTGACCTTTGCTTACTCATGGGAGAATACACGCAGCTAAAACTGGCCCAAATGTGACGTAGCAGAGGAGGATGCTGTTGTTAGATTGAAAACTCTCTGGTTTATTTCCATTTTCTTGTTGTGTGAACTGAGTAGCGCCCGATGAATATGGATTTTTTTGAGGTGGGGAGGGTGGTTCAGATGCAGATTTATTCATGAGAAAAGACTGGTAGCTCAAATAGCAGGGTGTCAGCTGTAAATATATTGTTTTAAAATTAATCTTGTTGGTTCTTGGCATAATACATTTCATTAATGAACTTATAAGGACATTCATGCTTGTTATATAACGTATCCCCGCGATAAGCAATCGTTCACTGTAATGGGTCCCATTCCTTTTTTGCTCTTAAAGGCATCAACCGAATACAAAGTACGGGACTGCTGTCAAAGCCGTCTGCCATCACTCACTGTTTGTATTTGATTTTAATAATGTTGACAAATGGATATGCGCATATATGCCCCGCTGTCGCTTGGCTGCATGCATGCTTGCGCACGGACAGAGCCCATCATGTGGCTTTTCGCTCCGGTGCACAGTTTCACTGAGCGAGTTCAGACAAAACTGTTCTGTTTGATTGTCTGTTTGGCCGTTTCTGCCAGATGGCGCTATTTCTGTTTTTAATGTCTCATTCTTATCAATATGTAATACAGGGCAGAGATTCAGTTGTGAATTTAATGTCTATTAAAGAAGCTTTTTTTCAGAAAGCTTTGACAGCAATAAAACTTCTCCATAAAACTCAGAGCTACTAAAGTGTTTAGAATTGATCATATAATGAATTTAAACTGTAAGTATACCACCAACCATGATCACAAAACAGTTATTTCAAACACATTTGATTTCCTTAAAAATAAATGGCTTGCGTGTGATTTGATTTTGAAGAAAAAAAAAAAAAAAAGCATCAGAAGTGCATGTGTACATTCCCACCCGGCAAAGGCTCTCGATGACTTGCCATTAACGACCCAGGCTAAACTTATCTCCGCCGTGACATAAAAAGCTCATCCCTCAGTCGAGCTGTATCACTTTCGCATACTTCCTAGACACCAATTACTATTTTTCAATTAGCCAGGTCTTTGGTGCCATCTTGTGGCATCTTAGAGCATTATGGAAAGGGCACCAAAAAAAAAACAATACAAATTGGTGAGTCTTTCAGTGAATAACAGAGGATAGGTTGCACAAGAGAAAAAAAAATCCTTCAGATGATGATGTTACTGCGAAAGTACTTTCTGCCACTGTAAAAAAAAAAGAAAAAAATGTAAAGTGGTGTTAGAACACTGAGCGCTTGAGCTCTGATCATGCGAGCCTCAAGCAAACAAGTTCCCCCTAATACAGAGCAGTCCTTGCTTTCTCAAAAACCTTTCACACACTTTGCGTTCTAATTGCAACATCGGTTGTTTTATGCAAGCATGCAGAATGGCTTTCCAGTTCAGTCAACTGGGTCTTGCTTTTTTCGCAAACAGACTGTAATTACAAAGATAATTGGAAAGCATGGCGAAGATACGAAACGCAGCTGCGGATGCCCTGAGAATATAATGACTTGCAATTGTGCAAGCAGGCTTTGTTGCTAGGAATTATCTCATCTATCGATCTGTCCGTTTATCCATCCGTAGTTTACTTTTTAAGTTTTGTTTTGAAACCACACGTTGGGAGATCTTCTGACATACTTTCTGTGTGATCGCTTTCCAGTTCAGTGTATGTATTGTATTTATTGTATTTATTGAATATGCATATTTTTTTGTAAGGCAAGACCTCCCACTGAAAGTCACAACACAGTGAATCAAGCACTTCAGATCTGCCCACACGTTCTTCAAAAAAGGATCATCCCACAGGACACCAGCTCTGAAATACAGCGACTCAATGTGGGGAGATTTGTAGTGAAATGGCTGATGTGAACATGAATAGGGAAATTAGGTATTAAAGGGGGCGGCACGGTAGTCGACTGGTTAGCACGTCGGCCTCACACTGCAGAGGTGCAGCGTTCGATTTCGGCTCCGGCCTTCCTGTGTGGAGTTTACATGCTCTCCCGTTGCCTACGTGGGTTTTCTCCGGGTACTCCGGTTTCCTCCCACATTCCAAAAACATGTGTGGGAGGTGAATGGAACACTCTAAAATTGTCCCAAGGTGTAAGTGTGAGTGCAGATGGTTGTTCGTCTCTGTGTGTGCCCTGTGATTGGCTGGCAACCGGTTCAGGGTGTCCCCAGCCTACGGCCCAAAGACAGCTGGGTTAGGCTCCAGCAGGCCCCGTGACCCTCGTGAGGATAAGCGGATCAGACAGTGGATGGAAGGTATTAAAGGACTTTCAATAGCATTCAAAGATAAAGCAGTTTTGGAACCGAATACAAAGAATGCTGTCACATTTCTACACGCTCACGCTCACGGCAAGCATGCGCACTGTGTAGGAGCCTCTGGGGAGCAGCCTGTCATTCTCTGTTTGCCGTTCTTTGTCATATAGAATGTTTTTTTGCGTAGAGGGCGTGTGATGTGCTTCGACTTGAGGCTCGGATTTGCAGCCCTATTAGTCTGTTGCTTGCGTCTGCCCCGGTCCCTTTTTCTCCCGAGTAATTTGTTTCCCCCTTGTCATTTTTTTTTTTTTTTTGTCTATTCATTTGAAATCGCTCAATTTCCCAACGCCATTTTATATGTTGCGATTGGAGAGATGTTTCTCCCTACTTGTTTTCATGAGCATAGTGTGGTGGCCATTAGGGAAGCGAGCAGGAACTGAAGAGGCGGGTGTTGGCGAATCCTTTTCTGGCCATCAGTGTCGACTTGTGTGGGTTTGTTTTGTCTACAACAACCCCCCCCCCCTCCCCGCCCCACGGGGGACATAAGGAGTTTTATCTGTTTACTTGACGAAAGAGTTCAATGTCAAATATTGATTTGAGCCATGCGGATAAGGAAAACTGATGACAAAAACGATAAGAAAGGCCTTGGTGTGACCATATCACACCTCACTAGGCTAATTTCTCTGAAGATTTAAGGACAATATCATAGCCAGATGTTGATTTATTAGTTGGATATCGATGTTGGAATAGAATCATGTCGTAATGGAATCTCCATACTGGATAGCGGCTGGCTGGCGAGATGCTCATAAGCGGTGACAGGTTTTGTGTGAGTGGGCGTCTTCATGTGACTCATTTGTCATCTTTCTTCAAGGCTTCTTTGGGGCGCCATCCAACCACGAGGGACGGAGGCGAAGTCATTGGCTTGCAAAGTTGTTGATGTCTTAAGTTTGCTCAGTCAAGTTTGTCCTTCACACTGACTCTTCAACTGTCCGTTGTTTACATGATGTGTTTTATCAGTCTGCAGCTTTACACACTGTCAGCCTCGGGCTTCTTTGGCATTGCGTTAGGTCTCAACAATTTCCACTTCTAAATATTTGACTTAGTCAGCGCATCTTGAGAACCAAACAAAATGTTCACAACATGTTATGATCAGGTGAAAATGTGATCAGTGACCTGGAGTCTGTCTTTCTAAAACTTAATCATCAAATGAGAAACCCGAGAGGGGAATATTGAACTTGGAACTGAATTTTTGCAGCCGTATTGAATTAATAATTTATTCATTGTTCATTTTGTAATTAAAAATGTCATTTTTAGAAGGATGTATACACTTTTGTGTTATGTATGATCAGTAAAAAAAAAAAAAAAATCACTAAGCATATGTCTGTACCAATAGTGTACATCTGTACTCATACTTTGAAAAATGCTCCGATATGATGACTCCGATACCACTATCCCAGTGTGACGTATTGGAGCCACGTCAGCCAGTGAAGCCAACACTGAAACTCAGGCTCGCACCCAAAGTCCGCATCCGCTATTTGTTTACTTTTTTAATCAGCATCCCGAATCAACTCAAATTACTAATTGCCCTTTTGCTCATAGTCCAAAAATCCTAAAAAAAAATCCTAAAAATCCAATTTAATTATTATGATGAATGCAATGCACACAAGCCTCATCTCCACTTTTTTGAAAACATATCCGAGTGTAAGAAGATAGTATGTGTCTGACGCAGTAAAGCAGCCATGTCAACCTACAGGAACGTTTTCCTTTATAACTTTAAAGAACTTCTCTTAATCTTCCCTCACCGTACACTAGTCAAAGGCAGAACCCAGTGTGTTTTTTGTTTTCGCTCACAATAAAGTTTTAAATCCATCTGTGTTTGGTTATATCATCTGGCTAGCACGCAGATAATTTGGGAGGGTTCATCTCTCCGGTCCAGCATTGAAGTTTGTAAACTCCTTTCATCAGAGGCCATCGGCAAAGGAATGATGTTTTGATATACTGACGAGATAGGCTTTTGTGACTGATTGCTTAAGGGTTTAATTTAATGCTCATTAGCCGGATAAGCTTTCCATACACGCCAAAACAATTCCGGATGTCAGTATCAAAGAATCTGCTTCACACTACATGCGCGTTGCCATTCAAACATTCCTGTGGCACTCATACACACTACATTATGCTATGATTCGTTCTCACTCAAATCTGAAAAATGTCATTCTTTTTTTTTTTAAACGGCCAATTTGCATCGCACTTCAAGTCACCGCCGATTCGTGCACAGCCCTAATAAACACAGATGATAACATTTTTAGACAACAGCAGATTATGCTTCACAAAATGGATAATAAATTCCGCTCTAGCAAACATGGAGTTTCTCAAGGCCCGTCGCTCATTTCATGCTGCTTGGCTCCGTGCTGCTCACCTCCAGCCGAGTCAGCCAAGCTCCCGTCACAAAGCTTGCCCGGCTTTCGTGACCCTGCTCCGCCCCGCAGGCTACCTGGTTGGACCTGCCAGTCGTATTTTTATGTAATCTCAAAAGATTAAGCCATGCGTGTCGAAATACACACGAACCTCTACAATGAGAGTGCAAATGGTATCAGTGGTTCCTGTGATTGCTTCGCTGTTTCTTGTATAACTGTGCCATCTCTACAGCTAACACATTATACACTCATAAAACAAATACCTGCCCTCACTTTTTTGAAACAGTCCAGAGTAAAGAGAAATAAGCAATGTTATATGAACTTGACTTTCTCGATTTTTGCCTCAGTGACTTGGAATTTATAATTTTTTAACTCGTGACTTCCTCATACCTCTTAATTGTTCACAAACTCACCAGCCACAACATTAAAAATGATCATACAGGTGAGAATTTAATGCGATCCAATAGCGAGTGTATTTCAAGTTTGTATTTGACAAAAACAACACCGAGAGTGTTTTGATTTGCAAGCACGGCCACGGCACAAATTCAACTTGGAAGTCAAAGCACCGCTGCAGCCACAACATTAAAAATGATCATACAGGTGAGAATTTAATGCGATCCAATAGCGAGTGTATTTCAAGTTTGTATTTGACAAAACAACACCGAGAGATACAAGTGTTTTGATTTGCAAGCACGGCCACGGTACAAATTCAACTTGGAAGTCAAAGCACCGCTGAAAATTCTGATGACACGAACTAATCTGTAAAACACAGATGCTCGACAACTTCTGTTGAATGCAACAAATAGCACCAGCAGCCTTAAACACAAGTGACATTAGTCATATTCTGTTTCCCTCTACAGGAATCTTGGGAAATCCGGGTTGCGTGTCTCCTGTCTGGGCCTCGGTGAGTACATTTAATTAGCATTAGAGAGCACATCTAATGATTTCACAAGCAGTCAAGTGCAAACTTGACTTGAGGGAGAATGAGGTGCAGGCACAGAAGGATGTTTTTTTTTTTTTTCATTCTTGTTACATCGTGTCATCGCATGCATCATTCATACGCGTTGAATGTGAGACAATGCAAATCTGTTTTCAAGGTGTGAATAATTCCTCGTGAATTTTTTACCACAATCATCGCTCATTAAACATTTATTCATTTTAGTACGAGGTTTGCGTGTGGGTGCGCATACTCGCCGTATATTAATGTCTGTGTATGCTCTGCGCTGCAGCATGCGTGTGCCAAGTCGCCTGCAGGACATGGTGTCTGTGGAGGCACCAAAAAAAAATGCAGCAAATCAATGAAAGGATACGATGTTTTACAGAGCCGCAAGGCCCTGAGGCATATTTTTTCTGACCGAAATTCCGTGAATGAGATTGGTAGTCATATGTGCAGTGATATTTAAAGTCATGTGGCCCCAGCACACAAAAAAGGGAGCTCTTTTATACAGTGCGGTACATACAGGGTGTTCCAAAAAATGTGACACAACTTGAAATATGATATCTTAGTACCGTATTTTTCGCACTATAAGGCGCACCTAAAATAATTCAATATTCTCAAAAGCTGACAGTGCGCTTTATATATGATCAATATTTTGATTTCTTGGATGTCGTATTTTAAATGTTCTGTAAAGCGCTTTGTTACACCCGCAGCGGTTGTGAAAGTGCTATATCCGTAAAGCTGTATTGTATTGTATTTCTTTTAGCATAGCTCCATCTAGTGGACGCATAACGCAACCTCAGCCATTATTGTACTGTAGCTTCTATTCTAAGCGCCTTATAATGCGGTGCGCGCTCTATATAAAAAAACGTTTTAAAATAGGCCATTCGTTGAAGGTGTGACTTATACTCTGAAGCGCCTTATAGTGCAGAAAATATGGTAACTTAATTTCCTAGGGCAGGCAAACAAAAATGTAATGGGCTTCATGTTGAAAAATAAAAAGATTTCAAGTGACCCAACTAATACGGTAAGTTTTTTTGATACCCGAGTGGTGGCTCTGGTAGTTTTTTTTTGTTTTTTTTTCAGTCAATGACTTCATTTCCGAGTGTGTTCCACACCCACCACAGCTCCAGAAGTCGTATGTCGGATCATAACTTAAAAATCATTATGTGTGTTAATAAAACGTTCAATTACTCTCTAATTATCGTTGTAAATACTAGCGCTTTATACCCGGCAATTTCATAGCAAGGGAAAAAGCTGTAGAATTATGCAAACGTAATCCTCTGTAACATAATATAATGCATGTCGAAAGATTCTATTCATCATTAGCATCATACACAAAACATATACTGTACATAGCAATGAATAATTTCCCTTCTGAGGATAAAAGGAGCGAGCCTCAAAGCCAGCATCTGGTTAATTTTCTCTGGGGTTTTTTTTTCCCTTAGTCAAGTCTAAAAATAAAATTGACATTCTAAGACATGGTGTAAAGCTCCCGGGATTAAACATTTAGCTGCCCATAGTTTTAGCATTCCAAACGTTTTGACATTGATGTTTGGCTCAACAGGCACGTGGGTGACATTTGGCGGTCAGATCTCGGATGAGGTAAGACATCATGTCAAGTTCCATCCCTCAGCAATTACAAGCCACCAGCAGATGTTCTCAACTCATTCATTAATGTCACTGAACTGTAGCGACTGAGCTCTTGTGACACCCAATTAAATGCCCAACATTTGGCGCATTTGGAAAATGGATTCGTAGAGAAGACACCAAGGGAGGAATTAACCGAAAAGACTGTAGAATGCTTATTCCTCTTGTGAACCTTGATGGATGGATGGATAGATAGTACTCGGACTCCACTTTTCAAATTGGTTTTAATTCATTGACGGGAAGCATTTGACCTGGAGACAACTCATCTGATCGCCATTTGAAAAAAATCTGAATTAAGCACCAATAAAGAATGCCATCATATTGAATTTAGCGAATCGATGTGTGGCTCCGATTAGCTGAAGGCCAAAATAGACTTTGACTCAGCTCGCGGCCTGCTGCCGTGACGGTGAAGTTCAAATTCTTGAGGGAATTTCAAGGCCCGTGTTTTTGAAGCTTGTAGCCGAGCGGGCGGTTGCGTGATGTGACGTGTGATGAATAGTGCATTGAAGTTCACAATGGGAACCATTCCTTGTGTGTGTCAGGTGGCCGAGCAGCTGATGACTATTGCGTACGAGAGCGGGGTCAACCTGTTTGACACGGCAGAAGTGTACTCGGGCGGGAAGTGAGTGATTGTCTCTTATTTTGTTTGTTTGTTTGTTTGTTTGTTTTTTTTAGAAGGTTTAGCGATAAACCAGATTTTATTCATTTCAAAAAGCAGCAAGCGCCTTGTGTAATGTATTCCCCATATTGGGGCTACATCGTAGGGGTTTTTTTTTTTCTGACTTTGATAGCCTCTGTAAATAATGAGCAGGAATAATATTGTGATTTTTGCCGGTAAAATGGTTGTGCTGTTGATGATAATAGTCGCGCACTCAAAGATACGGCTTAGATGGAATCATCATTTATATCTCTTGTGCCCCGTGGTGGTTTTGTTTGTTTACAGAGCGGAGATAATCCTGGGAAACATCATCAGGAAAAAGTGCTGGAGGTACCGTATATGCCGCTTACACATTCCCAATACACTTCGGAAGCTAACATCTGTTAAGCATGAAATTAATCAAACATCTAAAGGGTTGTTTACATGCAATCTGGCCTTTGTTTGACACAGCAACAGAAACTGGGTCGGGGGTGGGGGTGTAACTCCTCCTTAACCGTACTTACACAATCGTTAAATTTTACACCAGATACTTAATCAAACCTGGAATACATAAATATATTTTTTGGGGCACATGATTGCCGCAACACGTTGGCAACAATAACTTTGCAACGCACTCCCCCCTCTACAACCTAAACCCGCTCGTCGATTATTTTTCGGCAAGTGACGGCCACCCTCGACGACTATTCTCATGCTGAAATTACTTACGGGCATACCCGTGCATCGTGCCTTATGCTTGTCGTAGGCTACATTTGGAGTTATCGACTGATGATGGTTCTGAATGTGTGCACATACAGGAGGGGACATGGCAGAACCCAAATTTAAGAGAATAACTTGAAAATCAAATGGTCACATGCTTTTCAAATGTGTCTTCCCTTAGGCGATCCAGTCTGGTGATCACCACAAAACTCTACTGGGGAGGAAAGTAAGTGTGTCTGTGAATGTGTGTGTAAGAGGGGCATGAACAGAACATTCAGTGCAAGCAAAACAAGCATGACGAAGAATTGTTTTTGTTTTTTTTTTGTTTTGTTTTTTTGTTTTAACCAACAGGCAACTCACTCTTTGGTTCCGTCATTGGTCATGTTTGTTTTTACTGGAGTCTGCTCAACCTGTACTAGTCGCATAACGCATGGTGAAAGTGTACCTGCGTTTGTAAATGCACATTTATCTTCTTTCGCTCACATCATCCAAGGTAGATCACATTGTACAAGTGTAGCAAGTGAGTCAATAACATTAAAAAGCTCCCTCCAGAATAGCTGCATGAGGAAATTGAGCGTGCATACTGAATTTCAATTACAGCAAAAGCGGGCCAGAATGTTAATGTTGCACTCAGTGTTGCCGTAAAATCAACACGGCAGCCGATGATGATGATGCGCTTTTTTTTTCTCGAGTTTGTTCAGAAATGAAATCAAACATTGTGTTTGCGCCAATCTTTTTTTCCTTTTGGCAATTATGCCCAAAAAGTTCAATCTTGGTTTCATTGGAACCATAGCATATTCTTCTGAACATGCAAGGGGAATTTAGATTAATCATCTTGTTCTCTCTCTTTTTTTTTTTTTTTTTTTTTTTTAATCTTTCTAAAAAAAAAACAGCCTTTGAACCGGGGTGTGTAGACTTCTTATGTCCACTGGATGCCCACAGTTGTGCTTATATGTGTGTGTGTTCACTTGAATTTCTTTCCCTCGTGGTTCAGGGCCGAAACGGAGAGGGGCCTCAACAGAAAACACATCATTGAAGGTAACAGATGTCCTCCCCTCCTGCTTTGTCCTTCACATCACCCCATTACGCCGATCCCAATTGCCCTTTTCCTAATCTTCTTCTTTTATCCGTGTTCCTCGCCTCATCTTTCTTTCTATACTCTTGTAATAGTCCCACCTCACCTAGGTCCCGTCTGTAAAAACTATTTACAAGAAACAATGAGTACACACTGCAGGATATAACGATTGGCTGAATACTGGGGTACCCGTTTGAAAGGTCAAGAAATGGCTGGTCATTAATTAGATAAGGGAATTCGGTGTCATTTGTCACTCCATTTGTAAATTGTTTCAGTGCGCCTTTTAGTGTGAAAAATGCGGTACTTAAGGAACTGCTGTAAGTCATTGACAAGAACCGACAGAGTAACAGACTGTTTCCAAATATTGTTTCAAAAAAAACACAAACAAAAAACAAAAACAAAACAGCAACCCCAAAATGAGTAAGCAGTATACGTAAGTGGCACGTTGACCTAAAATTATCGGCGCAACCACTTGTTTTTGAACCTACCCCTTAATTCAGAAATATGACTGTATTATTGTTACAATTGCATTATTGTGATATGGCAACCTGATGTGCTCGAGAAGAAAAAAAAAAAAAAGCAAGGCATCTTGCAAATAAGTGCAAATAATTCATCTCGAAAAGTTTACCAGTACTTGGATCTCTGATTAAAAACGATTGTAAAAATGTGTTAACCGGTGTTATTTACAAAGGCAAATCTGCTGATACAATTCATTCAGGTGTGTAATGAATTAAGTGTCGACATTTTCCATTCAATTCATTTTTTTTTACAACTTCAGGGTGTGATCGACTCCTTTGTTTCTCTGACGCTCAAGGGCGAAATGAACCCCTGAGTCAAAGGCAATACAATGTTCCCAACGCGATACTTCACTTTACTAAAGAAACCTGTGGCCCAATTCGCATATATTCACAACCCTCCTACAAAGATGCCTTCTGCGCATTGCACCTCTCTCAGTGACTCAGCTCTCACTCACGTAATTAGTATTCACAGCAGCCACTCCAAGTTTCTCCTCAAACAAGCGAGAGTTTCTGTGCGTAGATGAAGGCGCAAGGATGGACCACGTTAAAAAGTGGTCGTGAGTTGAGGACATTTTCTGGGGGTAGAAATGGCTTGGAGACTGGCACCATGTGAGGTGAACTGTATTGTCAATATTGTCTGATTCTGTATCATGAAAAGAGATTTGAAAAGTGGCTCCAATCACTCATACGTATGCCAGACACAAAGCTAGCTTGCAACCAATGTGCAACCATAGCTAGCTAGCTAAGCGATTAGCCACTGAAGTAAACAAAGGTACGTATTTACAGGTATATATCAGGCCAAAACCACTTGGTCGCATTTGTCCATGCCCCCCGCAAAAAAATTTGGAAAAGTGAACTGGTGAATAATAGTCTTACACTATAGCTCCACAACTGATTACATCTGGCAGCTCCAGCATTATTATTATTATTATTATTCTTGCTATCTAGAAACAAACCTCTGCTGGCAGCTCCAGCATTATTATTATTATTATTATTGCTATCTAGAAACAAACCTCCGAATTCAGTTTATAGTGTCTTCAAACTACACTGAGAATAATGAAAACGTTTTAAAAAGTCCCAGCTGCAATAAATGTCCATTTATCTTTTAATGCGTACGTGAAGCCCAATGGGCACCCTTAGTTAAAGAGATCGTTTGTGAAATGTCTTTTCAGTCTGTTCAGTCTCACGAGAACAAGTGATGATATCTGCTGTGGCTGCCTATTTTCTCCTCGGCACCTCACGCAGATGAAACTCACCAAGAATCTCATTTCTGCTCCTGTTTTGTGTTTGCAAACACTATTAATCACTACACCCAAAGCTCAGGGCCTCAGGTGATCTTTGGTTTATAAATTAAGCGCCAAATTGAGTTTAGCCCTGTGACTCATCCCTAAAACGCTTTTGTTGGGGACTGCAGAATGCAGCACTGCTGGGGTGACTGCAAGACGAGTCCGTCTTAGCGTCTTCTCTTTGAAATTTACCACACGGGAGAGCAGCGATTCCTCGACTGCGTCATCTTTTCAAAGACGCTTTCGTGGATTGCGGATATATTATTCATAACAGACACCAGAATATTTTTTTTTTGGTTGTTCGACATCTTGTTTTAAGGTCCAAAAATAGGCTCCCCCTTCAGAGCCACTTCAGCTAATCGACAAGACAGAAGACGCTGCTCGCCATGACGGCGCAGGCTCAGATTAGGATTCTCGTTTTGGGTGTTTGAGATTGTGGGAATGTCCAATGAGGAGCAACGGGAAGGCGGAAATCTCCATTGGGATTAGTGGCTGCCGAGGAAGCCTTCGGCACTAATCTACCAGGCACATTTGTACAGTGGAATCTGCATGCGGCGTACGCCTTGACTCTCGATTAATTTGCTGCCCTCATTTGTGACCGCTTTTCATCTTCCGTCTCTTCTTGTTCATGTGTGAAAAGGGCCACAGAATAGTCTGGTGGTATACATTTGGCAATATGAATGTTTTAAAACTAAGGTATACCTTGAAACCGGTGACCAGCCCATGCCCGTCCTTATATTTCTGATTAATGTGTTATCTTCATTGAAAAACACTGTTTTTGAGGCGGCTCAAAACGTCTGACTGCTAGTGTAAATCTAGTGCAGAATATGTGTTGTATATCGATCTTAAAAAAAAAAAAAAAAAAAAAAAAGAGAGAAATATGGAATCTGCTGTTTGGGGTATTCCTGTGTGGAGTTTGCATTTTTTTTCTTTTCAGTAGGCTCCAGCTAACGATAACAGTTGTAGGAGACAGTAGTGCAAAAACATTACTCGTAAGATGGTCGTTCTACCAGTGGGCTAATTTGTCTTACTGGTGAGGACAAAGAGTTTACTAGTACATGAATAAAGAATATTGAACGATCGCTCAAATGGTTTTCCGTAATATGGGATTGGCTGTGGGGGCGGCCTGTTTGTCCAGTGGTTAGCGCGTCGACCTCACAGTGCAGAGGTACCGGGTTTGATTCCAGCTCCAGCCTCCCTGTGTGGACTTTGCATGTTCTCCCCTGGTCTACGTGGGTTTTCTCCGGGTACTCTGGTTTCCTCCCACATTCCAAAAACATGCATGGCAGGCTAACGGAACACTGTAAATTGTCCCTAGGTGTGAGTGTGAGTGTGAGTGTGGATGGTTGTTCGACTCTGTGTGCCCTGCGATTCGCTGGCAACCGGTTCGGGGTGTCCCCCGCCTTCTACCCGAAGACAGCTGGGATAGGCTCCAGCACCCGCTGCGACCCTTGTGAGGATAAAGCGGATCAGAAAATGGATGGATGGATGGATGGGATCGGCTGTGTATCTTCAGTATTTCTGTCTTCCCACTGCAGGTTTAAAAGGCTCTCTCCAGAGAATGCAGCTGGAGTACGTGGATGTGGTTTTTGCCAACCGACCGGACAGCAACACCCCCATGGAGGGTAAGCGGTTGCTGGGGAGGGGCCGGGTAGTTAGTCGCCGCGTGGTTGAGGGTCAAGGCGCGGACACTGTGCATTGTCCTGCAACTTGAGAAGGTGAGAAAATAGTGGAAGGGCCTCACCAGATCTGTAGCCTGAGAGGATTAACGTTTGAGTGGTGTGTTATCTATCTTTGTCACACATGCACGCATCCCCGCTAATCGGACAATTTCGCCTGGACTCTCGTTCTCTATTTTTGCCTTCCGGTGTCACTCTCTTTCTGTCTCGGTGGGATCACCGCTTTCCACGCGGTCTCTGAACACTCCCTGTTCTTCAGAAGCAAGATTATCTGGTCCCTTTGGGGGAAGCGGATGTATTTTTCTCTCTAGATTCAAGTGTTCTATTCCTCTAACATGCCTTCATCACTCACTCACCTTGAATTCCTTGCCCACATGCTATTCCTTTGTGATCTCCTTCTTGCTGTCACGGGGCGGGGGGAGGTGGGGGGGGTTAAAATCAGCTCACTAAACGCTTGCTGTCCAGATAAATTGAGCTTCCAAGAGTTTATCAGGATGGGCAGGGTGCGATGAAACTGAAACGTTGCTGATATTTGCATTTGTCATTTCTTGTTTGGAGTTGTGCATCTCTCAATCGTCACATCACACATTACAGTATGTAATCCTTAAATATCTCGACGTGGACCCCGTTAACAACACTTGCACAATCTAATGACATTTAAGAGAGTAACCGCTGGGATGCGCATAAAAAGCAATGGATTCATTTTAATCAGCTTTATGTGCTCCTAATTAGTAAAAAAAAAAAAAGAAAAAATGGCGGCAAATTTATTAGTCACACATGGGAGTAAATGCAAAATTTTGTGTAACCGTCTCACATTTTAGGAGCAAAATGCCAACATTTAGGTGGCAGTCTGGCGCCCTGAATGAAATATCTCTGTCCCATTAAAAATATACACATGTATCAAAATGTGGTGACAGACTTGAAGTGGAGCAAAACTTTCAATTCCCAGTGCCCGTGCGTACCTGCGCACCACTTATTCGCAACCCCGTTCGTCTCTATTGTACAGTGTCATGTCATTCAAATGGCATTACTTCAAATAGGGTGCCTCCATAAAAATGGAAAGCCATCTAATAGTTTGTTTGTATTTGGTCCTGTGACTTTGAGTGTCCCTGACTCCGTGCGAGGCAACGCACGTCCCTTAAGGCACCAAAAAGTGATGTAATGGGGGCGAAGTCTTCCTTTGTTACAATCACCGCCTTTCTTCTCAGGACCACTCATAATCCTCTATGCCGTTTTTCTTCTTTTTTTTTTTTCTCTTTCTTTACCCTTGCTTGAGCCTTGATAGCTTTTAGAATGACAAAGACGATCACCGCTTTGATCCAACAAGCTTGACAGGCGCAGGCGTGACATATTCTTCTTTCAGGCACTTTATTGTTGCACCTTTCACCATGAGTAATGGCACAGTACAGTCTAAAACAGCATTTCAAAAGTGCCACTTCAATCATTGTGTCAACCAACAAAACATTCAGTGTCGATGAGCTCGCACCTGAAGGGAAAATGAAAACCAAAGCATGCATCAATGTCATTATCATTCTATTGTTTTTAATCGATAGACTGCGTCGCCGACTGTCAAACTCTCCCACTCCCGAGTCATTTTCATTTGACAGACCCAAGTGCAGCACGTTGAATTTATTCAATGAACTTAACCCTTTTCGTGCACCCTGTAACCTGATAACGTGATAAACTGTCCACTGTAGTAACCGCTGTCCCTCAAAGGGTTAATGTGAGAATAGGCCAGAGAGAGAAGCCGATGAGGGGACAAGCTTGTCGCAAGCACTGAATAAAAACCATTATAAATTCTTTGCATTTGTAAATCAATCTGCACTGTCCTGTTTTTTGGAACTGTTATTCCTTCTCCCACCTGCTTCACCCACACAGACAGACCGCAAACACACACACACACACGCTGTCTCTCGCTGAGGCACATGATGGCCCAGAGGGAGAACTTCTGATGAAAAGAAAAATAACTTTTTTTTTTTTTTAATCACATCCCGCTGTGTTCTCTTCTTGTACCAATTTCAATACTTGCATCCATAACTCTAATTGCCTGTATGGCAGCTGGTTTACGAGTGCATTTAAAGGTCGATTAGAGACAAAAGCAATATCATATGTATTTAAATTCCTCTGGCTAGTTTGTTTCCCTCACTGCGTAGTTCATTTGTGCACACACACACACACACACACACACACACACACACACACACACACACACACAAAAAAGAGACTATTTACAATTAACATGAACTGCTTTTTGTGTTCTCGCCTTGTGTGAATGTGTGCGCGTGTGTGTACGTGTGTGTGCATTCCTGCGCGTGTGTGTAAAGAGATTGTGAGAGCCATGACCCATGTGATCAACCAAGGAATGTCCATGTACTGGGGGACATCACGGTGGTCTGCCATGGAGATCATGGTAAGTGATTACATCCATCCGTCCGTCTCTTATCTGAACCGCTTATCGGTAAATCATTTTTTTAATCGGGGAGGAAAAATTGTTCTTAACACACATCAGGTCATAGAATAATTGCTCAGGTTAATATTTTGGGGCCAGTTGTTCAACAGTAATCTGAATGCATTTTTAAAATGTTTTTTTTTTTCAAAAGACAAAGAGGCATTTTGAAATTAGACTACACACACACACACACACACACACACACACACACACACACACACACACACAGTTTATAGTAGATTGTGTTCATTTTTGTGCTTAAGGAAATCAATTATAGTCTTCCTTTAGCCCCATCTTGGTGCCAAGGAAACAATTTGAAGTGGGTTGAGGAGCGTTTCATTGAGACAAAATCAGGCCTTACTACATGGAAAATAAATCAGAATCAGAATCATCTTTATTGGCCAAGTATGTAGAACACACAGGGAATTTGTCTACAATGAACAAACCCTCGTTTTATTGTTCCGAAAAAAATAGAGCCGTGAATATCCAAAAAGGTCTTTAATGAATTGCCTGCAGGAGCCACAAGATGCAACAAAGCATTTTTTTTCCTACAAAGTATTAGACAAGGTTATGGCCGGGCTAAATGAAGCTCCTCCTTTCACTTCAACAGAAATTCTTGGCCCAAACCTGTCACAACATGGTGGCAAAGCAATATTAAAATAAAGCACATAAACACTGAATGATTTCCCCCTTAAAAATCCACGAGTAGGCAAATTTGCAAATGCCAAACCTCAAATAAATAGGGCTTCACTTTATTTGGTTCTTTCCTCTATTTCTGTCCGTCCTGGTTTATGTAGGAGGCCTACTCAGTGGCCAGGCAGTTCAATCTCATTCCACCGGTTTGTGAGCAGGCCGAGTATCATTTTTTCCAGAGGGACAAAGTGGAAACGCAGCTGCCGGAGCTCTACCATAAAATCGGTTGGTTTCATCATGCAGGCTTCCCTTGAAATCCTTCATATCCATCACATCGACCCCGTTGGTTGTTTAATCACAGGTGTTGGTGTGGTCTCTTGGTCTCCTTTGGCCTGTGGCATCATCACTGGGAAATATGACAATGGTGTGCCAGAGTCCTCCAGGGCTGCCATGAAGGTACGGATTGAACTTCATCTTGCCAAACAGGCTAATGCACAAAACCCCCGGCGGGAGTTAGTTTGAGCTGTCCTCCTCTCCTTTGTTTGTTTCATCTTGAAGCCATATCAGTGGTTAAGAGAGAAAATAATGAGTGAGGATGGAAGAAAACAGCAAGCCAAGTTGAAGGAGTTGGCTCATATAGCGGAGAAGCTGGGTTGTACGTTACCCCAACTTGCTATAGGTGAGACAGTTTTTATTTCAAATTTCAATGTACTTTTGAGGGCTCAAAACTGCAACTCATTGTTTGTGATGCAAAATTGTAATACCTGAAATCCACTTGTGGGAAAAAAAAAAATCTTCCATTTTGGCTTTGCAATATCCTGTTTGCCGATGCTTTAATTTGCCTTTGAGGATTTAATAAAGTTTATCTTTCTCTTTATGTCCCCTTTTCAGCATGGTGCCTGAGGAACGAGGGTGTAAGTTCAGTTCTGTTGGGATCTTCGAACGCAAGCCAGTTGACAGAGAATCTCGGAGCCATTCAGGTTAATTGAATTATAGCATATAAAATGTGTCTTACCGTTGAATCTCAAAATTCAAACACTCCAAAACGTTGTACATATTTCTAGCACGTCAAGTTTTGTTTTTTTCTCTACAGCTTACTCTCAAGATAAACACAATTCCACTGATTAGCTGTAGGAACACTGTTGTAAGAAGTTTTTTTTTTTTTTTTTAGTTTTCAAACCCTCCACTATTCCATCTTAGCGTGTTATTTACATACTCACCGGTACACGTTCATTTCATATTTTTTACGAAAATGGGGCTCATGTTGCTCAAAAACTTGACATGATAGAGAAAAACTGAAAACAGTTTTGCATTCCATACCCAAAAAGACAATTGCTAGACCTAACTCAACAAAAATTGTGTTGCCCATTGTTGTTTCCCGCGATGGATTGTGTTTCACTTTCGAGCAGGGGTGTCAAACTCATTTTAGTCACGGGCCAATTTTGGAGTTACGTCTTCCTTTGGAGGGCCGTTATGACAGTGAAAACACAAAAGTATCACTTGTACGCAACAAATTAATAGATTACGCGTTTTGAAATCAGTAAAGTCAATGATAATAGTTTTTTTCAATTATTGTTCAAATGAGTGTAAGCAGGGTAACAAAATGATTGCAAAATCTCAACGTTATTTATGACACATGACAATCTGACATTTTGGTACAGATTTTAGCAAGTTGACACGCACGATTTGCTTTCGCTGGCCACATAAAATGACCTGGCGGGCCAGATCTGGCCCCCGGGGCCTTGAGTTTGACATCCATGCTCACAAGGTTCCCCTACGTATGTCATTAGTAGCTTTCCAAGCGAGTGTTGTCAGTCTTTGATCATATATTAAAGCAATGCTGTGTGAACTCTAGGTGATTCCAAAGATGACAGCAGGCATCGCCTCAGAAGTGGATCACATCCTGGGGAATCGTCCACACAGCAAAAAAGACTACCACCATTAGGATGAGCCAACAGTCTCAGAAAACTGTCGCTGAAAAGTGTATCAAAGATCACACATACAGCCATGGCACAACAACTAGTGCCCCAACTAATGCTCGTGTGGCCCCGTGTGTGAGTGTGTATAATGTACTGCTTGGCTCCTCAGCCTCTTGTCATTATCATAAAACTGCGATTCTTGGCAAAGAATGCATGCTTAAAACCATGGCAGTGAGTCGATGCGACAGGGAGAAAATCCTAGGAGATCATTTCTTGAAGCAGGATCATCCGTCTTTTCCCAATGTTATGTGCACAATGTTCAACGTCAGGAATCGACAATAGTGCAAATGAATTCGGTATGAGGTGAGGAAAATCAAGCGACATCATTGCCATGCAGTGAATCACTTATAGTGGATCTATTTTTTAATATGGATAGGTAGAATTTAGCCTCACTCGATGTTTGTGAGGTGTTGGCAACATCATGTAACCGGTGTAATTGGGCCTGCTCTCAGCAGACTCGATACTACTTTGCATTTCTTTTTGTAGCTCCACCTGGAGCAACGTGATAAATTGTTGCCATATAGGATGAACTGAGAAGAGCTCAGCTAATATATTTTCCAAAACACCCGTGCTGTACTGATTGTAATGTGTTTTACTTGAAGAGCAGTTTTAGTCATCCTCCAGACAGTCTTCTCTCCTATTGTTTACCTTCACCTCTTATTAGTTCAACTCTTGTGGTTAAACATTGTCAGGGTTGGCGAGGTGATGAAGGAGAGCATATTAAAGCCATATAGGCCTAGCTAATGAAAACACACATTATTGCTGTGCTCCGACGAATTTATTCCAAAAACCATTCACTAAATGGGTCTTTGTTTTGCTCACTCTGTTCATGTGTGTTTTTGGCGTGGTTCATCAGAGTTGTAAATAGGAATAAAGAGATTATAACTAACTTGTTCCAGGTGGTGTTTTTTTTTCCTTGAAAAGGACTACATCGTTTTATTTGGGTTATAAAAGCTTGCAAACTAAGGCAAGTAAACCATGAGCAAACGTGTGAGTTGAATGATGCTTACGTACATGGATGGCGTTACACGGTGGATGTGGAGGGGTATAGCAGGCACGAGAATTATTTTCTCAGCCCCGTATGTATCGATAAAGCTCCCTGTTAGCCCATGGGAAGAAAAAAATCGTGTCGAATCTTTATAAATTTTCGTAATAACATGCAAATATTATTACACTTGGTAATCTTAGTGTGGCCTTTGTGTGTGGTGTTCGCACATTCTGTCGTTGCAACATTTGTTTTGATGTGACTTGAAGACTCTGCATTGTCAATAGGTTTGAATGCTCGAGTTTTTTTGAATGTAGCACGTTGTTTTCAGTTACAGTTTTGTTTTGTTTTGTTCTAATTGAATAAAATAAAATCGAAATGATTGGGCAGTGGCGCTGTCACCACAGAAATAAAGGCGGGTCTTTCATTTAGTTTATCCAATAAACGTTTCCGGTTTCGAACAATGGCTTTTGATTGGTTCCAGGGCACTTCCGTATATATCATCTGTTCAGATGATTGCTCGAAGCCCGCGATTTACGAAAAAAAATCTGTAAACACGATGTATTGATTCCAAACTTACCCCTGACTATGGTTTCGACGTCTTAAAAACGAGAGTGGCTGTTGCGACCCCGTTTTGAGCTCGCTGAAACGCAACTTTGTTTGAAGTGCGATTCGTAGACAGCATGCTAACATGTCTGAGCTAATAACACAGGGGAGTTAGCGTTTCCTTGTCGACTGTCGTCAACAAACCGCGGCGTCCATTGTATGCTTCAAAGGCATCCAATTTGATTCGGTGAGTCTCGCATCAAATTTCTCTCACCCTAACGCGTTTACAAGACGGTAATTCAGTTCTCGTGGGTCACTGATTGCAGCTGGAGAACCTACAACAACAATGTCACTCGCCACCGAGTCTCGTTTTGAAGCCACACGGCACTTCGCGGAGAAAGGAGCGACTATTTGCGTGGTACCTGATCTCACCTCCGACCTGCTGGGGGACGAGTTCGACTTGAACAAGTCCTACCCCTGTGCTCAGAGACCACTGCAGAAAAGAAACATGTTGGAATTGCAACGACGTTACTTTTGTGGACCATCCCCAGGTAAGCAATGGCCACAAAGGACGTTTAACACCTTATGTAAAAACGGCATCAGCTCTTTTTTATTTATCAGCCAGACCAGTGCCACCGACGAGATCCATAAAAAAAGGGGAAGAACTTGGTGTTTTTATTTCCATTAAATTGTGATAATTCACAACATTATATTGTCTTCATTTCTCTTGGCTGCATTGGTGATGTTTGATTTTTGTTACTTTTGGTGATGCTTTTTTGCTTCAATAGCAGCAACAAAGCCCCCATTGTCCTGCGTGCATCTTGACTCGGACACATCTATTGACGTCCTCCCATGCCCACCTACAATGTCAGAGACAGAAGACAAGCTTTATAGTCAGCTTGTTTCTACAGATTTGGGGCTGCCCGTCTCGCTACTGGCACTCAACCCAAACAAAGTGCTTCTGACAGTAGATCGCAAAAGTAGAGAGGTACAGTTCTCTCGTGTTTAGAACAGTAATTACCCAAATTTTGCTGCAGCACATTATTGATTCCACAGCAAGGACATTTACTGGTTTTGGTAGAAAAATGATCATGTCCAATATGAAGAAAAACAACAGGCATTAAATCTAATATCTACCATATATGTCCCTTAGCTCAGTAAAAGTTGGGAAACACTGTTTTAGAACATATTATAAATTCATTATTTTAAAAAAACCCTGATTATTATTGTTACTTTTTTTTTTTTTTTTAGATAATATCAGCCAATGATCAAGCCTACAAACTGTTTGCGTGCACCCCGGATGAGTTGAATGGAACAAAATTGATGTCCATTTTGAAGAAAACCACTCAGGTCTTGGAAGATGCGTTGCCTGAGGACTGTCTGCTAATGGATGGCAGTGTTGCATCAGTACCTGGCCAAGTGGTATGTTGCCGACCCTTTCAAGCATCTTGACCTTCGCCGCAACCAACTACTCGTCATCATTATTGGGAGACATAGAATCTGTTCTCAGGGTGAAGTGTATAGTCACGCTCGCCTTCTTCTTCTTGTAGGTTGATGTTCTGACACCGTCTGGCGAGATGCCAATGTTGGCGTGTACCCTCCAAGCGTCACAAAATGGAGAACATCTCCTCGTCAAGATGGAGAATGTGGAACGGATTTCCGCTTCTCTGACGTTTACGCAAGATGTGAGTGAATTTTATTTTCAGCAGCCTTAATCTTTTTCCTACGTGCAATATCTCTGTCGTCATACTGTTCTTAAATGTTATTTGGCAGCAACCGCATTAGATTCACCTTCATAATTTGATACAAGAATTTAATAACAAATTCAAACTTGGAAGAAAAAATAATAACTGTGGTGTCGTGTACAAAACACACCCCTTCCAACTCCCAAAGTTTGTTCCTCCATTCCGTACACAATCATATTAGCTCACAGAGCCACCAAAAATCGTCTGATTAATATTTATTAGTATTATTATCAATTGATGAAAAATTCTAAAATGAGATTAAGAACACATTGCTTGAGCAAGCATGTCAAGGCACGATGCATTCCATTGATGGTCAACTGACCGGACTGAGCAATACTGTGGCTACCCCAGGATCTCCTTCATAGACCTTCCGGTTGATCGTCTGACCCACGCCAAAGAGCAAAACTCATAGTTTGGGTTATAATTTGGGTTCCGATTACAAGTGCTTTTGGTTTTATCCTCCTTTAGGGCAATATTCTTACCTGTGACTCTGCATTTGCTCATCTCCATGGATACCACCATCCGGAGGACTTAAAAGGACTCTCTGTTATGGAGCTAATCCCCTCTTTACAAATCCCCCTGCACTGTCAGGCATTGCCCAAAGTAAGCACAATTTGCTTTCACACTACACCACTGAGGAAAGGAAAGCCGCTTCCCACAATATCTCTGTTTGGGTGTTAATATCAGACTTGTGCTTTCTTGTTCCCCCGTAGATGCTGAGTGTTCAGAGAGTGTGTGGTAGGAGTAGAGAAGGCGCATCGGTGCCGCTGTGCGTTAAGCTTCAGGGGGCGGTACAGTGCGCAAGACCCCAACAACAGCACAGTGGGATGAGCCTTGGCAGAGAAAATGCACACAAGGCAGAAGACTTGCAACCTGAACATTGTCAGCAATCTGGTAAATTGTTCACAATTCGGGTTTTGCTATCGGAGCAGTTCACCATCAAGACGCAGCGTTTAATACTAGAGAATAAAGTGAGTGACTGCTTTATGGCTCTACTTAAGCATAATTTCCAGTCAAATTTAATTTTGAACTTTTTTCACCTCATAGTCAGTCGTACGCTCAACATTTGAATTGTTGCGCAGGGCAAAAAAGTAGTGAAAGGAATTTCAATGATTTCTTGATTCGTGTACTATTCACACTAGTTGATTCTCGCCAGTCCTTGAAAAGTTTGACTCATCATTTCATGGATTGTTCTTTTTTTTAATGAGTTTACGCAGACATCAAGGGAGACAGCAGGGTCCTCTCCCCCAGCCCCACACTGGAGTACAATGGAACCATCTGGGCATTTGCCCCAGTGTGCAGCCTCCTCCTGCTGCAAGCTGACGGCTCAATCTACAGCATCCACAATCGACAGGCGCTCGGTCTGTTTGGCTACAGCAAGGACGAGCTGCTCGGAAAGGTTCGCCAACGAGAGCGGCTGCGAGAGGGCGAATGGCGTGGCCTCTTTTGACAAGGCTCGTTTGTCACCGCTGCTCTCTTGTCGTCAACAGTGTGTCACGTTCCTCATGCCCAGTTTTTATGGATGGATGTCCGATTCGGTCAGGAAGATCAGTCCCTTCCCAGAGTCTCAAGCAGAAGCTGTCAAAAGTACAGCGAAATCTGGTGAGCATTTACAGCGCACGGCTGTTTAACCATATCGGAAGTTCACATGGAAACATACAGCGGTGGGCAAAGTGGCCCACATACGGCCCGCCGTGTATTCACATTAGCAAGAGTCCTTTCATTTATTCTTGTAATCTATCTGTATTTATTGTGTTTCATTGTTCATTAACATTTTTAATTATTTGTTTTAAATAACTGTTTTTTTGGTAAACATTTGATTTTTTTTTTGAAAGAAAAGGTGAATTATCCTGTCAATAAAATAAAAAATATTGTAAAATTACACACAAAATTACAATAATTTATTCATTGATTTAAAAACAAAAATGCTATGAAAATAATTATAATCAAGTTTAATTTTTCATTTATTATACAAAAGATAAGAATGAAAATATTACCATAGTGTAGTAAAAAATAAACCTGTGTATGCTCAATGTTTTACAATGGTTCAGTATAACTTATTTTTGTATTTTATTACAATAAATTTGAAATAACCTGGCCCATCTGTCTTTTTGTTAAAAAAAAAAAAAAGTTTTTAAATGACATTTGACTTGAGCACAAGTTTATCCGCCCCTGGATTGTAGTGTAGAACTCTGATAAATAATCTAATGACAGTGTTGCATGTTCAAAATGTGCCTTTGACCGAACGTTCATTGTTCCCTTGACCTCAGTCATCGACCCGTCCTCGCTGGTGGCTGGAGACATGGCCATGGTACAGGAAGCCTGCCGATGGAGATCCTCCACAGGCAGAGGCCGAATCTTCACCGGGAACTGCACCAGACTTGACAAACGGGGAAGTGCTCTCTCCACGCTGTCTTCTCCCGCTGTCTCTTCCACACGTGTATTTAAGTAAGTCCTTTGGACATCACAGT
Source organism: Hippocampus comes (assembly GCF_001891065.2). Taxonomy (NCBI): domain Eukaryota; kingdom Metazoa; phylum Chordata; class Actinopteri; order Syngnathiformes; family Syngnathidae; genus Hippocampus; species Hippocampus comes. The sequence continues at coordinate 1,715,910 of NW_017805531.1, read as the reverse complement.
CATTTCATAAGGTTGTCTACGTGCTCATAATAATCCCTCAAGGGATAAATGTGTTGAACCGTTGAAAACCGTAGGGCGTGGGAGGTCATCACACTCAGACTTGGATGGATTGTTTTTGCAGTATATAGGAAATACAGAAATTGACGCCGTCTTCGGTTTATTGTACTGACATACAATGTTTGCGCTTATACACGCGGTGCAATGTGCTTGATAGCCCAGCGGTATATAAATATGCTGTCACGTGGTCCAGTCAGTCACCGCCTTATTTCCCTTTCATCATTTCACTGTTACATTTGTGGTTGACAAGTGTTTTCATAACTACTGGTACTTTTTATTTACCGCAATTATGACTTCACCACCTCATTATCTTGGGTTAGTAATAGACAACAGTGCGTCGTGACCTTTGTACATATTTTGGTTGCGTCCGTGCAGGAACGGAATTCCTCTGGAAACTGAAGACGCCCCTGTCAATGAAAGTGTCACTGGAATCCGAACCATGAAATTGGAGTTCATTGTATCTCTTACGCCATCTGGTGGACATGTACTGTGGCATGCTTTGTCAGCAATCAAGTTTATGTCCGTAGCCGAGTGAGCAACATTTAACACAAAATGTGGCGTTGTACAATGTTAACTAGACTTGTGTGAGAGCCCATTTAAAAAAAAAAAACGAAGCACTGCACAAAGACCTCTCTGTAGAAACACTGTAATTTTAGAGGCCATCCATTTTTCCCCCCCACAGTGCTAATGACACCGAAGAGCTGTTGCAGCAGGCAGCCCAGGTCGCTGCCGGTAGTAGCCACTCTTCAGGGACAGGCAATAACACCGAAGCTCTCCTGAAGACTTTTGCCTGGGTGGACCAGCCCGAGGGAGATGCCGCCTGCATGCTTTCGACTGAGCAACCAATACAGAAACATGAAGAGCTGCGCCTGGAAAATGAAATCAGTGCAGGTATTCGCCAACATCCTAGTTTGCTCCTGATAATCACTTGTACGTTATGTCTTTGCAAAATAACGATTTCTATTCCCGCCATCCTCAGGCACTCCCACTCAGAATGAGCAAGCTTTTGGAAGTGGGGGTTTCAAGTCTTCTGGCGTTGACAAAGACACACGCCCATGTACATCCGTCCTGCAAGACTCCAGCTTTGAGGTCATTTCAATGGAAAGCAGGTGTGCTTCTCACTTTTACCACCATTTTTTTTTTTTTTGGTGTGTGTGTGTTTTTGAAATTGACCCGCCTCTCTTGAGTGTTTTCATTATGCTTTTCAAAAGTCTTAGTATGTGCAAACGTCTCTCCTGTTGGATGAAAATATTCAGTACGCCCGTGTTCCAGGTCTTCCTCCGGCTTTTGCGAAAAGTTTGCTGGCCACGGCGGTTCCGGTCCATGCCGGGCAGAGATCAGCTGTTTCCTGGATCTCAACAGCAACGGCGACCTGGTGACCCGAGCCCTGGCTGACTTGGATCTGAGCAGCGCTGTGCTTATCAGCCTCCCAGGGGGCAGTGATGAAAACCGGCACTCCATGACGTCCTGCGATACGGCCGAGCTCCTGCGCACACCCTCCCCGTGCGACGTCGAACCTGAAGATCAGCCCGTCAACGCCAATAAGGAGGCCAAGAATCGCTCCGCGGAAGAACAGTTGGAGAACCGGGCTGGGACAGATCAGTGGCCCGCTCTTTCGTCCGTTCACAAAGAAAGCGTCCAGGAATTCTGCTTGAATGGGGATAATGGCGAGGTGCAGTCGACAGTGGACCTTCCCGCTACATCCACGCCAAAGAAACAGAAGATGGAAAAGGGTGCGCTCAAGTCAGATGCGCCGCAGTTACTGGAGGGACGTTTTGAAGGAAGTGCTTACCACAGAGATGGCACGAGAGTCGGTACGGTTTAATTCAACTTAATTCAGTGATTTAATTTCCAACTCGTGCTTCATGGGAAGTACAAAGTTAAAGAAAATGGCTGAACATTTCTGAGGTGTACGGTGTCAAATACTTCCTCATAAAATATACAACTACAGCAATGTCTTATAAACGAGGGAGGAAAGAGCATAACCAAAAAAAAAAAAAACACACATTTGAAAATGTTTCCCCCCCCCTCAAAAAATTCATGCCACACCAATTTAGTGAAATTAGATGATTGGAATCAATGTGTCAGATTACTCCGAGTGGTCTAACGTAAACTTTCACCAAGAGATAGAACGTCACAAAATACAAACATCCCGCTGGCATTGCAATAGCTCAGCAAATGAAAACATTTTCTGGTTGTCTTGTTCGAATTGTCCGCCTATCGATGGTCTCGCTATTTAAATCCTCTCTCCAGAGGTGCAGTGTGACGTGGTCAGAGCCGACCTTGCCGATGGAAAACCAATGTTCTGCGTTTGGCTGAGCAAGGCCGGCCAGCAGTGGTCAATGTCGCAAAGAGATCGATCCCTGCTCGACAAATCAGCAGCTAGTCTTGGAGAGGTCAGTTAGTTGAGAAGAAAAAAAAATAATTATCATAATAATTCAAGTGATACATTCATAGACTTATTTATCTGTCCCGTGTGACTTTATTCCAACATCCCTCCCTCAGAGAATCGGCGAGGCGTGTCACGGCGAGGCTCTGCGCTCCACCCTGGACCTCGAACACTCTCGGGCATGCGACGGGCAGTTTGAAGAAGAGTACAAGCCTATTAAAGCCGTCGGTAAAGGAGCCTTCGGTTTTGTCTGGAAGGCAATAAGGCGCTGTGATGGGCAAGAAGTAAGAATATTCACATACGCATGGCAAAAATACTGATGCTTTGTACAAAAGTGAAAGAACAGACACTTGTAAAAGTACAAGGACTGATTTGACTCCTTCAGCAAAAGTAAAAAATAAATAAATAAAATACTGTTACATACTCAAGTAGATATATGAAAATCATCATTCAATGTAAGATACTCGGTTCTAGTGCTAGAAAAGTAGACTTGACCTTACCGAATCGTTGACCTTTGCAGACAGTTGTGAAGTTCATAAGCAAGGCAAGGATCGTGAGCGACTGCTGGGTAGACGACCCAATGTTGGGCCTAGTCAGTCAGGAGATCGCCATCCTGACTCGAGTGCAACATCACAACATCGTCAAGGTAACCGCCTCCCTCGGCCTCCGTCAACCTCTGAATTGCAACGAAAAGAAGACGCAAAACCTTCAATAGACCCTGTCCACTTCACAAAAAGTTGGAAAAGTACAAATTATTGAGGAAAATTTAACGGCGCTCTTATAACGGGCCGTCGCATCGATGGCTTCATCTTTGTGTGTTTTTTGCTCGACTCTGCCACCAGGTGCTGGAGGTCTTTGAGAACGGCAGTTACTTCCAGATGGTCATGGAGAAACACGGAGACGGTTTGGACCTCTTTGAATTCATTGACATGCAGCCACGACTGGACGAGCCCCTGGCCAGCTACATCTTTCGACAGGTCCGTACAGGATAACGTATCGACGGCGCAAGTTCGCGTATGGCTTGATTGGAACTGCACCATTTTGTCTTTCACTCCACAGCTGGTAGCGGCGGTCTTCTACCTGAGGTCAAAGAACATCCTGCACAGAGACATTAAAGACGAAAACATCATCATTGACAAGTGTTTCCACATTCGCCTCATCGACTTTGGCTCTGCGGCAACGATGGCTCCGGGGAAGCTCTTTTTCAATTTCTGTGGCACGCTCGAGTACTGCTCCCCAGAAGTGCTTCAAGGAAACCCGTATGTGTATATCGCATCTTTGCAAAAAATACATGCTTTATTTTTTTTTCATTTCGTTTTGATAACCGCAGCGTTGGCCCAAGTGTACAATTTTTGAGAGGATTATGTTTGTCATTGCTCTCCCAAAGCATTACGCCTGACAACAGAATCCCGCTGTGAGAGCACTGTTTCCACTCCTTTACGACTTTGCTGGGCCATAAACTTTGATGACGTGCCTTTTAAATTACACGCGTACAACAATCATAAAGTTATTTAAAACGTTTGCTGGATGTGAATGAAGTGATGAACACATGTTTGCTGTCGTCTCATATTGACACAACTAAGTTCCTATGAGATCATTGTGGCGGGTGGTTAATGTGTGCTGATGCGTCCTTTGTGTAGCTACAAGGGTCCCGAGTTGGAGATGTGGTCTCTGGGGGTTTTGCTCTACACGCTGCTGTTCAGCGAGAACCCCTTCTGTGGTGTGGCCGAGATCCTGAATGCCCAACTCAAGCCCCCTTTTCCACTCTCCTCAGGTATTTACATTGGTAGCTTTTGACTTCAGTCTAATTCCCCCTTGTTTGTCAAATTAACTTGCCCCATTGAAATGAATGGACATGTCATCAATCCGTTCTTGCGCCTCACCCGCAAAAAAACCCCAAGATTTGTTTTTGTTTCCCTCTCTATTAATCAATTGGACGATGTCTTGTAACGAAAATAAATTGGGACTTTCGTGTGTCAACATAACACTGTTTACTGCACAGCTTTTTTTTTTAAATTGGAATTCAACAAACGTGAAACGTCTGTTTTCAGGACTTATTCAAAACCGACAATCTTAAATGAAAGGTGGTTTAATGAATGGTACACAAGCGCAAAGTGAACTAACATCACAGTTGAGCAAACAAACATGCACACTTGTACTTTCCGTGCTTTGTTAAAGACTTGTCCCTGTTGTATGTATCAGAACTGAACAGTGTGTTATGTGGGCTGCTGCACCCTGAGCCCACCCTAAGGATGACCCTGGACCAGCTGCTTCTGCAGCCCTGGATCAGCCAGCCCATTTCGCTGGCCGAGTACACCTGGACGGAGGTGTTCCCTGCAACTCAAAGCAATTGTGAGTACTCGAGAATTGAAGACTTAGATCCAAATTATGAATTTGAGTCACAAATGCAGCACACACCCAAATTTGTTATACACTATTTGTAGTACTAGGAATAACATAAAGCACTTGACTAATTATCTGTGTTCCACTTTTTAATAGGCTTACTGCAGCGCCACGAGTCCATTCCCCAAAGGTATGGGGGTCAAGACTTGTTCCCAGATCAAGGTGATGACACTCTTCTGGATGAGGAGGACGAGGAAGACCAGTTGTCCATGGCGGCCTTGGAATCGGAGCTCCAGAAATACCTCCATGAAAACTAGAGACTGAATAAAGCCCAGCCGTCCAGCCAATGTTTGTTTTGTTGATGGAAGTTCCTGCAACGAAGGTAAAATACATTTTGTGGAGCAACTTCTTAAGTTCATATATTTTTTATTTATTCTTTTAGGTCTTTTTAAAGCAGTAAAAGCTTAGCAGTACCTCACATATTTCATCAGTTCACCTGTATAATTAAAACCGTAAAAAGATGACACCTCAAAATGACGGGTTTTTTTTTTATATCAATTTGATTTTAACACTAAATGGAATATAAATTATATTTATCTTATCTATTTATTTTTATCCACAAATACATATTTTACCTTGATTTTGAATGTTTGTCCTCGTCTCTAATAAATGAAATACATTTGTTTTGCAATTTGTACAAGCAACATGCAACACTATTTTACCTCGTGATGTTTTGATACAAGTCTGTGTGATTTTATAAAGATTAAAAACCTTTTTGGGTAAAAACTCCTGATTCCTCTTATTTTTTGTCTGCTAACTAACTTGCCACACAAATACTATTTTGGTTTGGTTTTGAAGAGGCGTTGCTTTATAGTGGACAAGAGATCTCCTGGAAAGGATGTACCTGTACAGTACTGTGGGATATATA
>NW_017805531.1:1702626-1707626 GCF_001891065.2 Hippocampus comes | reverse complement strand
TATTGTTATTTTGTGTTAGTGTAGGCTACATCTTCGACAACCTATCAAAAAGAAAAACCTTTGTACGTTAGTAAAACCAAATTTCCTGTCCGATCAAACACAGTGCTGAGCTGAGCTGCTGAGGTACAATATTAGCTTACTCGTCAGCAAATCGGAGACATGGAGGCGGCATAGGTTCGATCCCTAAATTGGGTGGAGGCCCTAAGGGTAAAAACGCCACCAGTTGCACATATCTGCCGCCAATAGTGGATGAATGCACATTTGTGGCATCTCCCCCACCCTCCCGGCGACAAAAAAAACAAAATGCTCGATCGTGGGTTGAAAAGTAGATCTTGGGTCAGAAAAGGTTGGACGCCACTGACTTTAATGAATGCCAATGAAGCCACAAGAGATGTCCTTAACTTCTCTTTCTTTGTTGACACTCGTGAAACTGCACAATAGGCCCACCAGGCAACACTCCTATACAAAACTGCAAACTGTTTTCTCAAGTTTAAAGTGGAGTTCTTGTAGGCTGAAATGTTTTGAGCCTCTTTTAACTGCACATGCATTTGTTTCATATCATGGAAATGAAGTCACATCATGATTGCGTCACTCCACATTATTCAATAAGTTACCTCTGAATTTATCATAAGTTGTCTACATTGTTTAGAATGGAATCAAGGGCAGCATGGAAACAAATGTAAGAAAAGTCTGTTCCACATGTTAGACTGAAGACTTACTGACTTCCTCTAAACTTGATCAATCAATAAGTTGCCGACTACCGTTTACCGTTGTTTTCTCTCAACACCTTTTTCTTTTTTTCCACAGTACGTCTACTTCCGAATGGGCATCAAACAAGCAGAGATGGTGAAGCACAGGTTGTTTCGTTCCACGCTGGAGGAGCTGCGCACGCGGCACACTTTCCTGGAGCGCCGAGGCTTGTACCAAACCCCCGACAAGAAAGGGCAGACCGTCATCGCTAACCCGAAACTGGACAGCGTCCTCAACGTGGACCTGGATACCTTCCTGCTGGCGCACGCCGCCAACGCGTCAGCCGAGGAGTATGACGTCTTTCGGAGACTGGTGGCCAGAGAGTGGAAGCAAGAGGAGCGTCACCACGGCGACTGCCAAGCGGAGATGGAGGACAGTGATGATGATGATGATGATGAGGAGGAGGAAGAGGAGGACGAGATGGAAGGCAAGGAAAGCTACAGGAAGAGGAAAAAAAAATAAAGTAGTGACACATGAATGAGAGAACTACAAAGAAGACTCCATTGTACAGTCCGTACAATCACATCAAAATATTCACACTGACGATGTAATTAAACATGACGAGGAGCTGGATTTTTTTTTTTTTTTTTTGGTGGTAATATTACAACAGAGTGAATTTACAAGAATAAAATTCTATAATATTCTTATGACTATTCAGTTAACTTGAGGAGGAATTTCTACAAGAATAAATTTATAGAAATATGAGCTTTATTCCAACTTGTAACCAGCGAAATGAAAAAAATCTGGTTGTAATTTTGCAAGAAAACATTTGTAACTTCCTGGGGTTGGAAAAATGATGGAATTATGAGCATGAAGTTGCAATTTTTCTCCCCAAAATGTTTTACACCCTTTCTAAAAGATTAGTTTTCTTGTCATACAATTTATAAAGTGAATTTATAACAGTATAGTTGTAAGCGTGGCTCAAATTACCTCCGCCAAGGCCGAGCGATCCTAATTTGGGTCATTTCTGTGAAATCAGAAAAATATTTATGTACTTTATATGACTTCTGTCATCCTCACCCTTTGTTTTCCGATGATCGGGAGATCTCGGCATTTATGCGACCTTGTAAAAATGTAAGTCGGCCTTTAATTGATTACATATGTTTTAAAGTATCAAGCTGGTGCCTGCGGTTTTGAACTCAAATGCATACGTCGAGTTCAGTTTCCAGCAAATTCCCTGAAACAAATCCGCTATTAAAAAAATCCAAAGCGTCTTGTCACAAATGTTGGAAAAAGCTCCACCCTGTTACTATGTGACGGCTAAGTGGCCGGAGCTTTGCTGCATCTCTGCAATCATCTGTGCGAGTCAACACGGAACCCATCAGATAAGCGCAGGCGGCAGAAAAACACCCTGTGATTTACACAAGATTTCAGCCCTAATGGACGTGCGTCGCACACCGCGTTCAAATGGACGTGAGGTAAGAAAACGGAACTTTGCCCGCTCAATTATTTGTAGATAAGGACGTTTAAGTCTAAATCGAAACATTTGATTTTTTTTTCTTTGCCATAAGTGTTTTATAGTGTAGTTTAGATAAACACAGTTATTTATCCTGAAAGTATTTTAAAGTCAAAATATGGGTGTGTTGATATTTTTAAATCAGTTGTGCTATTTTTTTTTTCCCCCTCAGCCTCATAATGTATTAGACATTGCATATGATTCGATCCTAAATATTTTGCAATTATGTCATAGCAACCATACAATTGTGCCACGTACTCTGTTTGGAACGTACTCTGTGCGCAACCACATTATTTTAATTTTACCTGCTCACTCACAAAGATTCACTTTTTATTCATCAGGGAGTTTTGATCGGTCACAATGCTGAATCAGGATTATTTTTTTCGAACGGGTGTGTAGACTTTTTATGCTCCCTGCATCTGATGCAGTTTTTTTTTTTTTTTTACATTTGTCACCATGTGCAGATCATCAATTTCAATAAAACCAATGTTAAGTTCCATACATTTTTGTAGATATTCAGAGACGATCCCCTTCATGAAAAATGTTGCTGACAACGCCCAACAGGAAGCTGCTGGAAGAAAAACTTGAGCAAGACAAAATGGCCGCCGAACCCATCCTGATTACCAACCTGACGCAGGAATGGCTGGCGAGCCTTCGACGCTGGCACCTTTTTATAGTGTAGTTTAGATAAACACAGTTATTTATCCTGAAAGTATTTTAAAGTCAAAATATGGGTGTGTTGATATTTTTAAATCAGTTGTGCTATTTTTTTTTTCCCCCTCAGCCTCATAATGTATTAGACATTGCATATGATTCGATCCTAAATATTTTGCAATTATGTCATAGCAACCATACAATTGTGCCACGTACTCTGTTTGGAACGTACTCTGTGCGCAACCACATTATTTTAATTTTACCTGCTCACTCACAAAGATTCACTTTTTATTCATCAGGGAGTTTTGATCGGTCACAATGCTGAATCAGGATTATTTTTTTCGAACGGGTGTGTAGACTTTTTATGCTCCCTGCATCTGATGCAGTTTTTTTTTTTTTTTTTACATTTGTCACCATGTGCAGATCATCAATTTCAATAAAACCAATGTTAAGTTCCATACATTTTTGTAGATATTCAGAGACGATCCCCTTCATGAAAAATGTTGCTGACAACGCCCAACAGGAAGCTGCTGGAAGAAAAACTTGAGCAAGACAAAATGGCCGCCGAACCCATCCTGATTACCAACCTGACGCAGGAATGGCTGGCGAGCCTTCGACGCTGGCACCTGGAGCTCTTCTTCATCCCCACCACCGTGGTCACCCTGGCCACCATGCTGGTGAACCCCATCCTGTTGGCGTGCATCTTCGCATCACGCGCCTTACGCCGGGAGACGCGCTACCTCCTGGTGGCCAACACCTTGGCGGCGGACATGTTGTTCCTCACCCTCAACCTGACCACCGCCGTCCTCAACGAGGCCCGGGCCGAAGTCCCGTGGCTGGTGTGCGAGCTGCTCACGGCCGTCACCGTCACGGCCTACTGCTGCGCCATCCTCACCGTCACCCTCATGGTGGTGGACACCTACGCGGCCGTGCGCTGGCCGCTGCACTACCACGACCTTCTCCCGCCCGCTCGAACCCACAGAATCCTGCTGGGGGCGTGGGTACTGGCAGCAAGCTACCCGTTCACGCTGGTCATCCTGATGGAGATGGAGAGGGAGCACCTACGCGGGAACGCGCCCGTGTGCCTCGTCCTCATCTCCCTGGGTTTCATTCAGGCCAAAAACACGGCGGGGATTAACGTCTATTTCTTCGTGGCCGCTCTCATCTGCGCCGTGCTCATCTTCTACTGCTACATTCGCCTCTACATGGAAACCAGAACCCAAGGCATCTGGCAGAGTCGCTTCTCCAGAGCGCGGGTCACCGTGTTGGCCCACGGGGTCCTGCTCCTTCTTTACTTTGCCCCCGGCTTCGTCTTCACCCTGGAGCTGCTCCTGTTTCAGAGTAAAAACGTCAGCCAGGATGTCCGAGTGTGGGTGAGCACGGTTAACATGTGCGTGTTCATGCTCCTTCCCAGGGCTTTTGCTCCTTATCTGTACGGGCTACGCTACCGCGAGATCTCCGACACGCTGCTGCAGATGCTGCATCGGCACCGAAGACTCAGCCAGATCACTGTAGCGTAATCACGTTCAGTGACGTCGTCCAAAAACCAACATTGACGATCAATTCAATGCCCTGAAAATGAAATGACCCGGATAAATGAGAATATCAGCAAACACGTCCGTGAACGTCTCCAGCATCCAAGATTTGGAAAACACCCTTGGAAAACCAGCATCTCGAACTTGCTCACATTTACAGACCGGGTAGAGAGTTTTTAGTCACAGACTCGTCTCTGACTGAGATTTGATTTACGGTGAATTTTGCAGGGTCACCATTGCAAAGACTACAACTATACATGATTGTTTTTTTCGGGCTAAAAACGCCTTACTATACATGGTCGTTATTTTCGGCGAAAAACGCCTTACGATACATGGTTGTTTTTTTTCGGATAAAAACGCCTTACTATACATGGTCGTTATTTTCGGCCAAAAACGCCTTACTATACATGGTCGTTTTTTTCGGCTAAAATCGCCTTACTATACATGGTTGTTTTTTTCGGGCTAAAAACGCCTTACTATACATGGTCGTTTTCTTTTTTGGATAAAAACGCCTTACTATACATTGTTTTTTTTCGGATAAAAACGCCTTACTATACAGGGTCGTTTTTTCGGGCTAAAAACGCCTTACTATACATGGTCGTTTT
>NW_017805531.1:1698839-1701564 GCF_001891065.2 Hippocampus comes | reverse complement strand
CCTTACTATACATGGTCGTTTTTTTCGGGCTAAAAACGCCTTACGATACATGATCGTTTTTTTCGGCTAAAAACGCCTTACGACACGTGGTCATTTTTTTTTTCGGCGAAAAATCCCTTACTATACACGGTAGTTTTTTTCCGGCTAAAAACGCCGTACTATACATGGTCCTTTTTTCGGCTAAAAACGCCTTACTATACATGGTCGTTTTTTTCGGCAAAAAACGCCTTACTATACATGGTCGTTTTTTTCGGCAAAAAACGCCTTACTATACATGGTCGTTTTTTTCGGCAAAAAACGCCTTACTATACATGGTCGTTTTTTTCGGCAAAAAACGCCTTACTATACATGGTCGTTTTTTTCGGCAAAAAACGCCTTACTATACATGGTCGTTTTTTTCGGCAAAAAACGCCTTACTATACATGGTCGTTTTTTTCGGCAAAAAACGCCTTACTATACATGGTCGTTTTTTTCGGCAAAAAACGCCTTACTATACATGGTCGTTTTTTTCGGCAAAAAACGCCTTACTATACATGGTCGTTTTTTTCGGCAAAAAACGCCTTACTATACATGGTCGTTTTTTTCGGCAAAAAACGCCTTACTATACATGGTCGTTTTTTTCGGCAAAAAACGCCTTACTATACATGGTCGTTTTTTTCGGCAAAAAACGCCTTACTATACATGGTCGTTTTTTTCGGCAAAAAACGCCTTACTATACATGGTCGTTTTTTTCGGCAAAAAACGCCTTACTATACATGGTCGTTTTTTTCGGCAAAAAACGCCTTACTATACATGGTCGTTTTTTTCGGCAAAAAACGCCTTACTATACATGGTCGTTTTTTTCGGCAAAAAACGCCTTACTATACATGGTCGTTTTTTTCGGCAAAAAACGCCTTACTATACATGGTCGTTTTTTTCGGCAAAAAACGCCTTACTATACATGGTCGTTTTTTTCGGCAAAAAACGCCTTACTATACATGGTCGTTTTTTTCGGCAAAAAACGCCTTACTATACATGGTCGTTTTTTTCGGCAAAAAACGCCTTACTATACATGGTCGTTTTTTTCGGCAAAAAACGCCTTACTATACATGGTCGTTTTTTTCGGCAAAAAACGCCTTACTATACATGGTCGTTTTTTTCGGCAAAAAACGCCTTACTATACATGGTCGTTTTTTTCGGCAAAAAACGCCTTACTATACATGGTCGTTTTTTTCGGCAAAAAACGCCTTACTATACATGGTCGTTTTTTTCGGCAAAAAACGCCTTACTATACATGGTCGTTTTTTTCGGCAAAAAACGCCTTACTATACATGGTCGTTTTTTTCGGCAAAAAACGCCTTACTATACATGGTCGTTTTTTTCGGCAAAAAACGCCTTACTATACATGGTCGTTTTTTTCGGCAAAAAACGCCTTACTATACATGGTCGTTTTTTTCGGCAAAAAACGCCTTACTATACATGGTCGTTTTTTTCGGCAAAAAACGCCTTACTATACATGGTCGTTTTTTTCGGCAAAAAACGCCTTACTATACATGGTCGTTTTTTTCGGCAAAAAACGCCTTACTATACATGGTCGTTTTTTTCGGCAAAAAACGCCTTACTATACATGGTCGTTTTTTTCGGCAAAAAACGCCTTACTATACATGGTCGTTTTTTTCGGCAAAAAACGCCTTACTATACATGGTCGTTTTTTTCGGCAAAAAACGCCTTACTATACATGGTCGTTTTTTTCGGCAAAAAACGCCTTACTATACATGGTCGTTTTTTTCGGCAAAAAACGCCTTACTATACATGGTCGTTTTTTTCGGCAAAAAACGCCTTACTATACATGGTCGTTTTTTTCGGCAAAAAACGCCTTACTATACATGGTCGTTTTTTTCGGCAAAAAACGCCTTACTATACATGGTCGTTTTTTTCGGCAAAAAACGCCTTACTATACATGGTCGTTTTTTTCGGCAAAAAACGCCTTACTATACATGGTCGTTTTTTTCGGCAAAAAACGCCTTACTATACATGGTCGTTTTTTTCGGCAAAAAACGCCTTACTATACATGGTCGTTTTTTTCGGCAAAAAACGCCTTACTATACATGGTCGTTTTTTTCGGCAAAAAACGCCTTACTATACATGGTCGTTTTTTTCGGCAAAAAACGCCTTACTATACATGGTCGTTTTTTTCGGCAAAAAACGCCTTACTATACATGGTCGTTTTTTTCGGCAAAAAACGCCTTACTATACATGGTCGTTTTTTTCGGCAAAAAACGCCTTACTATACATGGTCGTTTTTTTCGGCAAAAAACGCCTTACTATACATGGTCGTTTTTTTCGGCAAAAAACGCCTTACTATACATGGTCGTTTTTTTCGGCAAAAAACGCCTTACTATACATGGTCGTTTTTTTCGGCAAAAAACGCCTTACTATACATGGTCGTTTTTTTCGGCAAAAAACGCCTTACTATACATGGTCGTTTTTTTCGGCAAAAAACGCCTTACTATACATGGTCGTTTTTTTCGGCAAAAAACGCCTTACTATACATGGTCGTTTTTTTCGGCAAAAAACGCCTTACTATACATGGTCGTTTTTTTCGGCAAAAAACGCCTTACTATACATGGTCGTTTTTTTCGGCAAAAAACGCCTTACTATACATGGTCGTTTTTTTCGGGCGAAAAACGGCTTACTATACATGGTCGTTTTTTTCGGCTAAAAAACGTCTGACTATACATGGTCG
>NW_017805531.1:1698517-1698634 GCF_001891065.2 Hippocampus comes | reverse complement strand
ATGGTCGTTTTTTTCGGCTAAAAACGCCTTACTATACATGGTCTTTTTTTGGGCTACAATCGCCTTACTAAACATGGTCGTTTTTTTCGGCTAAAAACGCCTGACTATACATGGTCG
>NW_017805531.1:1691787-1698449 GCF_001891065.2 Hippocampus comes | reverse complement strand
GGCTAAAAACGCCTTACTATACATGGTCGTTTTTTTCGGCTAAAAACGCCTTACTATACATGGTCGTTTTTTTTCGGGCTAAAAACGCCTTACTATACATGGTCGTTTTTTTTCGGGCTAAAAACGCCTTACTATACATGGTCGTTTTTTTTCGGCTAAAAACGCCTACCTATACATGGTCTTTTTTTTCGGCAAAAAACGCCTTACTATACATGGTCGTTTTTTTCGGCGTTTTTCTTTTTTTTTTCGGCTAAAAACGCCTTACTATACATGGTCGGTTTTTTTTTCGGCTAAAAACGCCTTACTATACATGGTCTTTTTTTTCGGCTAAAAACGCCTTACTATACATGGTCGTTTTTTTTCGGCTAAAAATGCCTTACTATACATGGTCGGTTTTTTTTTGGCATTTTTCGTTTTTTTTCGGCTAAAAACGCCTTACTATACATGGTCGGTTTTTTTTCGGCTAAAAATGCCTTACTATACATGGTCTTTTTTTTCTGCGTTTTTCGTTTTTTTTTCGGCTAAAAACGCCTGACCATACATGGTCGTTTTTTTTCGACTAAAACGCCTTACTATATACACTTACTTAAGCCAAAAAAAAAAAAAGTATTTTCTTCCGCGGGTAGAGCTTTGCGGTCGTTCACCATTTTAAGGCTGGCGTTTAGTGTGCAGAGATCGCGTTGCTAGGCAACGATCATAACAGGCAGATGCAATTTTGGAACACGACTTCATGTACATGTTTGAATTTAAAGGTCACTGTATGATTTACTCACCGCTGTTCATGTTCATTAATACTCGTTTTAAACTGAATCGTTGAGTGTTTTATTTCACCGACTTAATTTTCATGTGCAAGTGCAACTGCCATTTCTACTTTGGTTGTGTTTCTCATCTTTGAGCCCAACAACGATGGTACATTTGACTGATTTGACTTACGATGTTGAGATCATACTTTAGCTCGTGTGTGAATGTAATTTGCGTGACAAGAAAAATCAGAAAAGATTGCTAGCGGGTCCACTTGTTCTGGAGCCGATTGCCAAATCGAATGACTTGCAAGTATTTCCCTATCAACTTTGACGACAGGTGGAAGTGTGTTAAGTATTTTGCTCATAAAACAAAATCACTCTTTTCAATGCTAGCCTTCAGTGTTTATTTGATCCCATAATACAAAGGGACGGAAAAAAAATCTCTTCACGTAACAAAAACCCTCACAACACGGTCCAAAATTCTGTTGCACTCACCCCAAAAAACTCTCACCAAAAAAACGAGTGAATGAAAAATGGTCATGAAAGTACGTCCCTGAAAACTCCAGATAGTTCCACATGAAAATATGAGAAATGAAATCGCTCTCCTCTCCTACCACTAGGAGGTAGCATTTCTTCATATTAGAGTGAAACAACCTGTCAGGGAGAAGCCAATGGAGGCTTTCCAGCCGAGTCGCATTTAATTTATCTACACTTTGAAACGCTCTTTAATTCTGTCTGATGGCTGACAAACAGTTTGGACGACGTGATTATTCTCTAATGGGGAGCAGTTTCACGGCCGTACACCCTAAATTCGTATTGACGGTGGCAGTGCGGGCGGTGGCAATTAATAAGTGTGCTCCTTTGGGCCATTTATCTTGGTGGGAGATTAATTGGAAAAAGTTCTGGATTTGGATTTGTGCCGCAGAATAATAAACATTCGAGATGC
Organism: Hippocampus comes; assembly: GCF_001891065.2. Taxonomy (NCBI): domain Eukaryota; kingdom Metazoa; phylum Chordata; class Actinopteri; order Syngnathiformes; family Syngnathidae; genus Hippocampus; species Hippocampus comes. The sequence continues at coordinate 1,696,760 of NW_017805531.1, read as the reverse complement.
CAGGCCATTAACAAACAAGCAAAGCATTTAATTTAAGATGGGAGTGATGACGACTTTAAGTGCCTGTGACTGACAGGGCCCTTTTGGAAAAACGAATTTTTAATTTGCCTTGTATTATGGACGGATGGATGGACGAATGGATGGACGGATGGAGGGAGGGATGGATGATGTTATGTGTTTTCAGGTAAACATGACAAACCGTTGCTATAGATACACAGTGAGGTGGAAAAAAAATCACGCGTCATGCATTGTCAACTGGACTAAAATCACCATCACTGTGTGTGTGTGCTCGTGTGTCTGTGTGTGACAGCGCAGGGGCGGATGTTTGACAGCATCAGCAGACTCTTTGACAGAGTTGCCCGTGCCTCTAGAGAGAGAGAGAGAGAGAGAGAGAGAGAGAGAGAGAGAGAGAGAGAGAGGCACCAAGGCATGCCTGCCAGTCTGATGCCAATTGCCGGTGTCAGCCATGTGCTGAGGGCGTGCGATGAGACGTGGGATGAGGTGACCTACTTTAAACACAAAACACTTGTCAACAAACCGAGACGGCATTGGCCTCCCTCTGGGCCGTCACACTGGGCTTCATTTATAAGAACATTGTAGAATTATCGAAGTGCCTTCTGAATGCAAATGTTCCTGCTGCAAAGGAAATCACAGGCACGACTACAATAGATAGCATTTATATACAGTACTGTAGTGTTCCCGCTTGGAGTGACCTCACAAATTTCCCTGTTCACTCACGGAGTAAGAATGAATAAAAGTATTGCTTTTGGTGTCATCTTGGTGCCAAGGAAGTATGTTGCAATTAGTTCAAATGCTTCGTTTGGACAAAAGTAGTGCTTTCCCCCAATGTTGTAGCATCTTGGTGCCAAGGAACACTGTTAAAGTGAGTTGAGGGTCTTCATTTGGACAAAGGTAATGCTTTACCACCATCTTGGTGCGAAGGAACTATACTTCAATGAGTTGAGCTTCATTTCAACAAAAGTGGTGCTATTTCGCCATCTTGTGGCAATGTGGTGCCAAGCAACTCTGTTTAAGTGAGTTGAGGAGCTTTTTTTTTTTTTTTGTGCTTTGCCACTTTGTGACATCTTGGTGCCCGGGAACCATGTTGAAATGAGTTGAGGGTCATTCAGTCGTGCTTCGTCACCTCTTTAATGTCTATAAACTATGTTGAAGTGAGTTGAAGACCTTCATTTGGACAAAAGCAGTACACCTCCACCATTTTATGGCATCTAGAGGTAATTACGAATCTCTTGGAGATGAGGCCATCCATTCATGGCAGATTTTTGCTATTCGCAGCAGGGCTCAGTCCCATCACGATGCAGCAATATTAGCCCATGCAAAGATTCATTGCGTTACAGTGAGTGTGACTTTTTTTTGGTTTATGAAGGGCAATGTGACTCGGGTGGTAGCTCCCCTACAAGATTTATGGTTCCATAGTGGGTTTCTTACTCCTGATGCTGAATTATTGTCACTCAGACCATTGATCATTGTGTGCCGTTGGGTGAATGAGGCAACTTTGTCAGAGAGTATCAAAGTATTCGCAGCATCATAGCTTGCAGTTGCACACCACTTCACCCACCATAAGAAAGACCATTAGGAGTGGCTTTTTCTGAAAAAAAAAATGCTTACCTCACTTGTTGATAATTCTACTGTGTCACCCCCCCCCCTCCTCCCCCATCCAACCTTGCAATGTAAGCCTATATAATGGCACATACTCTCAGGATTGAACTTGGCTCACCCTCTTGGCTTGTTATTGCTGTTTTTTTTCCTCAGCCTTTAGAACAGAAACGTTCGTGTGTGTGTGTGTGTGTGTGTGTGTGCGTGTGTGCGCGCTACCACCTCAATAGCATCAATAGGAGCTTTTTGGAAGGAAGGGGGGAGAGCTGGGTAGTGACTCAGCATGTCGGTGATTCATTTGTAATTGGAGGCAATGATTCGAGAGCACACACACACACACACACACACACACACACACACATACACACACACACACACACACACACACATTCTTGTTCCTTGTCAGAGTTGTGCACTGCTGATTGAGTGAGGTGGATCATTACGTGTACTGCTTGCCAAAGTGGAAGCAGAGAAGCTGGGGAGTAAATCACAGAGACTCTGACTGAGTCCAATAAAAATGGAACTGACGTAGGTTTTTGTTTTCCAGAGCAGCAAAGGTACACAGGAGAGCAAGGATGCCTGTGGCACCAAGCAGGTCAACATCTCCCCTGCTCTCCTATGCACGGCATGTGTCTCATACCGATGACATCACACCCGTCCCTTGTTTGAACCCGGGCATGAATCAAGTGCTGGTTGGCAGCTGGAGGCTGGAGTTTGCTGTCCAAGTGGAGACAATAGTGTGTCATCTCTGAGAGATATGGTGTATCATGTGGCTGAATGCCGTGTGAATGAAAGAATTAAAAGTGTTGCGGTCTGAAACGTTGGTTAATGCATCTCTGAGTATTGAAGCAATCTCAAGATGCCATGCCATCGGGGGTGGGGGTGGGGCTATCTGCAGCATTGTCGTATCGGCGTGACATCAGGGCTAGCAAACTGGACGGTGTTTAAGTGATATGATCTTCCAGCATCTTATTTCAGAAGCAAGCAGTGTTTGGATTGCCTCAAACTGACACTGAAAACACAGAACAACAACTCAACAACTACCTGTACTATGGAAAACAAGAAAGGAATTAACATATGCTTCTTGACAGATCAGATGAAACTGTTTAAGTCCCATTATGGCCTTAGTAAGTTTGTTATTTTGTATTCAATTCAAGAAGAAAGTGAGACAAAAACGTTTTTAATTATTTTTCAATGATCTCGTTGAATTCTGCATACTTGCAGCTCGGCATCTGCCGATTCACCTATTTGCTGATTTCCCTCTGCCCCCCCACACACACACATTTTTAATCCATCCAACCATCCATCCATCCATTACCGAGCTGCTTATTCTCACGAGGGGTCACGGGTGTGCTGGAGCCTATCCCAGGCGTCTTCGGGCAGTAAGTGTTAATTTCCTCATGAAAAACAGATTAAGAGGCTGGAACGGATTAGTAGCATTTCCATGTATTTCAATGGGGAACAAAGATTTGAGATACAAGTGTTTCGGGTTACGTGGTCAAGAAACAAATTAAATGTGTATCTTAGGACACGCCTGTATTTCCCCTGGAGTCTAACTGCAATAGGCTCTGGCCTACGTGCAACCCTAACGAGGGCAAGCAGTATAGAAAATGGATGGATGGATGGATGGATGGATGGGTAAAATCATGAGCAAAAATGCATCAGCATTGATTTGTTTTGACACAGCAAAGCCTCAACAGAACTGCTTGAAATCCTCCCTTTCCTTCCGTAGTTCCATTTCTCGCCTGTTGAAGGCACTGTTGCACCGCCACAACTCACACTCACACGCACACACTCGCACACGCACACTCTCGCAAGCACACACAAACCCGGATGGATGACTTCACAGCTCCGCCTGGGTTTCCTTTATGATCCCGGGATCTTCCTACTCTCTCACTAGACATCAGCCAGCAACGGAGAAGAGCGCACGCACTCATTCCACGTCCACGCATCTTCCAACTGCAGCTGCAAACGAGGGGCTACCCAACTCACAGCTGCAATCGAACCTCGGGTCTTCCATCAGGACTTCCACTCCCCCCAAAAAAAACAAACAAACAAAAAAAAAAACAATAGATCATCCCTGCCACGACGGGATCTAAGGCTTGCAAAGAGGACAACGCGAACCTACTTGTTGCCGCCAGCCAACATGTCCGAGGTGCTGCCATACAACGAGGGGAAAATGAGCGGCTACGGGGCGGACAGCGAGGTCAGCCAAATGTCCTTTAGCTGCGGACTGCAGGACACAAACGCCTTTTTCGCCGGCTCGCAGGGCAAGAGACCCCCGAAGCTCGGCCAGATCGGCAGAGCCAAGCGAGGTAAACGGGCGTCAGGTTGCTTTTTTTTTTTTGCCGCCTTATGCGGTTCACGTGCGATCTTGGAAAGCATTATAAATATTTGACCAATTTACTATTCGTCAGATGAATTACAAATACAAAAATCCAAGTGAACAAATGTGTTTACAATGTGGACCGGCAACATTTTAAACAAAACTGGCCATTTTTTATTTTTTGTCATGATCTTTATATGCGGTTTTGTGATGCATTCAGGAACAAGGATCATGTGTTTTCTTGTTTTTTTTTAAGTGGCCACTTGATTATCATACGATACATGCGACCTCGTATTCGGGAACATGAGACCTGCTTTTTTTATGTTGTCACGTGATTGTTTATCATACTGTTTCCATGCGATCTCGTGATGCATTCAAGTTCCGGGAAAATTTGTCTTTAAATGTCACTTGGACTGTTTGTCAGATTCCTCACACGTGATCTCGTGATGCATTTAAAGACCAGCCTAGTGTATTTATTGCGTGGCTGATTTTTACATCCTTATGCCTGTGATGCAGTCAACATTAAACTGGGGGAGTCCCATCGCAGTTGTTTTTAAGATTCCCTTCCCCATTTTCTTGAAACGTCTTGGAATCAATCATAATAATAATTTAAAAAAAGATATAGCAAATAAAATGCAGTTTCTTCCCCCTCCACAGTGGTGATCGAAGACGACCGAATAGACGAGGTCCTCAAGGGGATGACAGACAAGTCGTCGCCCGGCGTTTAAAGGCCCCCCCCCCCTCCCCCCACATTGAGCGATGCCTTGCAGACTCTTTTCATTTTGATCACCCGATTTGAAGCACTTGTCGGCTGTGCATGTTAGAGGATTGCAGAGGGAGAAGAAGAAGAAGACGACGGCGACACAACGCATTGAGGATGGCGATAGCGATGAAACGCGGCGGAGGAAAAGCGAGCTCAAGAGGAGGATGGAAGAGGAGGAGAGGAAAGATTCGTCGTGGGATATTGATGGCAATCCTCCAAAACCGAGTACCGCTTTTTGTTTTCTTTTTCGAGAAGAAGAAAAATCCC
>NW_017805531.1:1677410-1691765 GCF_001891065.2 Hippocampus comes | reverse complement strand
GAGACGGCTGCTGCGGTGTCTCGACACGCGCTGACTTTGTTATGAAAGGTGATGGATGAACTTGTCATTGAAACAAACACCACCACCCGCCGCTATGTCCTTGCCAACGCCCCCCCCCCACCCCCACCGCGCCAGACGCAAGCAAAAACAAGCGTCGGAATGAAACTCGACGTTGTACAGTAGGCTCAGCTTGCAGATCAATTAGCACCCCCACCCCAAGCCCCCCACACTTCCTTGTCGATGGTGCATTCAGGGGAGCTGTCCTTTCAGCACCGCTCCAATGCATTCCTGTTGCTGCTTTGGTATTCCCGCACCTCCTCCCACACTTTTGTTTTTCCCCAACAGACCAACAAAACTTTCAAGTCTCCTTCTTATTTAAAGGAGACCAGATTGTATGTAAAAAAACATTTATCCGAGGATGGTGCAATTTTTTCTGTAGTGGAACGCCACTTGTTTTTTGGGCCGCGGGTTTTCTTTCTGGCTTTAGCCCCCCCAGTGGTTAAAGTGGCAGGTTCATGTAGCTGCACCTGCACATATCTTTGACGAAAATATAAATGCAACACTTGTTGAGGCAGTTGTTTTTTTTTTTTTTTTTTATGCGCTCAACCGAAAGATGTAAGACTTATTCTATGAACGCAAAAAAAGGCCGATCGCTCTCAAAAATTGTTCACAAAGCTGTTTAAATTTAGTGAGCACTTCTCTTTTAATCCGGTCACCTGACATGTGTGGCATATCAAGATGCTAATTAGATGCGCAGTTGGACGATTTTGGCAAAAAAGAAGCGCTTGCTCACAGATTTAGACCGATCTGTGAGACCATTTGAGAGAACCGGGCCTTTTGTATGCGCAGAAAAAGTCTCGGATGTTTCAGTTCGGCTCCTGAAAAATGGAAGTAAAAACGAAATATTGCATTGGCATATTTATGATTTATAATTATTTGCATTTGATTATGGAACAAACGCGAACCAAATTGTGGAGATTGAAGTCAATATCTAAAATAATACGCAGAACGGATATTCATTCGTTACAGTGGTACCTCGAGTTACAAGTGCACCGGTTTACAAATGTTTCACGTTACAAAGCCATCGCTTGGTCTATTTATTTATTTAATTTTTGCCCCTGAGTTGCGAGCAAGTTCACACAGGTGTGGGGGGGGAAAAAAATGGAAATACTGAATACAATTGAATGCAAGGAGACCTTTCAGTGTCTGCCTGTGAGGTGAGGTCATGCACACTCACATGAAGTGGCAGTTCTCATCTGCCAAATGCAACTGCCCCCCCCCCCACCCCAACGTCTCGCTTTGTCTCACAACAAAGTGATGAGATGATATCAGCGTAAGCGAGGAACAAGGTCTATTTTCATATCCTCGCACCAAGACAAAAGATTATCTGAGGTCATCATTTTTGTTTTTGTTTTTTGTTTTTTTTTTTCAAATGGACTGTTAATGCCTCCGCATGTGGGCAAGGAGAGCCACTTCAAGGAACTGGGCAGTCAAACACAGAAATGCAAAATGAGCTCCCAAGGACTGGATACCTGACGTCAGCTCACAAGGCCCCGCCCCTTAAAAGCACACTTCCAACAATACTACAGTACTTCGTGTAAATGACACTTTACGTTCTCTTGTGTTGTTTTATACATTACAGCACCCTTTTTGCATCAATGGCATTTTCATTTCAGTCAATAGGGGAAAATTAATTTGATAAATGAATAAATTGAGTTACAGGCTTGCTCACTGAACACATTCAACTTGTAAGTCAAGGTGCCACTGTACTTTGGATATTTTTTATTTTGCAATTAATGGTGTTTTACGTCATGCATGAATTCTCACTCCGGTGCCAACGAAGGTGCCACCACGCTTAGCCCCCGACCCCCACACCACCCCGGCACGCTTGTTTTTAAACAGAAAGGTCATATTTGTATTTTTATATCTAAATATTTGTTATTTAAATGATATGCTCGTATATGGTCTTACAGTTCATCAACAACAACAACAACAAAAAAAAGTTTCTACTCGGGAGAGGACGCAGGGAACGAGACGCCGTTCATTTTTGCTCGACAGCTCTTATCGGAGCTTGGAGGTTTTTTAAAGACTAACTGAATGTGTCTGGGTTTTTGCACACATCGATGTTCAACTATTAGTAAGAAATTGTATACTGTGACTTGAGCTACGTTGATGAATTTGTTAGAAAATGGCAGTTTTAGAGTATATTGCACTGTTTACGAGTATGATCAAATAACGTCGTTATTTGACCCATTTTGAACATTACAGTTTATTTTTGTGTTTTTGTTTTTTTTTTTTTAAAGTTGGTTTATTTTGTACTATCATTTTGAAGAAACTGGATATGGTTTGTTGTGCATGAATCCTTAATATTTTCAATATCGGAAAATCATTTTATGAAGCAAAAAATAAAAAAATAAATCTACAAAAATGTCATGACATTCTAAGAATGAGTCATTGTATATTATGATGCCATTTTCACTGTATTTGGTGAACTAATAAATGGTGAAAGAATGAAATGGGATTGTGTCTGCTTTTTTTTTCTTCCCGCAATATCAAATCATATTTCAGTCGCCAGATGCATTTCGGCTATAGCACGAGAAGGCAGAAGCAGCTACGGTGGAAATAAAAAGTCTACACACCCCTGCGCATTGATACATCTTTGCAAGGGGGGAAGTAAAATGATCAACGGAGCTAATCGGGTTGCAAAAGTCTGCACACCCACCTATAACTGCGATTTGACTGTTTTCAGAATGAACTGATCACTTCAAATAGCCCACACCAGGCACCATTTAAAGTGTCTCTGATTAACCCAGAATAAAATTCTGATGTTCTGCTAGGCTTTCCTTGCCATTTTCTTGGCCTTTTTTTTTAAGACTGACTGCTATTTGGAACTGTTCATAATTTCCTCCACCTTTTCTATGGCCTCAGTTTCATTTCAGATAAGGGAAAACAACCCCAAAAGAATGCATTGGAAAAAATAAGAATGTTTGTGTCATGTTTGTCCTCCTACAGAAACCATATTAAAACAAAAAATATATTTCCCCCCCTCCATCTTTTCCCGCAGGCGGCTCCAGAGCCGCAGGTTGCCGACCCCCCGGTCTAGAGACTAAAAGTAGGGCTTCACATTTCTGGTCTATGACCTAATATCTTTCGTGAGGGAACTCATTTGGGCAGTGCCATCATATTCCATTATCATTCCTGTGTTTGGTTATGATCTTTTTTTTTTTTTTTAATGATTAATTATAAACTGAAAAGAAGAGGGGAAAATTGCAGCAAGCTTTTGCTAGCCACATGAAAAGATGTGTGGGGGTAGAACGTGGCCTTGGGTGTTTCAATGGCTTTCTGTGTGGCATATGCGCCACAAAATGTCTACGTTCAACGTGTTGTGTGGGTTTTCTAACAAACTGCAATGAAAACGAGAACAGACATGTTTTCCTTTTTCCATTTTCAAGTTCCTTGAACACATTGAACGACGGTTCCGAGCACTTGAGTGTGAGCTTGTACATTTCAAGTCACGTCAAGCTTAAGCGAGCGCAACATATGGTTGCCATCACCAAACAATTGGCGTGGGAAAACATCGTGTCGCCTGTTACTCATTTCCCTCCGGTATTCACATGTTTTCATTCCATTGACAAAGCACACTGGATTTTCCCATCGCTTTGTCAGACTTTTGCGGACAAAGACGCAGGGCATTTTTAGACTGTAAGTTCAAGTGTCTTATAGCAGAGGTCCCCAACCCCCGGGCTGCGGACTGGTACCGGTCTGCGTGTCATTTGATACTGGGCAACACAAAAAGAATAAATAACTCACATTACAACAACTTTAGAAATTTATCTCAACGGGAGATTCCCACGCAACAAGCCCACTCTGCAGAATATGCGGCGATGGTGAGTCGTATTTTTCATGCACTTTTTTTATTTGCCGTTTATCTTATTTTGAAGGCACTTTTAAACGTTACCATAGCGACCAGAGTGTTGCAGCCAGATAGGACGTTCCTTGTGTCTTGATTCGTTTTTAGTATTATGTTACAAAAATACCACAGTTTTCATGCAGCTCATGTCATATTATTTTGTTGTATTTATCTGTCACGCCTTAAAGGCCGGTACCGCCCTGGAAATATTGTCTGACATTAAACCGGTCCGTGGAGCAAAAAAGGTTGGGCACCGCTGTCTTATAGAGTGTTGAAATGTGTTTATAGCATGTAGGAGCGGTACAGTTATTTAAAAAAAAAAAATGAGATGGCCACTTTATTGTTGACTTTCACCTATTGTAGGTCTGGGATGTTTGCTGTACACCATTTCAGTGGTTCATCAGCCGAGCATTGCCCCTTCTGGAAATGTTAAGCGTCACTGTAGTCCGTGGGGTCATGCCTCCAATATACACAAAGCCTTTTCTCAGTTCTTGGCTGGAAGTGTGCGCAAGCTTTGATCTGATTCCACTTTAACCCCCCACTGGGCGAGCGGCCTTCCATTAATATTCCTCCCCCCAGTTACATAAGCACGCCATACAGTATATTATGCCATTATGCTGCCCCGAGGGAGAGACGGGCAGCTATGCGGCAATGTTTTGCTGCCGGTCCCCACTGCATCTAATGGCTTCCCATTTTGCGATCCGCCTCATGTTATCTACTCTCCTCGAGCAACCCACTACAAGGCCCGTGAGAACATTTGCAAACCTCCAGGGCTGATTCTTGTGTAGTTGTGGGCACATTTAAATAGGATTTAAGTTAACATTGTACAGGTCATTCTTCTGGATCACAGATGGCAAGTTTGTCACAAATAATAGTCTGCTTCTTAGATTTGTTGTTTAAACAAACCATAACAACACCAAAAACATGATGAAAAGGATGGGTGGGGGGCGGGGGGCGTGCTTACTGCTTGCATTTATGCAACGGCAGTAATCAGGAACCATTCTTACAGGATTTGTAAATAGGGTTTTGTTAACACTTTACAATGACGCAGTCAGCAAAGGATGAAAACAGAAAATGTATCCATTTGATGACTCTTATTATGTCTAAGTGGCCCCTTATCTGTTGTACCAGAAAAAAAGAAAAGTTTACATTGAAACCCAGTAATGAATGAAATGAACTCAGATTTAAAAAAAAAAAAAATCCATCCCTCCATTTGGTTGCCGATGAGCTGGAGCTATCAGTTGATTTTTGGACTGGTCGCCAGCCTGGTTATTATAGTTCATGAAAAGTAGTGAAATAACTATATGGGTAAATCAAAATGAAAAAAACCCACACATTTGTTCCCGGAGTAAAATAAAAACAAGAGCGATTTAAAAAAAAATGAGAAGAACTTAAACTACAGTTTTTACACAGTTTAAACGAGACATGTGACAGAGGAGGGTTAAAAACACTTTTGGGTCGAGCATGCGATGGTTTCGTTTGACTGGTGTGAGTGCTAACACACGCGCACGCATCGGAGGCACTCAGGCCAATCAATCGGGAGAGAAGAGGGGGGCAGCCGAGTCAGAAGAAGAGCGATGGAGTGAGCGAGGCATCGAGTTTGCGGTAGATTAGTGCTGCCGCTACCGCCCTTGGCCCGCAGAGCATGAAGGACAATTGGCAAAGGGGGGTGGGGGGGCTTCCTGCTTGTCAAAAATGTAAAATCACAGAGCTGCAACACAAAATGGGAAACACAACAGATATTTGAACACAAACGCTGGAGCAGCACATTTAGACATCTTAAGAATATTCCATCACACCCACTTTTAAAATAAAAAAAATTGCAAAGTATAATTTCCAGATTGAAATCCCAATTTTTGATTTTGTTTCTTTATGTGCGATATTTATGTATCATTATATGAGGTATTCAGTTTTTTTACTTTTTTTATTATATTATATACTGTACATAGGTCCTGTGGGAGGTCATAATTTCATTAGATTTACTTCTGCCCTCTCATTTTTACCCTGTGCTTACTTGTTTGTTTAGTATTTTAAATTCCTCTTTTTATATTGGTTGAAGTCATTTTTTTCTTCTTCTAAAAAAAACTCGACTGACAGGTCTTATATTCTTTATCCTCTGTGAGGAGCTGAGACAAGTTGAGAGGAACTGGCCATTCATTTGGCGCAAAAGTTGACAAAAACTCTTTAATTCTTTTTAACTATGATTGAATGATGTCATTCTCTCTGTGCAGCCTGGTATCGGTCCACAGCCCGGTGGTTGGGGATCACTTCTTAAAATAAAGTGCACGAGGCCTACTCTGCCATTACATAACGCGAGTCCGGTCAAGTTAAACGTCTCTCACCGGCCCTCTGTCATTGTGCATCAGTCATCCCATCCCATCCCAAAGTTTCAAAACTGTATGTACAGATATGTGGAGGGAACGACGAAATCTAGATGAGGAATAAAAGCAAGAGGAACCGCAGTGCATGTAGGACTACAAATGCAGAATAAATACAAGTTGCATTGTTGGTCACTCTGCGGCTGTATCACGCCCCCAGGACCAATGACTTACATAATCCCCCCACCCCCTCCTGGCAGTCCTGCCTGCCTTAATAGAGTCAAGCTGATTTTCAGCCTTCAACGACTTTGTGCCCATTTGTAACCATGGAAACCAGACAGTAGCCAAACTTTCCAGTGAACTCTGCAAAAAAAGAAAAAAACTCTTTGAACTTTTTGGCTTGCAAAGGCTTGTTACTGGGGCAGCTACCCTTAAATGTCCAGCGTTTGTGTCCTTGAGAACATTTTGGTTTACCTTAGAACTCCTTTTGTCATTTAGTGGAAGAGCATTTGATTGTTTGGGAGAGCTAAACTAACGCAAACTAATTTGTATTGTTAAATAATTAACAACAGATAATTTCCTGCGATGTGCCAATGTGCCAGGGCACATGCCAAGGTTGAGATTCACTGGTTTAAAGGTTTAAAGCACTGCAACATAGGTGCTATTTAGTATTAGCATGAAGCTAGCAGACTTACTTGCTGAACCGTGTGGTTGTTTTGAATATACAAGGTGAAATTCTCTTTGTTTTATGTTTAGTTTGACAGTAAACTTCATTTGGAAGTTGGTCACTATCTGCCAAACTGCGGCTTGTTGCGAAGTGAGTTGAGCCACATAAAACCATACAAATAAACACAATATTTGGTCACAAATAGGCCCTCTGACTATCATGTCATACCCAGGGACTAAAACAATACCAAATAAACACAATATTTGGTCACAAATAGGCCCTCCGACTATCATGTCAGACCCAGGGACTAAAACAATACTTTTATAGATATGATGTGACGGTCCTATTATTGTTGTGTTCAGTCAATACATACTGGGGCGATGCACATTCCTCCACAAACTTCAACAACTGTTCATATCATCTTGAAAGGAGAGGAGAGCCGCATGAAAAATCACAGCCCGGTTTTAAAAATAGCCTGTAATTACATCTCGGTTGGGAATTAAAAATAAATGATTTCTCCTTTATTAATGCGCGCCCTAGTCACCACACATCCTGTCCGTCTGTCTGCACTTTGTCTAAATACTGAAGCCGCCCCTGGAGACTTATCTCTCAAGCGCTCGCAACTATTCTGTGTTTGCATGTGTGCGCTTGAGCCCATGGGCTAGCATCAGCGGGGGGGGTGACAGGTGTGTCAGCCGCAGCATTCCTCCATATGCAGCGCTTGTCTGGAAGGCTGACAGACCATCGCCGAAGCTCTGACATATTAATAGACTTTTAACAGGGCCTTTAGATGGAGGACGACCCTGCCTTCATGTACACTGACGAGACACTCTGGTCTGTCTTGCAAATTGTGTAACAGTCATTCAATTGCCTGTACTACGCAACCACAACAGCCAATTATACAACCAGAGACGCAGATGCATAGTTGTGATGTTTATTTTTACTTTGGAGCCTTACAGTGATCCAATTGCAGGGGGAAAAAATGTGACTAATACGACAACAAAAATAATGTTTAGAATTGTCGATATTGACAGTTTGAATCGGTGACTTTGTAAATTGTGAACTGCAGGGGTTAATAGTAATTATGTATTTGTTACCAATGGTCAGAATGAATCAATCTACGAAACCACTGAAGTATCTCACTGAGCTGAGGCTTGTGAGTGTATGCGCACGTAGCAAATATTTCGTCAGGGTTCGTTCAAGGTTGCAAAGACGGTCGCAAACAGCTTTAACAGTCGCAAACAGTTTGCCGGGTTTCCGGAAAGGTTCCAGACAGAATTCGGATTCCACAATCGTCGAGACAGAAAAGTTGAAGACAAAGTACGACGAAGGACACTGGTCACAAAGAACCAGGAAATGGCGAGAACAAAACAAGACAGCACCACAGATAATAACGTTTGCACAGGCGCTAATGCTTGTACAGCTCATTTCGAGTCACGACATGATAATTCAGCTTTTTCGGATGCATTTTTTTTTTTTTTTTTTTTCCAATTGGCAATCGAAAATGAAAAGAAAGAAACACGGATTCATGTGTGGCCTCCACACTCATCTCTTAGGAGCACGCTGGCCCCGCCCCCTACTCCGTCCTGGGCAGCACCAAGGGAGGAGACAAGCACGTGAATGCTTTCCACTCACATGATTTATCTGCACCGTGATGTAGCCTGAATATGAATTATTTACGCGTCACTGTGGCAGGGACAAAAAAGTGAGGGGGGGGGGATGTCAAATGAACGATGTCATGCACAAAAAAGGGACAGGACCAGTTGGAAGGGGCGGGGGGCGGGGGTAGCATTATGTCAACTAGAATTGACTGCACACATTTATTAGCTACATTCTCCGCCAAAAGCGTAAGAACAGTGGCACTACTTCCTTTGTTGCTGGAGACTGGAAAAAAAAAAAGGTTTTGACGTCAGGAGATGAAGATGAATTATATTTTCAGGTATTTGCATCTCAATCACACAACCAAGATCGCATTATTTGGAATAAAAGATTTTTTTGAAACTAAACTATTGGAACATGTGAAATTACAATAGATAGTTATTTTTTGTTTTGAGGGGTGGGATGGGGGGTGGAGGGGTTGCTCCCTGAAGTCTCCCGTTTAGCAGGCAAAATGCATGCTCAATAGGGTTTATGTCTGGGGATTGATTTGTGATTGATCAGTGTAACAGCAGTCTTATGTCATCAGCGACTGGAAGCATGTCGACACTGAAGTACAGCAAACAAACGATTGGAGCGGTTATGACGGTTGTAAATTGACACACTGACACATTAGCACGCCCTGCTTTGTTCTCACACTCAGCAAGCAAAAACAATGAAAATGTCCCGGGCGATGAGTACATTGAGTCATATTTTCACGCAACTTTGTTTTTGTGTACTGCCACTTTTCCACCCACACTTGAACAACCTCAGAAATGGTGTGTTTTTTTTTTTTTAAATCAAAGATCAAATATACGTGATGCTCTCATTCTGTGGCAAAAATGAGGCACCAAAGAGGGACAAAAAAAATAAAAATCTCACAAGGACATGTCTAACCTTATCCACATAAATTAGCGCAATCTACGGGATGGATTTGACATGCACAACTTGCTTTGCCGAGACTGGCACATGCGACATTGTGGCCTTTCGTCAATTATTCAGCAAGGTGGTGGAAGCTTGTGTGCGGGTGAGGTGACCTGTCTTAGTGCACAGCAATGTGGGTAAGATGAGATCCTCATTAAAAATGACCCAGGAGGATTCCTTGGTCGTCCCACTGCCATGTGACAACATTGAAATAAGGCAATTTGGGGAGTTCAAAATGTACGCTACAGGTCACAAGTTTAATTCCATAAACCAGTGCTTCTCAAAGTGGATTTTAAAAATGTAGCAAAGTATAGTTTTTACTTTCAGTACTGCCTTTTTTTTTTTTTTTGGGTAGCCCATGCATTCTAAAATGTTGCTCCACATGAATGTCAAACCTGAAATTTTACCTTGAAATTTCTCCAAACCGGAGTTCCAATTGAAACGGGATCGAAAGAATAAAGTGAGACCAGTTTACCAGTTTTCAATGTCACGCCGCTAATCGAATGGCAAATACGCCATTCTGTTCGGCTCCTGAATTTCTAAATCTGACTCTGCCTCACCCGCCGCGAACCTCACCACAAATCACGTCTGCGGGTGCACGCGTGTTTTTATTTGACTCACTTTCCTCAACGTGTGACGCGGTGAGACCAGGGGGTGAGGACAACAATGGGGGACTATCTCTGGACAGCAGACCCGCACGGCCCACAGCAGACTGTGCTTTAGAGATACCACGACGCCATAGAAAACACACGCAGTGAGTCGTAAGGCTATTTGTGTTTGTACTTGAGAGTGCGCGCGCACACCAACGCGTGCACAAAAAGCGCAGAGGTAGACGCCAACGGAGGAGGTGCATGTGTTATTTGGGTCAAACTCTCATGTCGTATTTCATAAATCTGCCTCCTGTCTTCTTTGCGCTTGTTTACTGGTCAAACGTATCACGCCGGCCGCCCACCTGCCCCTGAAGGAGCGCGCGCTCAGCATTAGCCGACTCGCTTTCTGTTTCACCTCACTCTTAGCCGGCAGCCAGGCATGTGCATGGCGGAAACGTGCTGAAGAGGGAGGAACAAAAAAAAAAAGGGAGGAGGGGACGGGGGTGAGGTCTCTGCGAAGCAAGCTTATCTCGTCTTCTGCTCTTCCCTTCAGGGCTTGCTCCGGCTTGCTTTGTTTTCTCTTCACTCCTGCCTAGAAGAGCAAACTGCTGCATAGACGTCGACGAGGCCTCCTCGGCAACCGAAGATGACTTCTTTGGTGCGAGCGCACGTGTGAATTTGTGAGTAAGTGTCTCAGACATGTCCCGAAGTGAAATTGGAACTCATGTGCACAAGCGTAACAAGCATACATAATCCTGATCACGCTGATCCGCTGGGAGATTTATACACGTTGACACAGTGATGGATAACTGAGGGGGGGGGGGGGGTTAGATTCCCGCTCGCCTTCTCCTCTCCTCACCCAAGTCACACTTCATCTCTACCGCCCACCCACTGCACGAATCAATTATACATCTAAAACCTTCCCTCCTTTTCTTTTCCCCTTCAACATCACGTCAGCCCTTGCCTTGCCGGGAACGAACAGGCAATGGAGAACCGTCACAATATTAAGCACAATATAAAAATACAGTTTACTGCCTATACTTTTCTGATCTGACCTCAAGTTATATGAAGAGGTCTCTTTTGGCTGAAGATGACAAAGGAAAGGGGCAAAATACTGTCTGTTGATCAAATATATGCCAAAAATCGCCATTTTCTTACCCTACCTGGGCCACAACTTAGACCTGGTTTCTCCTGGTCCAAAGTCAAGTTGACTTTCTTTCATTAAATTGTCATGCGGCAGTGGCGTTTAAAAGAAAATGACCTCGGTCCGCCACAACGCCCGAGCGAGGCATAGCACGGTCTGCCAGATTCGCAAACACAACAAAGTACATTCGTTTTTGCAAAGAGCGCATCGTCGTACGTGCACCTGGCTCACAAAGTTCAAGTCAAAATTTGTGTCTTTCATAACTTTTTGGCCGACCAAGTCTCAAGTCATAAAATCAGCGATTTGAACTAACTGGAGTCCAAGCCATACTCCTCAAGTCCCCCAACTCTGCAAATGCACATGCGGGGAAGACTCTCCATACCAACCCAGGCTAAACTTAACTCCTCCCTGACATACAAAGATGTTCCTCTCTCAATGAAGATGTATCACTTTGATGTTTTTGCTTGACACCAATGACTGCATTTTGTGGCCGCATGCGTCGCAAGCACAAAAATTCACAACTAGGGTGAGAGTTTTTCAGTGGACAGCGGGGAATAAACTGCACAGAAAAATCCTATCAGACATTATCAGGAATTTATTTTCATTGAAGAATCATTAACCATTTCACCAAAATGTTCTAGCTTATTTGAAATTGAAGAGACATTGTCTATATTTTAACCTGTAATGAGCTCCCAATTACAGTTGTGAATATGTGATACACATGGCTCGTGATCACGTTCCACAACGCTAAGACGCTAACCCTCCGCGGCACCAGCTATCGCCCGTGACTTCTCAGAGTGCAAGTTGTGTGGGCTTGTCAGCAGCACGCTGTGGAGGCGCACAACAACATCCAGTCTTTCAAGTTGCCGCATCCCTCTCCCACCCTTCATACCACACGTTTCCATAGAGACAAACACACACACACACACACACACACACACACACACACACACACACACACACACACAAAAATACAAGTTTGGCGCTGGTCACGATAATGTATGTAGGTCAGAACAAGGGAGCGCTCCAAACAGTAACCACGGGCAGCAGAAAAGCGGAAGTCTCGCCTTCGTTAGCTCGGAAAGTTTTATTAACAAGCCGAGTTGAAATCCTTACAGTGGGGAGAAGCGGGAATGTGTCGAGCAGTGTCAAAAAAAAAAAAAAAAAGTGTGCCTTCGCAGCCTAATTGGTGTGTAGGCTTCGGGTGGGTACTGAAGAGGGTAAAGGGGTTTGTATTTGAGGTCACTAAACGTAGCTCAGAATTGGGTCGAGGCGGTGCTTTTTTCAACGTAAACAAAACTGAAAGCTTTGCCTGGGTCGGGTCCGTCTAAATGGAAACGGGGAAGACGTGGCTTCAGGCCATTCTCTCTCTCTCTCCCCTCAAAATAAATCAAAATACCCCCATTGCTCCGTCACACTCAAGCAGAACGCTTATGGCGATCGGACACGCCAAGATAAAATTAAAACCCCTTCTACCCTTTTCATCAAAAATAACCGGCTTTTATCTGTGTTCCTTTGGTTATCTCACCCCCCCACCCCCCTCCACCCCTCTTACCCTCCCCCAAGCTGCCTCCTCACCCATCCTGTCTTCTCTTTCCAGTGGGGACCAGGAGGAGAGTTTTTGCTTTAATTGCTGAAGTACTTTTCGCACAGAAACACACTTCAAAACACCCCCACTCTCCCGACCGGCAGGCTGCACACAACCTTCCCACACGCCGCCTGCCACGCCCGTGTTCTGTTTGCGCGATTCTTGACTTCACGGTCAAAGCGGTGTACAATTTTGGTCCATTGTGCCGAATCCATTTAAATTCAGAAGCGTTTGCTATTCGTGGATGATGAAAAGATGATGCGCAACTTGGAAAGTTGGAGGTGTTTGCTCTGGGGAGTCAGCGAAAGTGTAATTAATAATCTCATCGGGTGTTCGGAGCCATTGAAGGATCCCCGACGCACAAAAAGTGGAGCAGAATGTGAGCGGTCGGTACAGTGACACGTTTGGCACAGTTTCCCATCAGCATTTTCTGCTTCCCTTTGTGTGTGTGTGTGTGTGTGTGTGTGACTACATGACCTTTCATTATCACAAACATTTATTATACATACCAAGCACTCAATTGCATTTGTCGCAATTGCAAAATTAAGTGTAACCCAAACAACAACAAAAAAGAAGTCACCCCAGTTGCGTGTTGTCATATTGCGTTTTTTTTTTGTATATTATCGATGGTGTCTAAAAATGTAACGTAACCAGTGACCACCTCGCCAGGTCTAAATTTGATGTCCTTTCTAATGGTTAGACAAACGCGTTGGCAGCAACCGAAGGAGGAAGATGAGGAGAAAATGGGCCAATGTGTCTGCCTGCTCAGAGGTCCTCCCACAGGGCTTGAAAGAAGGCGACACGACAGCCCGACGGAGGTTCCAGCCGGAATCTGGAACCATCCTAATTGTTCAGTGGGCCAGTAGCACAAAAGAGACTTGCTGGTGTGACAAAAGAGAAAACACAAACTGATAACCTTGGAGTGAGCATTTAGCGACAGGTGTCCTTTCAACTCCGTCAACCCAATCTGCGCAGTTTATTTACAGATTTTCCCGATCCACGGTGCATCTAGTCCATTCTTAAATGTTTATCAAGAGTTCGTTTGTCTATTTAGCCCACTGGATCTAAAAGGAAAAAAAAGAAAAAAAAAACAGTTGAAATGATCGGATAGCGATGACGGTGAAAGGAGTACAGTTCAGAATTGTTCTGCCAAAAATACACCCCTGATGTTGCAAAAACCTCGCCTGCAATCAAGCGGTGAGTCACACTCAATCTCAAAGCATCCAAAGATTAACTCCGGCTGTTTGTTTTACTCTTTGTTTTCGAGGCTTCATTGGAAACTCAAACAAACTACGCGTGTTGCCTAAGACATCAGTGTCCTTAACAAAGCTCACTTCATCAAACTCAGCCTTAGGGGACCCCGAAATTGATTGAAATACACTAAATCTGAATCAGATTTAGGATAAAGAGCAGAAATGTTCGATTCATACGCGGTATGCATTTTGATGCGACTTTCGCGAATTTACTTTTATGCTTGCGAGAGAAGCTGTAGTCGAAACACTTGTACAGAATGCTGCAGACTTCTCCAGACCAGTTTCCATAACAACCTGCTAAAAGACGTTTAAAAAAAAAAAAAAAA
>NW_017805531.1:1657680-1677213 GCF_001891065.2 Hippocampus comes | reverse complement strand
CACCCCCCCAAAAAAAAAGAAAATGGAGGCATGCAACCCAAAGGAGGGAAGGCAGATTGCATTCACTCAGCCTCACTGCAGAGTGAGTGATACGCTGGAGTCTGCCCTTGTCCTTGGCTGCAGTGCAGCAGATGGTGACAGAGCGGGTGAGGAAAGACTTCATTATGGCTTTGCAAAAAAAAAAAAAAATGCACCATCATTGTGACTAGTTGGTGGAAACGTCGCACAAAGTAGATCCTCTCTGTTGATAGGGGCCTGAATACTGAAGTTGATTGAGGTCAGGGCTCTCAAGTTCTGTCGTACCAATCTCATCCAAGCATGCCTTAATGGACCTTTGCTTTGTGAACTGGGAATGCACTTTCCGAAATTGCTCCCAAGAGGTTGAAATGGATTGGCAAAATACAGAATACATGTTCAGAGGGAGTTGACGAAAATAGATTGCGTTGTACAGTAGGGGATGTCTGCCTTTATTTTAAGTGCAAGCACAAGTGTTCTCTTTTAAAAGCAGACCGCAATGCCTTTTTTTTTTTTTTTTATATCGCTGACATCAAACTCCCATGCAAGTCAGACTTCTATGGAGGGAAATGTCAAGCACCTTCAACAGTATTTCTCCAATCTCACAGGGGAACAAACGCACATCACCGCTAGTGAGTGAAACACTGCATGAACAATGAAGAAAAAAAAAAAAAGAAAGAAAGAAAAAGCACCAGCAGGATCTAAATAAAGAACTTGGGAAAACAAAACCTACCTCGCTCTCTTCTTTTTTTTTATTTCTGTGGCCCATCCAGTTAAATCACCGAAAGACCCACTGCTGGGAGCCGCATTGTCCAACCCAGAACTGTCACAAGCAATTTAGCAGTCACTCAATAAATTCGTCACTTGGGTTAAAGAAGAGCGAGATGCTATTTTGGAGTTATTTTTCACGTTGCCAGTCCTGGGACAAAAGAGATTTGCTGTGCTACAAAGTAAGTCAGCTCACCTCCGGTTCACTCCCCTGTAGTGGGGGGGAAAGAAACAAAGTACAAATACTTTGTTGTTGTACTCGAGTAGACATTCGGGTATCTGAAAATAACAACCACTTTGCTTTGTCTTAGTGATGTCAGTTTAGCTGAATGCTAACAAACAATGCCATCGACGGGCTAACAAGTAGCATTGTTACTGCGGTGTTTTATCGCTTTGAATATTTGAACACAAACGGTGGAGCAACACGGAGGCAGATAATGCAACAATGTTCACAACCGAGTTAGTTGAAAAACTCTTTTTTTTGTGCGTGCGCTCCAATGACTGTGTTATACTGCCCCCAGGTGGCCATGGTATGCACACAAGGAGGAGCATCATAATGTCCATTAACGGAAGTAAAAAAATGTGGGAAAAACTGTTTCGTGCTTTACAGTCTGCTTATTTGTGTCATTGGTATATGTTTATATCAATCACAATCTTATAGTGTTTTTTTTCTTAAAGACACCTGCCAGATCCTGCTTTTTTTTTTTTAATTCATCTGAATATATATATAAACAAGATGATTTTAGCGGTGGCATCAATCTTTTTAGTGGTGTCGCAGTAGCAGCAGCAGCAGCTGTTTGGCACCTTCTGCTTGCTTATGTTCAGTTGCATGAGCTCATCGAGGACTGGAGGAGCGCTCCGATTCAAATAAGCTGTAATGGTGGTGAGAAAATTCAACGTGTTCTTTTTTTTTTTTTTTTTAATTATTACCATGTTGCGGTGCAACAGTGTGATCCAGGTCAAATGGGCGCGCTTAAAGTGTTTGGCTTTTCTCAATATGTGCCCCAGATTTGGATCGACAGAGGAGCATTTAGAGTACTCGAGTTCTAACCGAGTTGAACACGTTGGACTTCCTCCCTCTCTCTCTCCCTCCCTCGCCGTGCACGTGAGGAGCTTTGTTATCTTTTCTCCATTCCTAGATTGAAGGCAACAGAAAAAGAACTTTTATCTCCGCGTGCCGTTATTTTGAGCGAAGAATCCGGTGGCCCAAGGCAACAGAAAGTTTCAGCTTGTGAGAAAATAAATCGCCATATTAAGAGGGGTAAAAGACTCATTTCCCTCACAGGCCACATGGTAGTTATGATTTCCCTCAGAGGACATTTATAACGGTTAAAATCATATACAGTAAATGCACCGTGTAATCATACTTTATCATAAGATGCTGCGACAATTAAATATTGCAGTGGACAACTGACACTTTAGCTTCTTTTTTGAAGTGTGAAAAGATCCCAAACTTGGGGTATTCTCTTTCTTTTAACGCAATCTTTCCCCCTGGTTTGCGCTTACTGCTAATCTGCAAATCGGCAAAATCTAAACGTTACAGTGAAAAACCTGCGATTGAATATGAATCAATATTTAAAAATCGGTGATGATCCGGAGATGGCAAAAAGTGGACTGAGATATGGCGAGCGAAAAGTGCAATTTATGGACAGACTTTCTGCCAAACTGAAACAAACACACCAAATGAAAAAGAAAAAAAAAAATCATGTAGACAAATTTGCTTTAGTGGACCACCCAAAAATTATGTGCGGGCCGGGTGCCTTATAAGATTTGTACCGTATAAGTGTCATCCAATTAATCAATTTAAATGTTCTAAGTCAAGCTTAAACTGTTTGACGACAGGTTGACAGCTGAAAGTGGGAAAAAGCATGATATTATCATGACTTCGCTCATTAAACGCAACGCAGTCTTCCGAACACGCAAAATAAAATGCGACGTATAATCGAAATCTTCACCTCGGCAAACATAGCGACTCAAAAAAAAAAAAAAGGAAACTTTCCCTCCTTAAACACCTTCCGTCTGCATTAAGGAGACAGGATACGCCGCACTGTCATCCAGTTTCCATGGTAACCGTTGCTATGGAAACAGGGCCTGGAAGAGACTCGGCGGAGAAGCGCGGCGAGGCGAGCGCGGCAAGGAAAATGGAAAACCACGGAAGCTCGTTCATGCTTATCATATCAAGCGGTAACGCACTTCCTTGTATGACGGACTGAAGGATACGTTTCGAGACGGGTTCTCCGTCGCATGGGCGTCAAAACAAGGAGATGCACGAGCTCCCGAACATTTGAGTGAAGGAGGGAGTCGCCTCATTGGCATGCGTCTCACTCGTCTGGTGGCGATGTACAGCAAACATTACATAACCACCACCAAGGCTGCCCCAACAGCAAACATTGAGGATGTCTGTGTGCGTGCGCGTGTGTGTGTGTTTTCTGCAATATAAAGAGACCACATTATAAAGAGAAAAATAAAACATTTAAAAAATTGAGTTGTCACAAAAGCAAATAATGTTAGCATCAAAGTCACGCTTTCCACAAAGAGCTTGTTCGATCCGCTTTTGGGTCAGAAATCCCTGTTTTTGGTGAAAGCAAACAGATGCGCTCCTGCTGACTACTCCAAACTTAATTGGGCTTGAAATTCTAGCAACAAGTTGGAAGTTTTCTTTCACAGAGGAGCGAGGCCATAAATTGACGTCATCTCCCAAAGTAAAAATGTCAGCCCGACATTTGTACAAGGACAGAATCGGAACAGAACGGCTCTTTTTAGAGCTTAATGAAGCGACTTGATGGCGCATCAATGGTGTAATTGAACACTTAAGACCAAAGTGATTTTTTTTAATTTTTTTTTTTTTTTTTTTAATCGCTAAAGATGCAAAACCTGCTGATGACTGCATATTTCACATCTTTTCTTGGACTCAATCTCTGTATTTATACGAAGCATATTTTCCCTTATGCAGACCAAAGTGTGTGTGTGTGTGTGTGTGTGTGTGTGTGTGTGTGTGTGTGTGTGTGTGTGTATGTGTGTGTGTGTGTGTGTGTGCGTGCGAGAGAAGTGTTCTCCTGCCAACGCCTGCTGCCGACAGCTGCTGGATGCTACGCTGCTGGTAGGTGTCACTTAAATAAACAGCGAGCTTGTCAAGAAGTAGTTGTTATGATGCCAAAGCCGCCTGACCCACTGAATCAACAAACCTGTGAACCAATAGAAAGGCCTTACTTCACCCTTAACATGTCATCATTGGAATTAGATTAGTGGTTCTTAACCTGGGTTGGATCGAACCCAAGGGGTTCGGTGAATCGGTCCCACGGGTTCGACGGAGCCTCTGCCATGGAGGTTAAGACACATCCAACTCAAGATGTCAATTAGTTATGACGCGCCCGCTTGGCCATCACTGGCTGCAGATGATCATATTACATTGCTTGGAATGTGGGAGGAAACCGGAGTACCCGGAGAAAACCCACGCAGGCCCAGGGACAACAACTCCACACAGGAAGGCCGGAGCCAGGATTGAACCCACGACCTTTGCCCTGTGAGGTTGATTCGCTAACCACTGGACCGCCGATAGTACATCATACAGTTAAAAAAAAAAAAAAAAAAAAAATTACTAACTTGGATTCAAATTTGAATCAATGAGAAGATTGAGACAATTTGGGAGCACTTTTTGTCTAAAAGCATTGCAGAGGTATCGGATCAGCGGTATCGCTACACCATGTGATCGGGACATCCCAAGTATCGTTTGGCGAGCGGTGACTCCTCAAATGTCAGACGAGTTTTCACTGTCGGATAAATGACATCAGGAAAATAGCCGTCGACACGTGTGGAGTCGTGACACTCGACGACATCTGTCGTTATTGATTTGATTTGTGTTCTCGTATGCCTGTGAGAAGGAAGCACGTTTGGTCGTTAATGCATGCCTCGGCAACCGGGCGCCCAGATGTTCCGCAGTGGAATCCCTGCACAGCTGTCCGCGTGCGTTTGCGGGGCGGGACGTGCCACGCGGCACACTGCGAGGTGGATGAAGATTATAAGAGGAGAGCGGGGCGGTTGACAGAAGGCCGCAGAATATGAAAAGATGATGGATTTACCCTCGGTGAACGAGATGGAATCGAATAGACGATCGGGGATGTGAGCTAGATGAGGAGAATAAATGCGGACAGATGCGCACGCGCGCTCCTCGGGATGCTGTGCGGCAGAGAAGGGTTCACGCCAGATTATTGAGCACTTTTTCAAGGAGGTTAATCTATTCGGGAGACATAAAAACACATCAGCAGCTTTGCCGCTCGGCCTTGATGGAGTGGAGGTGAAGAAGAATAAGATCACGTGGCCTCGCGTCCATTAGTATTTGTAATACACGGCGCGAATGGGACAGCAATGCAAATTCATTCATTCATTCATTTTCCGATCCGCTTTATCCTTACAAGGGTTGCGGGGGTGCTGGTGCCTATCCCAGCTGTTTTCGGACAGCAGGCGGGGGACACCCTGAACCGGTTGCCAGCCAATCGCAGGGCACACAGAGACGAACAACCATCCGCGCTCACAGTCACACCTAGGGACAATTTCCAGTCTTCAATCAACCTGCCATGCATGTTTTTGGAATGTGGGAGGAAACCGGAGTACCCGGAGAAAACCAACGCAGGCCCCGGGAGAACATGCAAACGCCACACATGGAGGCCGGAGCTGGAGCCGGAACCGGTACCTCTGCACTGTGAGGTCGATGGGCTAACCACTGGACCACCGGGCCGCCCGCAATGCAAATTATGAGACGAATTAAAAGTAATCCAATCTGTTTACGGTTCATGACGGAAAGTCGGTATGCCGAAATGTATTTCACAACTCAGCTGTGAAGAGGGATGACAACGGACAGGTCACATGATCCGTTTGTACCCGCGTATCAGGAAACAGGTCTATTTCTGGCGAGAGGTGAGATCCTCCGGGGTCCAAATCAGCGGCCCCTCCTTGCCCCGTCCACACCTTCGGGTAGCAAATTGCTGTCAGCGGGGGCTGGCTGCCATTAGCTCCAAGCGGGAAGGTCATTTTGGTCACTTGATATGGATTCGGCTTTGTCTTGTCTGGATCGAAGTCAACATTCACTTCAAGCAGTTCAGGAATTATCTATTGTTAAGTTTTTTTGCTCTTGGACTTTCATTCCAAGCCGCGATCGGAAATGAGACGTTCACCGAGACTATCTCTGCGTTACCATTCTAGACTGAGTGACTCCAGATAATCTTGAAATTGTTGGATAATTTCAATAGAAATTAAACACAAGCTAAAAATGGCAAAGCCGGCTGTAAAATCCAAATAATAATCCGAATTTCTCCTCCACGAAATCATCAGACAGTCACAATACAAAGCGGGGAAATAATTCCAGCTCTGTGGTTGCCCGTTATGTCAGAGTGATGTTTTTCATTAAATTGGATGAGGGAGTTTTCCATGCAACCGAATGCTGCCGCCGCACTCGGGAGTAATTATCCCCCCCCCCCCCACCCCCAAGTCTCGCATTAAAGCCAAAAGAAGACCAACAAAACATGAACAAATAGATCCAAGCACTACTCGAATGCCACCCATTATTTTTCCGACCTCCTTCTGTTGAGATGAGGGCAAATGCTATAAAATTGTACCGATTATCGAAACGATTAATTGAGTAGTCATCTACAAAAAAAAAAAACATTAAACATAATTGCATGTATTATTTTTATCCACTCGGGTTACCAGCATCGCATTCCACTGTAGTGTGTGCGGCATTAAAAGGTGGCACATATTCTGGTGAGTGACATGGGTGTCAGCAAATGCGAATGGCTGTTCACTCGCTAACCTGTTACCTGCAGTCTGCGTGGATGAATGTTTTTAAAACGTGATTGTTTAGTTTTTGTTTTTTAACATTTGTTCAATAAAATGATTCATCATGCATAATATGGTGTGCACGGTACTTGACCACTTGCGGCGGCAACAATACGTTCTCACAATATTAAATCAGGTAACAGCAACATGAAAAATTCATCATTATTATTTGTTACTCCTAACTTTGAGCAAGGCACTGTATGTGCGCACTTGCACTAGAGAATATGTGAATATTTACCCGCTTTGCCATCCTATATTTCACACAGGCAGCAGATTTATGGACAGTGTATTTTTTTTTTCCCGTAATAAAAACAGCTCTTTTGTTTCATGTTAAAAAAAATATCAGACCGGCCTGCTGAGTTATTTACTTCACTTCCCCTCCACAGTACAAGTTATTGCTGTCGAAAGCTCCTTTGAGCTATAAGCACATATGCACCGCCCTCCTTGCCCCCCCGCAAACACACACACACACACACACACACACACACACACACACACACACACACACACACACACACACACACACACTAATACACCATCTTACTGTATTGTAATCTCTGTAAAAACATTTTGTTGCATGTGTTGGAAAAGAAAATCTCCCAGCACTGTTGCTCCCATCAGTGACTGTGGCTGTCCTTGCCAACCTGGGAGTATTTTATTATTATTTTGTGTGTGTGTTTGTGTGTGTGCGTGTGTGTGTGTGTGTGTGTGTTTTTAATGACAAGCTTTGTCTTGCAACACAAAGCAAAAAAAAAAAAAAAAAAAAAAGAGGAAAAAATGAAACTGATCAAGCAACAGTCCGTAACTTGAAAAACATTTGACTGTTTTCCAAAAACCTTCTCCTACAGTATTTGCTTAGCTTCAAAACAGAGAGAAAAATTTCCCAAAAAAAGACGCCTGATTTTTTTGCTGACTTTTTGTGGGGGGGAAGGTGAATTCCATTTCGTCAGTTTTATTTTTTACATATTTTGTACACATTAAAACACAACACAAAGAAAGGACATTCAACCCCCGCCCCCCCAAAAAAAAAATTGTAAAAAAAAAAAAAAAAATGTGATGGAAACTTTCTGTTCAATTTTTCTCTCTGTTGTGAAGTTAAACAAATACGTACTATTGGACAAAGTATTACATAACAGTCAAAATGTTCTGGCTGAAATTCAGCCCTAACCCTTTACTGTTGTTAGTGTGTCAGTGTTCGGGGACCAAAACAAATACGTAATCATATTCATTCTATTTTCTTTTCTAATTAGGCAGTTATTCAGCTATTGGTATTTTATTCTGCCAAATATCAGAATCACCCTCCAAAAATCCATATTGGACAGACAATAATACTTTATTGCCTGTTTATATACAGAGTAATATTACACAGATTGGTTCAGGCTACCATAATCTCTTTACTTAAGTACGAGAATGGAAACTGACCTTATCGAGTGGTCAGAAGCGGCGGAGAGCAAACGTGTGGTAAACGTGAGTGCATCAAGCGTGTGGTAATGCACGAGACATGTGAATTAAAGCATGTAGTTGCATTTATGAGCTCTAACTACAGCTCAGGTTTAACGCAGCTGCATCTGCCGAATCATGTCAGTGCATTACTGGGCAACGTTATATCCCGGTGGACGCGTTTTTAAACTGCGCGCGTGTTGTGTTGTGATTCCTTGTGCATGGGTTAACGCATGCGGTTGTTTGAAGGAGGAGTCCAGTATGTGCGCTGAAAAGAAAATGGATTGTGTCTGTTATCTTTAGCAAACAGTCGAAGCTTTCAGGGTGAAAGGCAAAAAAGCAGGTTTTGATTTGCAATGATGACTCCATCGTATCGCATTATCATCTATAAAATGAAAGTTATTTTAATAAGCGCAATCTTTATATTTGTTCGAAGCGTGTATGCATTTTTTCGAGCCAGTGTGCAAATACAAATACATAAAAAAAAAAAAAAAAAAAAACAGAAAAAGATGCTGTGCCAGTATGAACATATTGCTCATGCAGTCTTTCATCCCTCCCTCGGATGTGGGCGCATGCGCAGAGACAAGTGCAATAATCCACGCTCTCGCCGGCTCACGTGTGCTCCACTGCTCTACTTTCCCCTTGCTGGAGCTGTGGGAGGGAAGGGCTGCTTGGGCAAAACTCCCACCCACACCATGCACACACACACACACACACACACACACACAAATTATGACACGGGCACGCACTCATACACACTCTCAGAGAGTGCGCACATGTAGGTTGGAGATGCGCAGTGCGTGTATGAGCAGCCACACATGTAGAAAAAAAAAAAACGCACGACACGACAAAGGCGCTGATCTGATGTAAAAATAGACTTTTGCCGTTAATATTAATTACGCTTTAACCGATTCCCAGACTTCGCCCCAGGGGATTTCTGGGAATGCTGCAGCGTTCCTCTCTTCCTTTTACCTCCGTACAGCACCAAATTAGTTAAAATGCATCAATGTTGTGTTTGTAGCAACAAACAAACAAAAGATCTTTCAGCATGATGTACAAAATAGTATGGTATGAAAGCAAATGGAATATTCTGTGTGATTAAAAAAAAAAATCCAATTATTATTATTAATATTATTACAAGATATATTTAGAAGACAGCGCAAGGCAAGCAGTGAAAGCAAATGTGTGAAACTAGACTCAAAGAGAATTAAGTGGATTGAGGTAATCCACTTTATCCGAGTACAAAACGTTCAAACAGCAATGAAACAGGGCCAGCTTGTCTATCCACGTAGCCTTGGAAAAATGAAAAATATACGAGGTGTGTCAGAAAACCTCCAGGGCTGGTGTCGTGTCAAACAAATACCAATTCCAATCAAGTTGGAACATTCTGTAAAACGTCAATAAAAACAGAATACAATGATTTGCAAATCCTTTTCAACCTGCATTTCAGTGACTAAACGACCATTAAAAGGTATTTATTGTTCAAACTAATGAATAGCTTCGCTCATTTTGATGTGTCTGCCTGCAACATGTTCCAAAACTGTGTTACATTACCGTTCCTTTTAACAACACTCAGTATGTGTTTGGGAGCTAAGAACACAAATTGTTGACGTTTTTTTTTTCCATTCTTGCCGGATGACGTCACCTGCTCAATAGGGTCTCCAATTTCCTATATTAATGCGCTACACATTTTCAACGGGATACAGGTCTGGACTGCTGGCACTTTGTTAACCGCAGGTATCAGGTCAACAGGGAAGGATCTCGCAAAGGTGACCTCACAAATGAGTTGAAATACTTTCATTAAACATCCTGACATAGTGCGACTGTGTGTGCGTGTAATAAATATGTTCCCGTGGGCCCACGTCCAAGCTTTCAAGGACTGTCCACTGCGCAACCAGCAGACAACCGATCAATGTCAATGAACGCCTTTTTCCCCTGTCTCGCTGTCTCTCTCTCTGCATTACGCTGGCTGAAGATGATGTCATGACACCATTATGTCTTGTGGGTGACAACACTGTACTTAACAAGACAAAAATTGACCCTTGATGGTGTTTGACAAAAGTATTGGGCCACCGACATTTGATATAAGTCTCTGTTCTATTTTATCCCAAAGATGTTTAGGAGCCATCGAGTCTTTAAATTGTCAAATGTATTCCTTGAATATGTGTTCATTTATTTCCTACCGTCTGTACTCTTCATTTCCTCGTCTCATGGCTGCGCTGCTTTCAGCATGTGAACGTTACATTTTAAATTTTTTTTTTCTGCGTCCAATCAGAATTCAGTCTCGATGTGTTGCCATGTCAAAATAACATGAGCACACTCGGTGGGCAGAGGTACCGGGTTCAACCCCAGCTCGGGCCTCCCTTTGTGGAGTTTGCATGTTCTCCCCCGGGCCTGCGCGGGTTTTTCCCCGGATACTCCGGGTTCCTCCCACATTCCAAAAACATACATGGCAGGCTGATTGAAGACTCCAAATTATCCCTAGGTGTGGGTGTGAGCGTAGGCGTGGATGTTCGTCTCTGTGTGCCCTACGATTGGTTGGCAACCGGTTCAAGGTGTCCCCCGCCTACTGCCCGAAGACAGCTGGGATAGGCTCCAGCACCCTCAGCGACCCTTGTGAGGATAACGCGGATCGGAAAATGAATGAATGAATGTTATTAGAACTAAAGTAAAGATATATTTTTAACTGCTGCAGTTGATGTACGTGGCGCGCATGTGCGCTATTATATTACGTTTTGTGGTTTCCAGAATTACAATAGTGGTGGTATTAAGTGGCGAATTCGGTTAGGTAAATCCACACAGAAAATGCCACGACTGAACCCAACCACCCGCTGAAGTTATTCCCACTTCCACAAAGTTGGAAATCGAGAATTGTCTTTCATGCCTTGTTAAGATGCGGAATGAAATGGCCAAGGCCAGCCCTTGAAAATGAAGTTTATAAAGACAAAGTGAATGGCTCAATGCCTAATGGCAATTGGACTGAATGAATCACATTCATTTCATAATGAAGAGGGTTTGTGTCCTTGCATGATTCAGCATCCTTGCTCACGTCTACCATCATCTCACTGTACACTCTGAGCGATGTGAAAGACCAAATTTTGGCATGCGCCATCAAAGCCCCCGTGACTCCTTTAAGGACAATTAGTCTCCTCGCAAGCTGCCTACATGATCTCAAGGTCTCATTTTTTGGTCCCCTTTAAAGCACTCCCAAAAATAAAAGTTAGTAATTAAAAGTGTTGATGATATCCAATGATAGTTTCCATAGCAACAGGAAGAGTGATTCACAGTCAGGCTGTGAGATAAATTTCACACCTCGGCGTGCCACCACCGCTAACGTGAGCTTCTATTTGCGTGTGCACGTTAGCGACCGAGCTAAAAGCGAGTATGTGGGGACGCTTTGTCCTTCACAAGATTTTCAGCTCAGGAAAGGAAATGCGGACTGTTGCTCTTATCTATTCTCGAGCGTGAGATGCAAATCTGGTTTTTGGACCAGAGTGCTTCTGTTAGCAAAAATGTTAAAAGCAGGTTTTAAATTAAAGCGGGCTCCCACTTAACTTCCCTCTCACATATACGAGCTGCTCATTAGGCTGCTGTCTCCTTCGTTTTCGCGCCGTCACGTTTTTTCTTTCTTTTTGTCCTCTTTTCCTCGCCTCATCCCCTCCTGTTCCTGATGTTGAGACTCCCTCCTTTTTCTTTCTAACTCCCTGCACCACTCGGGGAGTTTTTCCTCCCCTGTTGGGTGCCCTCCTCCACTTCCTCCCACTTCTCTCATATCTGTGTCAGTTCTTTTTATTTAAAATAAATAAATAAATAAATGCTTGAACACAGCCTCAGCATTGCCGCAAAAACACACTGGAATCGTGACTGCGGCGCACATAAGCCAGAGCACGGCATCTTACCGACACCATCGCGCATGTCATTGACTCGAGCAGGTGAGAGCGGACAAAGGTGGGAATGAGGAGTTCAAAAAGAAGTGTCAAAAAGAATACGGGGAGAAGCGGGTGTCGACGAGAAAGGAGGAAGTTGAGTCTCTTGCAAATTGCTCTTCACGTCTTTTGAAAGGAGAGTCAAATCCTCCCATGTGTCATCCCAACACACTGATCTTCCATTGAAACTCCATGCATGAGTGTTCACGGAAACATGCGATCCATGTAATGACTTTGTGGATCAATAAGCTGCAGCATTAAAAAGTTCCAATAATTCTTCTAAAAAAATGTTGTATACAAATAGTTGGAGTCAATGCTTGTCTTTTGTTGAGCTGAATGGAATATTTTCAAAATTCAGTCTGGCAGTCATTCTGAATGTGACTCCTTGCGCCACATACACAGATCTGCAGACTAATTCAATGTCTAATGTGAAATGGGAGTGTTGTGGAATTTTTGTAATGTGTAATTTGGCGGCTCAGCGATGAAGTGCTGCTATGTTAATTTGACAAAATTTTAACAAGACACTTGAGAACATTTTTTTTAATGAAAATATATGAACATATTTCCTTCAAGAAATTAGTAAAATAGGATGTACACAAAAGCCCAGAAACCACAGGGAGAACATGCAAATTTCACATAGGAAAGCCGGAGCCGGAATCGAACCCTGCACCTCTGCATTGTGAGGCAGACGCGCTAACCAATCGTGCGTCATGACGCCCCTATGAAAGCTCTTATAAAATATTCAAGCAAAAATGCAGCACCACACTTTCAGTATATCTGGCAAGAAGGTCATCATCCACTCAATTTATTCACTATGAATAAATATTAGCTGAACTTCTCCCCAGTAGAAGCCTCCAATAAAATGATTCACTCCATTTTGACCTTTTTTGCACTGTTGCTTTTACTGCAATTACATATTCAGGCATCGTACTTGAATCAGCCAAATGCAAGTGAACTTTCACACTCTCAGTTCAAACTAACACAGCGACGCGGCGGCGAGTCACTCCTGCCGATTCGCAGCACGCGGGTCAACGAGCGCGTTTTGGCTGATGCCGGCGTTCCCTGTTATTGTGTCAAGGTCAAGCGTGGGGAAACACGGCGTTTGCCGCAGAGATTAGAGGTGCTCGGCGTCACGCAAGTCATCCGAGTGGATGTGAAGTGCCACTAACGGTGATTTTGGTGCTGAGAGCCACTCACGCTTCAACTCCATCACTGTGCTGCAGTGAAGTCACAGTGCGGCGCCTGAGGTTTTGGACTGCATGCATAAACAGTTTTTTTCTGAGTCATGGAATTACTTTAGCAGAGCATTTGCAGCATAAGAACACATATGTCCACACTGAGGATAGCAAGAGAATGAATAGGGGAAGTCAAATAGGGGAAATATCGTGTTTAAAAGTGGACTCGTAACCATGCCAGGGGTCACCACTCAAAGACCAAAGGCTCTATTTTTGTGACCGGGGGAAATCCAGCACAGTGTGTGGTATAACTGCACAGAGGCGGGTTAGACCCGATGTTGGTAATTTCGCAGGTGAGTACAGGGCAGCGGATCTGTGAGAGGAAGGGCTGCGCCGGTATGGGAGTGGTGACAGTCAAATTCAATCATGGCCAATCAAAGCGGCTCCATGTATTCTCTTTAAATGTCGCACATTCCCCTCCACATACTTGTGCCAACTAGTGGAATGATTTTTAAAAAATTAATACCATGAGAGTTTGATACCCTCTGTTCACTTATAGCTATAAATCACATACGGCGTATTAGACAAGCTGGTGTTGGACGTGGTCTGTCCAAGTCCAGTCCTGGAGAGCCCCTATTCTGCCTCTTTTAGAGCTTCTGCGTCCAAGACTTACCAGGCATTATTTTCTGGGAAACGCTGTTGATGGAGAGGTACCCGGCGCTGTACATGTCACTATAATTTACACTGCTGTTCCCACCACGTGCAGATAAAGGCACATAAGGATGATTCAAATGCTGCATATGTTTTTTCCGTGTGACGCATGATTAAAACAGCTCGCAAGCACAACTGCTCCGGTGGATGTGACGGGCGCAAATGCACTATTTGATCGAGTCTCCATGGGAGGGGGGATAGTGGTGGGCACAAGCTGCTTGATTGGTGTCATGAGATTTGGAGGGACCTTGGCGAGGAGGAAGATGCAGCAAGGCACATTTAAGATCAGATGACTCACAGAAAGCGGAGGAAGGAGAGGTGGAGAGGGAAGAGTAGGAGGAGGAGGAAGAGGAGGAGGAAGAAAAGGCCGACGGGCAAGAGGAGGACGACATATTGTACATGATATTTATGCTATGAATGCTACCGGATGTGTTCATCTTCTATCCCGGAATGTTTTGATTCGAATCTTGATCTCTGACGAGCGCGTGCTTTTGGTGGCACAAAATTTACATCACCATAGAAATACATCAAATTCAATGTCACGCATCAATACTGTTGCTGTAAATCGCAGTTCACCGGCCACGGCCCCACAAAATCACTTTTTTGGTGGTCTCTCTTTTTTTGTGAATGTTTACCTACTTTACGTCTAAGAAGAGATCCCCAGCTATTTACGAGTTTTTTTTTTTGTTGTTTTTTTCGATACAGCGGGTGAGACAGGTGGGGCTGTCACATCCATCGATATTGACACCTTGGCTGTAAACGTGCGGCGATGCTTGTTATCACTTTGACGCTTCTATTCATTGCCACCCTTTTTATCACACGCCGGCGTGAGAGTGGGTCTCTCACGCACACACGCGAATACACACTTTAAAGCATTTCTGCTCACATACGACAAGAATGGGAAAGGAGAGTTGAGGCAGGAATAAAAACACACTCGATAGAGGGAATTATGAGCAGTGCCAAATAGCAGTCAGAAATGTCAGGAAAAGCTTACTAAACCATCTGAAATGTATTTATTCACCTTGAGAGGCACTTTAAACAGCGGCAGGTGTGCGATGACTCCCAATGAACATGAGTTTGAATGTGATTCATGTTAATTCTGAGCACACTGCGGCTTATCAGCGGGGGTGCACACTTGCGCAAACACATGATTTCAGTTTAGATTTTACTTGCCCCCATACAACATTTTTTTTTTCAGTAGAGTTGCGCAGCACGTAGGTCCCAATGATGAAAAATATTTTGAAATGATTTATCTTTATAACAAAAAAAAAATGGCATTTGAAAATGGGTGTGTAGACTTTTTAGACCCACTTTATGCCCTGAACAATATTGCACGCTTGAAATAATGTGCAACATTTTTGCTGTTATCTACGAATCTAGTCAGTTAATGAGGACACTAAGGCGAGTTTGGATGCATGCTATATGCGGTACTCCCAGACCACCTCGGAACTCCGCTCATTGTTTCCAAAGGGATTTCCCAGATAACACTGCTGCATGCGTGCGTGTGCGTGTGCGTGTGCATGTGTGTGTTTATCCCTGTGCTCCACAGGGAGGAAGGGGAATCACACTTAGGCTCGTTCAAGCAGGTCGTCGTGACAATTTTGGTTCCCAGGCACTCAAGGGTACAAACCGTATTTTATGTCTATGGCCTGTAAGCAAACGCAAACACGCACTATAACTCGACAGACGCTCCCTGCACAATTTTTTTGACATTCAATAGAAAGCTTGATCAAAAATCTGGATAATGACACCGCAGAGATATATTGCCAGGATAATGTGTATAATATTATCGTTGTGATTTGTAGCAATATAGAGCTGCATTGTGTCAAACTACGATACTATAACGTAACCAAAAACAGAGTACTTAATCGAGTGTGCATGTAATTAAAACAACATCTCCAGTGTACAGTATGTAAAATGTGCATGTAAAGCCTTTAGCTTCTCAGATGCCAGCATGGAAGTTAAGCCTCTTAATGGGCCAAGAGTGCATCATAACAGGATTACCTTGAGGAGAGAGACTCAAGTTAGAGGTGTCATATCACCATTTGAGCATGCATCCCTGTGAAGAGATGGAAAATGTGAAAAGTTAGATCACTCACCACTTTGGCAACAACTAACTGGGAAACATCTACCTCCTCTGACAAAGTGTTTTTATTGGTTCAGGGGGTATTTGAGTTAGTTTTCTCCAGTTTACCCTGCAAGTATTTTTTGGTGAATATATTTTGTTCAGTCCACTCTGCTCCTCCTGCCTACCTGCTTTCTGAGGTCTTCCACCTACCATCACGCAAAACGTGACATTAAAAGAAGTTTTTGAATTCAATAAAAAGCTCCAATGAATGAGATCACTTTTTTGCAACATGTTAGAACTGCGTTCGATGAGCCCATTGAGCTATCAAATGCCCCTCCCCCTCCCCCCACACAGCAGCTCGAAAGCCCATCTATGGCCAGTAGGTGGGTGGGGAACCCCTGCAAGCGAGCCAGTCGTGTGAAATATCAAAGCTGCTATCTCTCAGGTCAGCCAAGCCAGCCGCAGTGGAAACTCCATGATGTCAGAGGCACACTGGGTATTTATGCCTGTCCAAGATTGCTTTAGGTACATAGTCGAGGGGAGAGCGAGGAGGCCAGGGCTGATGAAAGATGATGTTCACATGCAACGAAGCTGCAAGGTGTGGACTTGCCCTCTGCTAAACTGATGCAACCAGTGTGAATGTCAACAACTATACGATTAAACCCTCGCTTTGTATGCATGTAAATTGGTGAAGGTAAAACCGCACCTAACAACAGGGCTAATCGCGTTATTATTTTTTATTTTTTAATTGAACAACAAAAACATGGCGTGATTGTCAAGGAGGAAGATTGCTGCATAGAGAGAAAACGGGCGACAATAAAGGAGAGTGTAGACATTTTGAGAGGGTATTGGCAATGATCAATCACTGCATTAACAGACTGCGCCCATACATTTTGCCACTACAGATGTTGCTTTGCTTTGTAGTCAAGTATGATTGAAAAGTATGAATATTTGAATGTGTACTTTTACCAAGGTCGTTTTTGTTTTCAAAAGAAAGGTGAAGTAAAAAGGAGAGTTGACTGCATTGTGCTTTTAGCGCGGGCGTTTGATCCTCGAACAGCAACCCCAAATCTCTCATTTTAAACTTTTTCAAGGTATTTCAGATGCTCCAGACAGGTTGCGTCAGCGACGAGGTCACATGAAATTCTCTCAAAAGCATCAAAATGAATTTCTGCCCCTTCAAAACGCAACCTCAGTTACACAACCAGGTATGCAAGATAATCAGAGACTGAATAATTAAGTGGGCCCTGTGACAGCGACTGCCTGAGTGTGTGTGTGTGTGTGTGTGTGTGTGTGTGTGTGTGTGTGTGTGTGTGTGTGTGTGTGTGTGTGTGTGCATGTGTGTGTGTGTGTGTGTGTGTGTGTGTGTGTGTGTGCGTGTGCCTTTGAGGGTACATTTGGAAGGACTCCATTGTATGAATCACCCTCTGTGTAGTGCCTCAAGCTCGCCTTGGATCCAAAAAGAGCATGTCACAGAGACAGGGCCGGAATAAATGCCAATAAGAAAAAAGAGCGACATTTCTCTTTTTTTTTTTTTTTTTTTCACCAGCAAAGAAAGGTTTTGAAAGCCACCCACATTTGGATTGATGCGTTCTTGACTGGCAAATTGTGAAATACTGAGAGTCAAACATTTGCAGCAATTCTCTATTTTGTGTTTTTTCTTGTAGATGGCTAATCACCTGTGAACATTAAAAAATAAAAAAAGGGATTGAAACACCAAGCTGGAATCTGTTGTCCTCGCTGAGGTCAAATCAAGATTGCCGACAAGAACATCATTGTGAAGCTTTTTAGGCAAAGTGGGTAAGCTGTTGAGAGGTGAGAGTGAGAATGGGAGACAGACGTGTGTGTGTGTGTGTGTGTGTGTGTGTATATTGTGTGTGTGTGTGTGTGTGTGTGTGTGTGTGTGTGTGTGTGTGTGCGTGTGTGCGTGCGGTGCACGGAATCTGAAATCAACAAAGCGCCGATCAATAGGCTTCTGGCAGAGTTGAGGCTCAATACTGGAGTCAAATGCACCGTGTTGGTTTCCAGTCCAAAGGAGATTTCGAATGCGCTGACGGGAAGGCCAATCTAAAAATGAAATGTTAGCTTGACATGGCCATTACTACTCTATTACGAGTTAAAATGGAAAAAAATATATGAAGTTAGTCTCCACTTTGCATAACAGCTTTCGCTCTGGGTAGATTGAGGCCACCACACCACATCGGCCAGCGACGCAGGGCTGGTCGATGTCGTTTTATCCCGGGGCTTGGTTGAGTGAAAAGTAGTCCGTGTGTTTATGCAAGTTTTCGGTGATGAAGGGGAAGTCCGGGTTATTGTCAGTTATGAATTTGTGTCAAACGAGTGCTTTGTTGTTGAGTGAGCGGGCGTTAAAGAGAGTCAGTTTGAGGATGTTCTGATGTATAGGAGGCAGTGAGGAATGTGGGGGGGGAGTGGGCGGAGATTTTGTTTTGGCACTTTGAAATATTTTCTCTCATTATTGTAAGGGCGGACGGATCTGGCTGTGATGATGGATCGAATGGGGTAGATGGCAGCAGGAGGAAACAGCGACAGGGACAGTTGGGGCCTGTAGGGGGAGCCGTGGCAGGGGGACGTGCTGTGAAGTGGTAGAGTAGAGGAAGAGGAAGATGCGGGTGTGTGATTTGTAAAATACTGTGGAGTGATGAACAGCGTGTTTGATGTTTGCTGCCGAGGTTCTGCTGCCCAACTTGTTGGGGTGAAAAAAGTCCGCCTTTAGGAGGGATGGATGGGCCCAGAATAAATGAAAATTGTCCATGAGGCCCACGCTGTGCATCCTGCAGGGGGTTTGGAGCCAAGTGGTTTTTATCCATAGATCATTTCTCACTCGTGTACTTTTGACAGCCCCTACTGACAGTTTTAATAAAGATGTAAAAAGGACTTTTTTTTTAAACATTGCAAACTCCACATTAAATTTTCCCCATAGTCATCACAGAACGTATGCTCATCGCAATTACCCATTGAGGTCACACAATGTACACAAGGTACGATGCATACCGTTTGCTTACACAGTTGTGTCAACAGCTTCCTCTTTGTCTCGCTGTCCTATTCATGACAAGCACTCGGGAGTCGCTGACAGAGCTACCCTCGATGTATTTTTTCCATCAAACCTTCTCTCCCTGTTTCACTCCGGTTTTTTTTTTTTTTTTTTTTTTTTGAGTGGCAGTGTTTTCATCTAACAGTCAATCAATGAGGCAGCAGCCCAGGAAGGGCATGATTCAGCAAGAAACTGATTGTATCAACGTGTCCTTCATTGAATCTGTGATTAATCCACGCCACCTCCACTCGCCGCTCCCAGAAAGTGGTTATGTAATTGAGGAATATAGCCTTCTTGCTTCAATGACGGACTATATGAGGACGCGCATCCGCATCGGGGTAACGCGCTTGAAATGAATTAAAGGAAAAGATGCAGGCGACTAAATCAACTGATCTGCAAACGTGTCGGCATGTTTACTCTCGGCACAATCGATGACCGTAGATCACAGATGACAATGAAGACAAAATTAAGGAGAGATACCGGAGTCGAAAAATTGATCCAGACGTTGGTTGCTGAACGCCTGTCCTGTTTGTCCTTCAAGCTCCC
>NW_017805531.1:1624464-1655457 GCF_001891065.2 Hippocampus comes | reverse complement strand
CGTTTTTGGTGGTTGTGTGTGTGTGTGTGTGTGTGTGTGTGTGTGTGTGTGTGTGTGTGCGTGTGTGCGTGCGGTGCACGGAATCTGAAATCAACAAAGCGCCGATCAATAGGCTTCTGGCAGAGTTGAGGCTCAATACTGGAGTCAAATGCACCGTGTTGGTTTCCAGTCCAAAGGAGATTTCGAATGCGCTGACGGGAAGGCCAATCTAAAAATGAAATGTTAGCTTGACATGGCCATTACTACTCTATTACGAGTTAAAATGGAAAAAAATATATGAAGTTAGTCTCCACTTTGCATAACAGCTTTCACTCTGGGTAGATTGAGGCCACCACACCACATCGGCCAGCGACGCAGGGCTGGTCGATGTCGTTTTATCCCGGGGCTTGGTTGAGTGAAAAGTAGTCCGTGTGTTTATGCAAGTTTTCGGTGATGAAGGGGAAGTCCGGGTTATTGTCAGTTATGAATTTGTGTCAAACGAGTGCTTTGTTGTTGAGTGAGCGGGAGTTAAAGAGAGTCAGTTTGAGGATGTTCTGATGTATAGGAGGCAGTGAGGAATGTGGGGGGGAGTGGGCGGAGATTTTGTTTTGGCACTTTGAAATATTTTCTCTCATTATTGTAAGGGCGGACGGATCTGGCTGTGATGATGGATCGAATGGGGTAGATGGCAGCAGGAGGAAACAGCGACAGGGACAGTTGGGGCCTGTAGGGGGAGCCGTGGCAGGGGGACGTGCTGTGAAGTGGTAGAGTAGAGGAAGAGGAAGATGCGGGTGTGTGATTTGTGGGGGGGAGTGGGCGGAGATTTTGTTTTGGCACTTTGAAATATTTTCTCTCATTATTGTAAGGGCGGACGGATCTGGCTGTGATGATGGATCGAATGGGGTAGATGGCAGCAGGAGGAAACAGCGACAGGGACAGTTGGGGCCTGTAGGGGGAGCCGTGGCAGGGGGACGTGCTGTGAAGTGGTAGAGTAGAGGAAGAGGAAGATGCGGGTGTGTGATTTGTAAAATACTGTGGAGTGATGAACAGCGTGTTTGATGTTTGCTGCTGAGGTTCTGCTGCCCAACTTGTTGGGGTGAAAAAAGTCCGCCTTTAGGAGGGATGGATGGGCCCAGAATAAATGAAAATTGTCCATGAGGCCCACGCTGTGCATCCTGCAGGGGGTTTGGAGCCAAGTGGTTTTTATCCATAGATCATTTCTCACTCATGTACTTTTGACAGGCCCTACTGTCAGTTTTAATCAACATGTAAAAAGGACTTTTTTTTTCAAAAAACGTTTCAAACTCCACATGAAATTTTCCCCATAGTCATCACAGAACGTAGCCTGTTTCACTCCGGTTTTTTTTTTTTTTTTTTTTTTTTGAGTGGCAGTGTTTTCATCTAACAGTCAATCAATGAGGCAGCAGCCCAGGAAGGGCATGATTCAGCAAGAAACTGATTGTATCAACGTGTCCTTCATTGAATCTGTGATTAATCCACGCCACCTCCACTCGCCGCTCCCAGAAAGTGGTTATGTAATTGAGGAATATAGCCTTCTTGCTTCAATGACGGACTATATGAGGACGCGCATCCGCATCGGGGTAACGCGCTTGAAATGAATTAAAGGAAAAGATGCAGGCGACTAAATCAACTGATCTGCAAACGTGTCGGCATGTTTACTCTCGGCACAATCGATGACCGTAGATCACAGATGACAATGAAGACAAAATTAAGGAGAGATACCGGAGTCGAAAAATTGATCCAGACGTTGGTTGCTGAACGCCTGTCCTGTTTGTCCTTCAAGCTGCCAGCCACTAAAATGTCACTGGCTTTCCTGTCTGACCTTGGCGTGATCATCCAGTTTAACGGATGGGGACGTTCCCACTCTGGGAGCTTTCTGGGCGATCAAGCATATTGATCAGTACAAGAGGAAAAGATCTCGACTCCGCGCAGTGACATTGACACGGCCTGAACATCACAGTCAAGCAGCAAACTTTGACTTCCCTTAAAAAAAATACTCACATGCCTTGAAGCCGCACAGAAAGCATATTATTGCGCTGCTGTAGTTAGCATTGCACAAATGTCTGGTCGAGCTTTCTGGGCGATCAAGCATATTGATCCGTACAAGAGGAAAAGATCTCGACTCTGCGCAGTGACATTGACACGGCCTGAACATCACAGTCAAGCAGCAAACTTTGACTTCCCTTAAAAAAAATTACTCACATGCCTTGAACCCGCACAGAAAGCATATTATTGCGCTGCTGTAGTTTGCATTGCAAAAATGTCTGGTAGGATTACTACGCTTCGTAATAGCTTGGAGCACTGCAAATGGTGTGAGAGCGGCATCTTCTCATAAGGCTTGGCCCTGCTTGCCTTTAACCGGAAACGCTTGTGGCTCAACTAAGTGACGATAAGCCTAAAAAGTCCAACAGTCCCACAATTCTGGACGAGTGTTTTGTTTCGTAAGTAGCTTTCCTTTCGTGAGACTTTTATAAAAGATCTTGAGAAGACCTAGCCGCTCGCATTATGTAATGCGGTACGAGAGGCCAACAGGCATAATGACTGGGCTGAGGACAAGACTAATTCCACTGGCATTCACCTCCACCTCAATTTGAACCAGACGTGGGAGCTGTTTTGCATTACTCAGTAAATTGCCTTTGCAACGACCAGCTCATCAAAATAAACTAGTGGATGACATAACAGTTAAGTGGGTATATGCAGACACGAGGTAAACAGGCGAGGGGCATTCTCTAAAACCGAAAACCTACCAGTGTTTTCTCGCTTGGTTCAAAAGCACTTTTCCACTCAGAACGGTTTGATTCCATTTGAAAAAGAATGCTTTTTTTGGGGTTTGTACCATTCCACTTTTCAGTAAACTTTCATTGGGTCTAGTCTTCGTTTTATATAAGCCATGCTTGAATAGGGCGGAGCTTCACCAACATTGGCATCCGTTGATTAGTTGGCAGAATTGTCACTTCTGCATTACAATGAAATCCAACAATAAAATGGAAGTGTAAGAGTAATTTTTTTAATATAATTTATCGCTCAATGCTTTTAGAAGGGGGGGGGGGGGACGAACGAAGTGTTTCTAGAGCTGTTTGGAGAATATATTGAAATACATTCGTTCACTCTCCTTGTACACAAGTTAAAAGACAACTCTTGCTTGACTCCTAGTCTCTCTTGTGTTTTAAAGTTTGTCTTAAGGGTCTGATTGCCTGATAAGAAGTAAAACAAAAGCTGCCATTTCCAAAATGAACTGAAGAAGATTTAAGTTTTAGTAACTGATGAATGGATAATGTCAGCATGCATACAGCGCATCTCTTGTTTATGTTCTTTGTTCAGTTGAATGGCTGGACTTGTTGCTATGATGTCATATTATTTCTATTTTCACAGCTGATTCACAGTTGCAGTCATTCATTATTTGATGAGATTGCGATATTTGGTCGCCAGTATCAGTGATATTGCAATAGAGATTATATGCTAATAAAGAGTGAGTCAGCCTCTGAGACGGGGTGGTGAGATGAGGACGGTGATTAATGTTGCATGCTTTATTTCCCTCCACTGGTCCGCTTGCAATATTGCCAATGCCTTATCGCTACTTTCCGTCTTTCTTTGACAAGCTTGAGTCATCCCACCTTGCAACGGCGTATTGACCACTTCAGAGTAAACAAATTCTTTATGATTTGGGATTTGCTTTTGTCATCGCTCAAAGGGTATGGGGAGGGTTACGTCACAGGCTCTTGGAGAGGGTGTACAAACTCACCTCCGATGATGTTGTGATGCTGCCAATCATGGTCAATTCATATTTAATTGAATACACTACAAAGATATTTAATGCTCAAACTGATAAACCTGATTGTGTTTTGCAAATAATCATTAATGTATTTTATGGCTGGAACACGTTCCAGAAGAAGGTGGCACAGGGTCCTGTTTACCACTGCGTTACATCACCTTTTGACAACGTTTGGGAACTGAAGGGGTCCTGTTTACCACTGCGTTACATCACCTTTTGACGTTCGGGAACTGAGGACACTAATTGTTGACGCTTTATAGGCGCAATTCTTTCCCATTCTTGCTCGATGTACAGCTTCAGCTGTTCAACAGTCTCCGGTGTCATATTTCACATTTCATCATGTGCCACACATTTTCAATGGAAGACAGGTCTGGACTTTAGGCAGGCCAGTCTACTACCTGGACTCGTTTAGTATGAAGCTACGCTGTTGGAAGAATGCGATTTGGCATCGTGTTGCTGAAATACGCACGGGCATCCATGAGAAAGACGTTGCTAGGATGGCAGCATGTTTCCCCCAAACCTGTATGTACCTTTCAGGATTAATGGTGTCCTCACAGATGTTACCCAAGTTATCCATGTGTCTGGCATGAACACAGCCCAATATCATCACAGATGTTGGCTTTTGAACTTGGCGTCCATAACAGTCTGGATGTTTGTTTTTTTTTCGCTTTGGCCCGGAGGAAATGACATCCACAATTTTCAAAAACAATTTGAAATGTGGACTCGTCAGACCACAGAACGCTTTTGCACTTTGAATCACTCCATCTTAGATGAGCTCGGGCCCAGAGAAGCCGGCGTTGCAGCCATAAAATTCGAAGTCAAAGATCATTTGCTAAAAACAATACAGTGAATCAGTTTGAACTTTAAATATCTTGTCTTTGTAGCATATTCCATTAATATGATTTACAAACCATTGTATTTGTTCAACACAATGTGCCAACTTCATCGGAATTGTTCGTCAACAATTATGTCTGTCCTCACCGAGTCAAGACTACTTCCAATTTGGCGGGGACTTAATATCGCTCAGGCTGAGAGAGATGTCAGGCTTCCCTCTCAACACCATCTAATCTTCACCTTTTCAGGAAAATAAATACATGTGACTTTTCACCAAATGGTTTCAGGGACAACCGCCAAATGAGAGGCTATGGACACTCATGCAATAAAACATCAGGCTCTTTGAGAATACCTGTCACGTGGGGAGAGCAGCCACACTTTCAATGCGGGCGGCTGCTGGAAAAAGGAAGGAGGTATGAATGACATTCAATTTGGTGGCGAGCGAGTTATGTGAACGGCTGCCTTGGTGATTGAAGGAAATGGTGGAGGAATTTAGAATGAGGG
The DNA here is from genome assembly GCF_001891065.2 of Hippocampus comes. Classification (NCBI taxonomy): domain Eukaryota; kingdom Metazoa; phylum Chordata; class Actinopteri; order Syngnathiformes; family Syngnathidae; genus Hippocampus; species Hippocampus comes. Next base: position 1,650,347 of record NW_017805531.1, on the reverse strand, counting down.
ATCCAAGTGAAAAGCAAAGGAACGGGCCAAGATGGACGTACGTGAGTGAGTTAATTGACGAGCGCAAAGATGAAGACGAGAGGCTGGAAGTGAGCCTGCGATCTGACGTCTGTGGAGTCTTTCTCTCACACTCGCTCCGTGATTCCTCTATTAGGCTGCAGCACTGACTCCGACTGCATTCGTGATGAGGGAGTGACCACAGGCCCAAAATGTCACCATACAGAACATCGAGCGAAGCGAAGGCTCGGAGTCTTGTGTAGAACGCGCACTTGAACGGCTACCGTGGGATGACTCACACAGGCAAACAACATGGCAATTTCCTGAGGGGGTTTCGGTCATTCAAATATTTGATGAACTAGTATGAATGCGCACAACTAAGCCTGACTGACTCACGCACAGGCATATGACAACAATCTTCGTCATAGGACACACGCGAGGTACAACAAACACAGAAGGCGGCAAAACAAGAAATGACAGAATGTAACTCAAACCTTCTGTTCATTATTAAAGTAATTAGCAGGCGGTTCGACTTGCTGTTTTAACCTTGCGAAATAGCATTTCATGACAAGGAGATGCAAGGCGGACAATCAAGTCATGAAGTAATGATGTCATGGCATTGTTTCAAAGCAGTCACTACTGTCATTTTTCCAGTGCGCAGCACCGAGTGACTCGGCATGACTCACCTTGGTTGTCCACTTCTAAGTAGTATCAAAATAATAATAGAAACTATTAAAACCACACCCCATATCGCGCAGCGTTGAAACATTTATCCATACGTCTGTACCTCGGGATTGTTTTGTCACTTTATGACCTTTAAAATTTGAGTTTTTTTTTTTTTTTTTTTTTTAATCCAATCTTTTTCAGGCGATACCTATCAGCTGAAAATCATATGATCTTGCCCCTATTTCAAATGAGGCGGTTGGATCGGTACAATTTTACCCTACAAAAAAAAATAGTAAGAACTGGTTTCAAGCAATTCTGAAGGTGAGTGAAGAGGACAGTGCGCAAAGCATGTTCCTTAATGAAAAATAGGTGATGCATGGATAGTGGAATGTTGCCCCTTCTTCGGGGCTGAGAAAGGCCACTGGCCATCTGTAGTTGTTACTTGACTGGGTAACGCAAAATAATGCCTCAATACTGTCTTAAGGCCATACCGCTGGAGCGCAAAATCATCTGGGGACATTCCCAAAACCCATCCCCCTAAACCTATTTCGTTTGAGTGAGCTAGTGCTGGGAATGGCATTAGGAACAAGATTAAGACTTTTAATACGGATGGCAGTCTGTGAGGGAGGCACAGCTCAGAAAAATGAAGAATATAATGCTCAGCGTGGGGAGAGTCTGCTGCCAAAAAAAGTGGTTACATCATAGCAGGTCAACAAGGCAAAGTGTAATCATGACAGAGATGATCAAGTTGGGGATGTGGGGAGGACTTGGGGGGGAGGGGGGGTCCAGATGTCTGCTCCTGAAGATGAAAATGCATTTGGCAGGCTTTTATGCTTGCACAGAGACAACGTGAAAGGGGAAAAGGATGAGATAGGAGGTGTGTTATTGCATCTAATTGTACGAATCTAAATATTGTGGGTCAATTGTGATGACAATTAATTGTTGCATCGTGCCACACGACGACTGTTTGGACAGATGACAAGATAAAGTTTCCTCTTCCCAGCACCATTTACCGCCACTGCACCCCTCCCTTATGTACAGTAGATTGCATAACCTGCACCACACTTTTCTGGAAAGGAGGGGCGCTATGGATGGAGAGGAAACTACAAGAGGTGGAAAACGGGAAATGCATTTACAGAACGTAGAACAGGGCACAGGGGGAAAAAAAAAAAGAAAAGATATTGATATTTGGATGCAATGCCCTCTTTCTTCTGACCTTTTCACTCGTCTTAACTAGAGTCCAGATTAAAATGTGAACACTTAGAGCAAAAGAAGCAACAATACAGATAGAACAGAGTCATAAAATGAAGGTACAATCCAACTTCAATGTACCCAATCGATGGCAATTTCCCCAGTGTGGGACAAGCATGTTGTGGCACGATATGGTACTACACCTGAGATGCGTAATTTTAAATTAGGACTTGCTTACTATGAACTGTAAAAACCTAGAACATACAATATGGCTTCATTGAGGGAGGCACATACAAATGCAACAATGCATATTTGGAAAAAAACAGCATGCTCGTCAGCGTCTCATGGCATCAGATAATAAGCACCCATCAGCCTTCACGTCGCTTCATGCAAGAGCAAAACTTTTAACAGGAAGTGCATTTAGCATCCCAACACAATGCACAGTAGTCAAATGGGACTGAGGCTTTCGAGCTAAGAGCCGCGTCTTGTTAAGAGGAGGGTGTGTGGGGAGCAATTTGTGTGCGAGTGTGGGTTTGTGTGCGTGTAGGATTTAATCTGTATCGGAACACGAGGTTTGGAAAGACTCCCGATAACAGGATTTGTGAAAATCTGTAGTTAAAATGTTTGCTCCGAATCATTTCGTTTTTCCACGCCACCTTTTTGTCCTCACTGGACCTAAACCTGCTAAAATATAGTTGATGAACTAAAGGGGACAAACTGCATTTTACGGGCCATAAGGCGCACTTAAAATCCTTTCATTGTCTTAAAAATTGTAATGCGGCGCACCCTTTTTGGTGTGGATGGATGACGACTTTTCTGTTTGTTCGCTTTCATTCAAATCTCTTCCTATTACGTTTGCGTTGTCATTCGCGGACTATTTCCAGATTCTGTGTCGAAGAATTATCTCATGCTGAGCTTTTCTGGCTGCGCCTTTCCAATGTTAAAATGTGAAATAATATCATTGCGATCTGTGGAACCGAGAATGAAACGTAAAGTTAAATTCCGTCCTATTTACTTTTCACCTTCATATTTGGGAAAAAAACGCCCCCCCCCCAAAGACTTGCTTAAACTGGATATATATGCTGTGTTTTCTAGTTTTCTATGCTATTGCTAATTTATTATATTTATTCTACAAATATATTGCTAATGCTATATTTTATATTGCACTTATATTGAACTGTGTACACACACCCCAATTTTACTGCTTTTGCTGCAAATTTCCCCAGTGTGGTACAAATAAAGGTTATCTTATCTTAACATACAGAGCTTGTCTCTCAATGGAAGTTTATCACTTTGACATACTAACTTGACATTAATTACTGTGCAGTACCACCGTCCTATTAAGACAGAGCTTTTATTGAGTACTAGCATACACTGTGAGTGTCTTGCACCAACATGGCATGTCAGTCTTTCCCACTCAATACAGACACAACACGGGTACAAGAGCATACTGTTAACAGTAAAATAATCCCTTCAAGCTGTTTTTAAATTAACATTGTCTTGAGAGCGGGTTGTCATGACAACAGGCAGAGGATCAGACTCCGCAAAGGCAGTTCGGGTTCATCTCTCGGCGCTCTTAAACAACTTCAACGTGATTTAATACTGCAGGAATGCGAGGGAATGTCATAGAAAACGGAGTTGCCAAAAATACAGAACTCAAACTCACATACTCTGCTGCCACCAGTATCACTTTCATAAGGATGAAAGCATTCAGAGGCACACTCATGCTGACGTTTGTACTCTCCAAGATGCCACCATGGCACCACTGGGGGTGCTCGGTTTTCGACAGAATTACATTCCTATGATGTGACCAAATAGAGTCACTTCTCCTCTTTATTATGCTCACATCTTAAAAATCTGTGCTCCAACGCATCAGTAAGGCCTCACAGTGAACAGTTTGTGCCACATATTTAATCAAATCAAGTAGCTTTGTTATTAATTTGCACGCTGTGTGGAAGTGAGGAACGGCCACGCCACCTCCTCCCTCACAATAGCCTTGTTATTACCGTAAGGCAATGAGTCAGTGATGGCGTGTGTGTGTGTGTGTGTGTGTGTGTTTTGTCCCCACAATTCACCTGCACCAGGCCTCTGAGCAAGGGCATCCAGTGTCATTGAGAGACAAACCGTGTGCTGGGAAAACAACACCTGTGCGGCAAACCCAAAACCGCAGAAATACACAAACATCACTGCAGGTCGGAAGAAGCTTGATAATAATTGTCCCCAAACATAGAAACTCCCACTGCGACACCAGACACCCAGTGACACACAAACACACAGGCACTTTCGCGCCGTGCTCTGTTTATCAGGGCCGAGCCCATCCATCATCTGAGGCTGGTTGCCAAGGTAACCCTGTTATTATTCCAAGCACGGAGCTTGCACAGGAAACCAAATGTGTGTGTGTGTGTGTGTGTGTGTGTGTGTGTGTGTACTTTGCCTGTGAGCCAGTTGGGAATCTCCCCTACCTGACTAACACACACACACACACACACACACACACACACACACACACACACACGCACACACACACACCTCGAAAAGGGACAATTCCATTAAGGTGTGGTTGTTCAAATTCTCCGTTCCCCTTCTTTGTCTCCTTCAATTTCCCGCCACCCTTCAATGCATTTCATTCACGCCAGAAAAGCCCCCCGCCCCCTCACCCCCGTTCTTCCGACAACACCCCATCCGCTCCCTCCATCTCTTATTTTTCATTCATATCCTGCAGCCCGCATACTCATTCACAAACACCACCACAACTTACAGCGGCAAAAAGCGGTGTGGAAGGAAGAGGAAGGAGGTGGCGGGAGGTGTCGCCCCTCCTGACTGTAGCACGCTGAGGGCTCCCCGAAAAGCCAAAACATCCAATCGGGAGGCACGGAGTTGTTGGGGAGGAATTGGGACCTAAAATGAATTGATGATAGGACTCAAATTTGAAGCCTTCTTTGTCTTTACTTCATTCAGACGTTCTTTGGGTCGTCACCACTGCCGCCATTCATTCAGCAAGTTAGGTTTCATATTCACAAAGTGGTTTGGGTTCGGTCAGGAGAGAATCAAAAACTTGGATCATGTCCATTTAAACAGTAACAAGCCAAGAAAATATAAGATGCGCTTTCTAAATGATGACTTGGATTAAAGTATAAGAAATGATTGTGCGCTGACATGACGGCGACCACCTTTGCATTTGAAAAGTTTCCCGTAAAGACGAGTCATGTGCATACCGGACCTGTTTTGTCCTCCCAAACCATCTCATGAAGATCCTTTGCCATATAAACAGTTACAATAGAAGCTTCACAAAAAATGCATACTGAAATCAACTGACTGACAGTATTTGTTGGAAACAAAGTTTAACCATTAGCCCAGGTGTCATTCCTACCGTCGGATGATCAAACGGAGATGACTCCGTGATCTCGAAACATTACAGCCAAGCAGCAGCTGGTTGGACTGCAGTAAAAAGAGTCGCCCTAAACAATGTCATAAACACCTCGGCTCCAGTTATTGCTGCTGAAGCTGGCTCGACGCTGGCAGCTGTTTCCCAAGTACACTGCTCCACATTTTTTTAAAAAGGGGAAAGCGTAATCAGAATAGCGCGACTCAAAGTCAGTCCCACTTCCGGCATGTCAATTTGTCCAGTTAGGAAGCGTAATCAGAATAGCGCGACTCAAAGTCAGTCCCCACTTCCGGCATGTCAACTTGTCCAGTTAGGAAGCAATAATCATTGCGAATCATTTTCATAAACAGCAGGTGGAAAGGAAGGAGATTCCTGTTTTATTTCTAATATTCGCCACTCAAAGCAAAAATCATTGCGAATCATTTTCACAAACAACAGGTGGAAAGGAAGGAGATTCCTGTCTTATTTCTAATATTTGCCACTCGTGATAGCAGTAGATGGCAGGTGCAGCCTACATACTTTTTTTTGCGAGTGCACCTTCTCCAGTATCCATACAAAACTTGGCAAGAAGGTTGACCACGTCTGCCAGCACAAAGTCAAGAGTGTTGAAGAGATACCAGGGCACAGGAATTTACACCAGACCGATGGTAACAAGCCAAAAGCAGGATCGACAACGCTGTCGGAGTGCAGCCTACATACTTTTTTTTGCGAGTGCACCTTCTCCAGTATCCATACAAAACTTGGCAAGAAGGTTGACCACGTCTGCCAGCACAAAGTCAAGAGTGTTGAAGAGATACCAGGCACAGGAATTTACACCAGACCGATGATAACAAGCCAAAAGCAGGACCGACAACGCTGCCGGTGCTCGACGCATTGACCTCCAGCAGGCCACTTGTGGTGATGTTTCCGCCCAGGCTGTCATAAACAGACTCTGTGACGTTGGCATGAGGGCCACAATTGGCGTCTGGCCACTGTGCAACCAGATTGGCATTTGCCAGAGAACACCAGAAGTGGCAGATCGGCGACTGGCGCATTGTTGTCACAGATGGGAGCCAGCTCGAACCGAGGGACGGATTTACTCAGATCTCAAGTAGCGGGCACTAAATCGCCTGTTGTTGGGCAACAGGTGTAAAAATGGCTGCAAAACTAAACAGTCGATACAAGAGAAGAGTTAACAGTCGGAATGTTCCTCACAAACATTAGCACAGTTTATTTTTCCCCCGTTTATGGTGAGTTCACGCGTATATTACTCTTCAGACAAGTCATGAGTTCTCCTGGGATGACCGAAGGCCGTTTTATTAGGGAATTGCAGGCCAAGAGGACAGCAGACTGGCTTGTCGTCACTGTGAAACATCCCAACAGCTCATATTCCTTATTTCAAAGAGAGTTTTGGATGCCATGGAACATTTGAGACAGCACTACAAGTGTAAAACGAAGTTTGAAGTGTTAGTGGGCGAGGCAAACAAACCATGATTTTTGATATAGCAAGAGTCATTCTTGTGACTTGCTCTAAGTCAGCCCTGAGATCATTCAGAAGTTCTGAAATTTTAGAAAATCAAGCCCTCAGAGTCAATAGTCCAAAAAAAATCTCGTGAACTGAAAGCTCCTGCTAATTTCAGGTCAAAATGCAGGTTTTAATACAAAGTTGCCACAAAACCAAAGAAGAGTGCTTGAGTCAAAACCTCCAGGGAGCTTTTATGCAAGTACACGATGACGAAAGGAGGGAAGAATTTCCGAGGTGTTAAATTGCTGCTGGTATGTTGTAATGTTCTTCATCAAATGCACGGTAGTCAAGAGACCCACATAGACATGGTTACAACAGATGGCTGTGTGATCTTTGGCGAATAAATGCTGCTTACATCACCCGTAGGACATGAAGGAACCCAAGAAGAAGCGGCGGGCCAAAGAAGTCAGGGGCTAAGCTTAAAACAGGAAGCAAGATATTTACACCATTTGTGCACATGCGCAGGTATGCCTTCTGCCTGGTAGTGACGCATCCTGCTCTGTGTACTGATTAGAAAATTAGAACACAGGAGGCAGCCTTACACACATCTAGGAGGACACTGACAAAACAGTGGTGGACGGCAGAGCCATTACATCGTTAGCCTCGGGGAGCGAGACTCGAACACTGACCACTGCGTGACCACGTGCGGTGTGGGGTTCATTACGTCAGAGCTTTTTTGTGCGTGTCACACACACACACACACACACACACACACACACACACACACACACACACACACACACACACACATAGGTCAGGTGGAGGGTCGCAGAAACATTTGATGTGGCGACACAAACACCCACAGGCTGACCATGCAGCTGGCCCGGATCGTAATGACCATTGTTACGTAAAAAGATGCCACGTTATTATTATTATTATTATTATTAAAAAGTAGATGATGAGGAAAACACGTTAGGTACTGTCATATTTCTGTTAAGTCTACACAGAAGTGGCAAAAGTAGTCACATACTCGGTATTAAGTACAGATGCTAAAAAATGAGACTTCAGGAAAAGGAGAGGTCCTGATTCAAGTACAGTGCTGAAGCAAAAGTTAGACAGACTTTGAAGTCCTAAAAACTAATTAAAACTAATTGAATTAAAAAAATAAAAATCAAAACCCGAATGAAACTACAGTATTGTAACCCTGGTCAGAACGCACCGGACCGGATCACAAATTTACCCGAACATAGCAACAAAGTCATTCACAAATTCAACTCAACTCAACTGTATTGATAGAGCACTTTCAAACAGCCATCGCTGCACACAAAGTGCTGTACATGGAGCAACTAACATAGCCCTACAACAGTAAAGCAACAAATCAGTAACAAAGACGGTAAAGAGCACCAAACAGACTAAGATCATAATTTGGGTCATGCTGAGAAATTCAAGTAAATATTTGTCTGAAAAACACTTTCAGGCTCTAAATGAACAACAGTAAGTGTGGCAATAACGCTGCACACTCAAAATGCAGTATGACGGAGGGTACAATCATAAAAGGCTTCCTGGAATGTGTAACCCAACAAGGTTAATGTGTTATTTCGACTTTTACAGTCCCAGACAAGTGCATGCGTGGATGTATAAGGAGCCCGCTGAACTCTTTCACACCGCCACTGCCCAGACTATCCTGTAAAACTGACCTCCATTTCAGATGGCAACAAAGATCTGATTGCTTACTTCCCTTCCTAAAAAGTCTCTTGAGTGTTTCATCATTTTTTTTTTTTTTTTGTTCAACTCATCATAAACACGCCTGCAATTTGCCCTCCTCTTCCTTCTCCCTGCCAAGTCATATCGTGGTTCCCCACTCTGGTGACACTAATTTATTGTGTCGTCTTCTTCGACCCAATGGTCTCTCCAGATTTACGGCCTCGACAAGCGAGACTAGCCGTGAAATGCATGCGAGCCGGGCTGGCACTTATCCAACTTAGCGTGATGATATTTGAGTGCAGTTTAAGAGCTCCTCATGTTTGCGAGACACGTGAGCACATCTTTACAGTAGGATTCCCCATATAGCTGCTGATGTGGACGGGCTGGAGAAGGAGCCCGCAAACACGTGCCGGTGACAGGAGCGCGTGATTTCACCATTTGCCCTCTGAGACGAGAGCTCTCAAGATGAAAATAAAGGCTCACTCTTTGTTCTAATGAGTGGTGTACCGTGATGTTGCCTGCCGCAGTGTATTGCAGATATATCAGAGTCTAAGCCCACTCACGGCTCTGCTGTAGGTGAGTCTCAGATGAACATATCAGAGTTCTCATTTGAATTCAATTCCAATTTGGAAGCTTTGGTCTATTCAGGGCTGGACTGGCACCCCAAAAAAAATATATATATATATATATATATTTGGCCCTGGCATTTTGGCTAAGACCACAAAAACCATGCATTTGAAAAGGGGTGTGTAGACTTTTTAAAGTCTATGTAGAGAGACCATGAAAAAAACGTTTGCTAGGCTTACTGCACCACATGTTTAACATTATTAACCACACACTTATTAAAACACTTCTTAAACATATTGTCAGGATATTTCAACACAAAGAAGAACTGCAGGCATATAAAAGAGATAATACCCTCTAAGTATTAGGTCTGTGCCTTTAAGAGGCGGGGCCTGGTGAGGTGGCATTGCCCGCATCAACAGGACTTCTTGTGTGATTGCACTCATTGTGTTTGTGTGTTTCACTGATCTCCCGCTATTTGCCTTTGACTAAATTTCCTTGATTGATTCAAATGAGGAATTAATATATGTATTGTTTTCTATACATTTTACTGCAAAGGAAGACACTAATGAAATTTTCTGAACATCTGTTTCTAAAACAAGTATTGTATTGAGCAGAATGATGTTAGGAGGATTTGCGACATCGCGGAGGTCTGCGTAGCCTTAGCTCAATTTAACTGACATCGCGTTGCCCTTCTTCAGTCAGCAAACATTTGAGATTGAAGCAACAGCGCCTCTCCTGGAGACAGACAAGTAGTGCTCTCAATTTGACTGAAATTGTTTCCAAGGCACTTCAGCAATCAATTCCACTCTTACAAACCACAAGATGGCAGCAGATGGACTCTACGCAGGTTTGTGAGATAATGTGCGTGCAGGCGTCGCATTCCAACGTGTTTCTGGAAAGGGACCACTGCACCTGTGCGGCGGAAGAGAACCTGCGCAAAGTTTCATGGAAATCGGTTGTGTGTTTTTTGCGTAAACCCACTAAGGCGCTCGTTTACAAACATTTTATATGTCCTACAGACATTCGTGACAGGTGAAGAGCAAGCAAATCCCCCTTTTCATTTCACCACAGCACATGCAGAAACAAAAGTACCCATTACTAAATACAATCATGGACCACCACAGTCCCCTATGCTTGGGTTGAGGTATGACAGGCAAATAACAAAGGAGTTTTAAATTAGTCCATCAACTGTATGTCGTTATGTTGAAGCCAACATTTTAGTACATGTGTTTGAAAACTGAATGATTTTATCTTTGAATAAAATGAAAGTGTGAGAAACTAAGCTTTTCATCATCCACCAACGAACTCGATGGAAGAGCTGGATGGAAGAAAAATGTTTCAAATATCTTTTGGGAGCTTGTTTTTCAGAGACGGAAAGTGGCTGGAGTTCTTTTTTTAGGGATACACTGACACCTTGTGGCCAAATGCACAAGACACAAGAAACATGGAATAAGATAAGATAAGATAAGATACCCTTATTTGTCCCACACTGGGGAAATTTGTCTACAGCAGCAAAATGGGGGAGGGGGGTACGCGTTCATCTGACTTTGAAAAGTCAAATGCAACTTTAAATGTGCATCTCTATCCTATAGTGTAACCGTATCTTGAGACATTACCATTAATATGAAATTATGTATACATTGAGCCTGCTTATTTTTTCACATGAAAAAAATATATATTTCTGTCAGTGTTTTCTTTAAAGCAATAAAAATAGGGTTAAAAAGTTACTCAAAACACAGAAAAGAATCCCAAGATTATCCCCGACCCCAAGGGTGCCCAACCTTTTTCACCGGAGATCGATTTTTCAACTAAACGACCTCACGCGATCGACCCGCTACCGTACGTGCACGCATACGCACACGCATGCCATGATGAGCAACAGAACATGAAGATAACAGACAAACAAAGTGGATAAAAGAGCTTGTGAGTTTGTAAAAAGGAATCAGTACCTACCTTAATCGAGAACTGACGTAGCGGCATGGGACGCACTTTGGCAGCGTCTTCAGTGCAACAACGTCACTATCGGAGCCCACGTGTACCGTTTTAAAATGCTTCTCTTGGCGCTCCAAATTCCCATTCTTTGCCAGTGCCATCGGTAAATTGTACGTCAAACAAACTCTGAATGAGAATAATAAATATAAAAAAGATATGAGGCAACAGATATGATCGCAAGCTACAATTGCAGACAGCTGACCGCTAACAACTTCCGGTGATGCAGGTCACGAGTCGCCATAGGTTAAAGGTTACCTGCTTTGTTATATTATTTTAGTTTTTAAATACTTTTTTTGTGAAAGTGACACTGAGCGGATGCTTAGGGCGCAGTCTGTACTAACACAAAAACATAGAATATAGAGAGTGAGTACTTTCGCCACCTTCAAAGGTGTCACATTACTTTTCTTTTTTGACACTTCTATCTCAGATTCAGATTCAGATTCAGAAAACTTTATTTATCCCCGTGGGGCAATCTCGACACAGAATGTGACCACTTCGGCCACCACTGAAAAAGTAGAATCGGCATTTCTACTTTGACCGGTCTCTTATTTACACAAGTATGTGTACTTGAGTGTTTTTTTTTTTTTTGCCACGCTGACAGAAGTCAAATCCGCACTTGAACTCATCTCAATCCGTCTCTCTCTCGCGCTCCATATCTCTCTAGTTCATACTCTACTTGTTCTTAAGTAGAGTATGAGTGCTCCCCCACCCCCACTCATTTAATTGGAGTCTCCTTAAACACACACGTATCTGTACTTCTACTCAAGTACAGTGTGAGTACCTTTTTTTTTTACCATCTCTGAAGGAGTCGAATCGTCTTTTTCTTCACGCAAGTATTTGTACTTCTTCCTATGGACAGAGTGTGAAGGCTTTTTCTTCTACCCGCGCCCATGAAGGGGTTAAAAGAGGTACTTCCACTTTGATTGGAGTCTCTTTTTACACAAGTAGCGGTACTGTACTTCAGAATGTGAGTATTTTGGCGTCGTCGGTAGAGTCGAAGCAGGAGTTCACTTTCGCTCCCGTCTTTGGCATCGCCTTCCAATTAAGGTCAGTGTTGAGCACGAATGCCACCTCTGAAGGAGTCCGATCGGTGCTTCGACTTGAACTAGGTTGTCTGACCACGGGCTCTCTTTTGAAGTAAACGCGGAATCTTTTTGCCACCTGTGACTTCACTTGTTCGGGACATCCACTTAACGTGTACTTGAGCCACATGGGGGTGTGGGGCAAGAGGGGCCGGATAGCGCGGCGCACAAAGGAGGCAGGCCGGGGAACGAGGGGGTACGCGTGGTGCGGATGTTTCCTCGGCGTCGGCGGCGCGGACGTCAGAGCGTGCGTGCGAGCGAGCGAGCGAGAAAACGAGCGCCCAGCATGCACCGCGAGGCCGTCGAGAGCTCCCGCAGCTGGTAGTGAGTCTCGCCAGTCACCACCACGCCGAGGAAGGCAGGCAGGCAGCAATCCTCCCGTGCTCCACACAGCACAGCGCAGCACATACATGATCCCAACCGGGGAGGGGGGAGACTGACTTGTCTACCTTCCAGGCGACAGAGAAAAAATGCTGCGCGGACGTCCGTTGAGTCACCGCGGCGGCGTTTGAGTCACGATTGTCTGTCGGTTTCCATTTTGGAGGATTCCTCCCTCCATCCTCCGGGCAATGACAACGGTCTCGGCAACCCCGCAGCAGATGAGGGACCGGCTGCTGCAGGCCATCGACAGTCAGAGCAATGTGAGTCAAGCTAAAACGGCTATCGCGGGGCTGGATGCTGCTAACGTTAGCCTGTTTACATGCCAATCCGGCACACGCTCCCGACTCTCTCACGTTGGCAGTTCGTGGCCATTTGCTCGAAAAGCAGCGCGGCCCGCCGTCGTCGGTTGTCACTGGCAATGGCGAATGTGTCCGAAACGGAAGGGACGAGTTGACAGCTCGGAAGCTAATTTAGCAACAGTGGCTGGCTCTGTCCCCCTCGCCTGCTTAGACCCTCCGAGTCCGTTAGCATGCTAACCCTAACGCCAAAGCTCGGAAGTAGCATTTTTAGCGTCACGGCGGAATAATACGAATAGACGCGCCCTCGGCGAACCCGAACGTTTCGGAAACATCGTCCAAATACATCGAGCGGGCAAAAGTTTGGCTGCCGAGCGCAAGACGCTCGCGTTTCCCCGTTAAACAAGCGTCGGCTGCGGCTAGCGAACTCGTAGCTCGGGGACGCTAGCTAGACAAGAGCGACTGTTCCGACTCCACTTGGTAGCATTAAGCACGCTCGGCTAGCGTTAACGCAGGTAAATCTTCGCGCACGCCGGTTGGCTTTGGCTTTCTAAAAAAAAATCAACGTCTCCTTTCGTTTTAACAAACGACGTACTGCCTCTTGCTTTACACGCTAGTTCGCCTTCATGTTTGCCTCAGTCAAGTTTTTTCCCCCTTCTCTCGGTTGACACATTGCTGAGTACTTTTCAACAACCCTCTTATTACCTTGAAGGTAATGTCCATTGGTCGTTGCTAACTTGTCCCGTTACACACCCTGCAATTACCGTAAAATGAGTTTCCCCGAAATTCAGCCTGTCTGTCCACCTAGCGCCTATCTAAAATAAATGGCATTCGATTCTACACGTGTGCTAATTCACACCGTTTTTGAAGAGTAACGAATGCTAATTGTTTTTATTGCAGATATGCAACATGGTGGTTGTACTTGAGGTGATTACCTGTCTTGAGAAGTATCCTATCACCAAAGAAGCACTTGAGGTGAGAGAAATGCACACTTTTTCAACGCAAAATTCTGCCCGTTTTCTACTGCACAGTGCCCAATCGTCCTGGCACGGCTGTACTCGGGATGAACACTTTCCCACAAGCAGGACCACGCACTTCGGGGTTCGAGTGCCCCAAATGCCGTTCCAAGTCGGTCCGGTCCCATCAAGAGTCACTTAAAACTACTGGTAGTTGCTCACCGGTCCTGCTGATACCCTGCTAGAAATGTCACAAACAGGCATACTAATGTTCTCTTGCGTCCTTTCGCCGCCTGTCGCCACTAAACAAAATGCGTCTACTTACCCGAGGCCAACGGCCATGTGTTTAGAAGTAAATGCAGTCACCCGGGCCGGCTATTTGTGGGTGCTTCGGATACTGAAATGCAGTGAGTACTTGACCCCCCAAATGTGGATCATAGCCTCGATTAACCGAATTCACTGCCAGCTATTTTCAAAGCGGAAATCCCAATCATGTCAGCCTTTTTTCGAGAGAAGTTTTTTTTTTTTTTACTTTTGAATGACCAAAAGAGAGGAGACTCTCTACCAGGAAGAATGTTCTACCCTTTTCTGTTTCTTAGTCATCAGGAGAAGAACAAAAGTTGGCTTAACACCACCCATTTTTGACCAACAGAGAAAGGTAACATTTTGTACATAAACGTGTCCAGCGGAAGAGTGGGTAAATCAGAATCGATATTTATCGCGCGATCAATGTCAGTCGAAAAGGTGTCGATCGAATCTTAGATCGAGAAAGAAAATCAAGAAACAAACCCCGGCATTGGGTGCCTTGTTGGCAGAGGCTACAATCTGATGTGAGATTTGTGCCACAATTGCAAGCGCGTCAGAGAATCAAGAAGCATGGATACGTGGAGTAGAAGTCGAGGAGTCCCTGTCGTTGACGCGCTAGCTCTGGAGTTGGCCGGCTCCGATACTCAGCGTCGCGCCGAAACAGGCGAGTGTCCTTAAGGGCAACGATGAGCCAGCTGAAAGCAATCCTAAGGCGGGTGCTCAACTCTAATCCGTGCACTCCAAGAGAGTTGGCGAGGGTGCTTTTGCGATGCGACGATTGCATTGAAAGTTAATGTCACATATCGACGATAATGCTACGGTTTTAACGTCCTGCGCAAAAAGCTTTTTGGGTGCCGTGCTGGAGGAGCACGCATGTCAACATTGCGCATGACACGCCACAGAAAAACTGCACATTCCTTTGAACATGTGATTAGCTACCGGATATTTGGGATGGTATTTTTCGTCCTGATTTAATTTTGTCTTTTGATCAATTGGTTTGTTTTTATTTCGATCTATTTCATTGTTTTTCCTCATCTTAAATAGGTTTGGGGTAAAAAAAAAAAATCCGAATCTATGATCATCTCTATCCACCGCTATGATCGGCCTCGGAGTTTATTGAATCTTTTGAATGACCAGTTTCTTTCACTTTTTCTTCGGCGTGTATTAAAGGTGAAATATTCCAATCAAATGGCCCCAATTCGGCCTTTTTTCGCTGGGTCCTTATTTGGAAAAGTGAAAAGACAAGAAAGAAGACGGTTACTAGCTGCGATGACACACTTGGCTCCCGCTACACTTTTCAGCCACATGGCCCAGCCTGACTCGGACGCCGATCTTGTTTCTTTGTGACACTTCAAACTGCAAAAGCGGGGGAAGAGTATCTTGCGAGTAGATAAGCGAGGAATAAGTGAAGGCCCACTCAAAAGAGCAAGCAAGAGCTTTTGACGGCAAAGCCACAACTCAGAAACGTGCCAACAGCGACGCCGACTTAGCGCGTGGCCCGCGTCGACCGTCGATGGCATTTGTCATTCAGTCAATGAACGCCATCGACCTTTCTCATGGTCACGACACACACGCTCCACTAGATACCTTGCCCACCTATACTTTATTCTAGACGTGGAGGTACTCAGTTGTAGTGCGCGGTGCCTAAACTTGTCCAGCTTACACTCTGTTGCCGTTTCTCTCTCTCGCACCGACCGAATGTGCTGCTGATGGCAAGCAAATCCAAAGCGCTGCACTGCCATCTCCGGGGCTGCGTTTGTCAGTACAGCTAACAAGCGTATTGACCCTCCCCCTTAAAAAGCGTACTTGATGTCTGTAGAGGGCGACGGGAGGGAAATGCTGGATGAGTTAAGACTCTTAACGGTAAATATCCCATTAACCGTGATCCCAAAAATGTATAGATATTTGGAATCATGGTAGAATGTCAGCTCTTTAAAGTCACCGCATTACTAATGACTTGTTTTCCTAGTCGCGTAACACGGCTGCGCAAGCACACGTGGCCAAGACTCTCCGTTACAACCCAGGCTAAACTAGAGCTTACTTCTTTGTTGCCGATTCATATTGAGACCGGGCTTTGGTCCCACCTCGTGGCATCGTAGGTGGGCAAGGAAAGAAAAAATGGAGACGAGTCAACCGCTAATATGCATGAGATGACTGTCCTCACACTGCTTGTTAGCTTGCCCCGTTCCGACTGATGCAACGTGATTCTTAAGCGCAAAATCAGCCGCCCCGAACCGAAGTGAGGAAAACTGAGCCGTGCGGTGGGAATGTGGTCATTACGAGTTTAGATTTCTCCCTAACGCCCATTTGCATTAGGAAACCCGACTCGGAAAGCTGATCAACGATGTACGGAAGAAGACCAAGGACGAAGACCTCGCCAAGCGGGCCAAGAAGCTCTTGCGAAACTGGCAAAAGCTGATTGAACCCGGGCCCGCCGTCGCCTGCGCTCCCGGCTCCACCAATGGCAGCTCTCACCCCTGCAGGACGGAAGCCTCGCCGCCCGACATCTCTCTGCCGGCGAAGGGAGTCCCCGAGTTGAAAGTCCGAAACGACGTTCACAACACGTACTCGCCGAAGGCCGAAAAATCGGGTGGCCGCAAGCGCCGGGCGGAGCACAGAGACGGCGGCGTGCACCTGCCGGAGAAAATGTCCAAATTGCCTCCCTACGACAACTCTGCGTCCCCGCCGCCCAGCAACGGGATCGCAGGCAGCCCGGACGCCCCGCCGGACCAGGAGGTCGTCCCGTCTCCCGACCGATCTCGGCTAGAGCACCTTGACAATGAGAAAATGGGCCGGATTCCCGTCAACGCCGTCAAGCCTCGGCCCAGCTCGCCCGCTTTGGCCAAACTCCCGAGCACTTCGTCTTTAATCAAGGTCGCCGTCATGCAGCAGCAGGCCAGGGCGGACGACGGCGGGGTGGGGGGCGGGCCCTATCCCGCCAGAAGCCCCCGGGGCCTTTCCACCAGTCCGAGGAGCGCAAAGCAGGACGCCGCGAGCAAGCGCTCCGCGGCACACGCACAAATGCCCGCGTCGCTCCCCAGCCCTTCGTCCGGCGATTCGCCATCGCCTCTGACCCGGCCCCCGTCCCCCTCGGCTCAAAGCGCTCACTCTTCCCAGAGGTCCTCGGCGCACTGGGCGAGCTCACCGGAGGTGCCCCCCCGTTGCCCGCCGCAAGACTTAGCCGCCAAACTGGAATCCCCCTCGCTCTCGCCCGCTCCCCCTCGCCCGCAACACAACTCGGAAGTCCACCGGCCCGCCGCCGAAGCCGCCGCGGCTGTCTGGGAGGACGCGGACGGCTCGCTGACTTCCGCCTCGGAGCATAAGAGGAGGAAATACCGCTCTCGAGACTACTCTGTCAACTTGGACGGCCAGAAAATCGAGGACCCCACGAAGCCAGTCCGGTTAAAAGAACGCAGGCTGACGTTTGACCCCGTCACGCGTCAGATCAAGCCCCTCATCCATAAAGAGCCTTCTCAGTCGGAGGAAGCCCCCGCTCCCGAGCCCAGGCGGAGAACTGAGGTCGCTGCGCCGCAGGCCACGGCCACGGCGGCGGGGCCCACCCCCACCCCCAACCCTTTTCACCAGACAAACTGGAAGGAGCTGTCCAGAAACGAAATCATCCAGTCCTACTTGAACCTTCAGAGCAACATGCTCACCTCGTCCGGGGTGCAGGCCCCGAGCGCACACTTTTTCATGGCCCAGTATCTGAAAAGGGAAGAACGGCAAGTGAAGGAGTCGAGGCAAATGCACGTTTTGCGGGCCGATAGCCCGGCGGCGGAGTTACCGGGCGTCGGCCGGGACGTGGAGGGCGAGGACCTGGACAGGATACACAACCGGCACTGGCCCGGGGTCAATGGCTGTTTGGACACCAACGACACCTGGTATGACTGGACAGAGTGCATATCGTTGGACCCTCACGGGGACGAAAGCAAGCTGAATATCCTGCCGTACGTTTGCCTCGACTGAGGGCTCTTTTTCAGCTCCTCATTTGTTTCTTTTTGTTTTTTGTTTTGTCCCCCCCTCGCCTGTCTCCCGACGACATAGATGATATCATGTAGGATCTTGTTTGGCCAAGTCCAGACCTGCTCAGCTCCCTCCTCTCTCCCGTGGCTCCTCCTCTATCTGTGATTGAGATTTTGGTACCAAAAAAGAAAAAAAAAAAAAGATGAGAAATTAAAAAGAATATTTGAGTTTGTGATACCAAGGGCTGCTTTTGTGTTTATTTTTCAAGCTGAAAGCCACAGTAAAGTTGGAGGCCCCCGAAATTGCAGCTACGAGCGCAGAAGACAGACAAGAGGGCAAAATGAGGCCGAGTAGCAGGAAACGCCACCGAGATTTGAGGCTCGCAGGGTTGTTACTGCTCCTGTTTTGTTTTGTTTGGTTTTTTTTTTTCCTTCCCCTTGACCTTTTTTGACTTCTACCATCTAAGGTTCAATATGAGGGTGGGCTGGTGTTGAGCTGTCCCGTTCAGGCCGTCATATTGGTGTTGATCTACTACTATGTTCGAGAATATGAACCCGTCTCTCGTCTCAAGTACTGGCGGTTACCACAAGCTTTATGTGAATTATAAAAGAGTAAATTATAGGGTTCTTGTCATGTACACATCTATTTATTTCGGCTTGTACATTTTACAGGACTTCCTTTGTGATGTTTCAAAACATCCTGGTTTTCTTCCATACCCCCCAGCCCCCTTTTTGTTTTTGTTGTTTTTTTGTTTTGTTTTTTTAGTTCTGTCGCAGTGTTGTCACTCCCACCATGTTTCAAGAACTTTTTGTTTCCTTTTTTTCTTATTTGCGTCTAAATTGGTCATCACTTTCTTTGGGCGACACATTCCATACTTCTTCACATTACTGCGTTGTCTCCGACTCCGAAATAAAAGTGTGTTTTGGAAATTTGCTTTCAAGTTTGTAAATTCAAACTACTGCCGAATTTCTACTGATCCTACAAATGCAGAAATGACACAAAGTTAGTACTGTATGTTGCGGGTTACGAAATCGCTCCGAGTTTAGGTACGGTGGTGCCTTGAAATACGTGTGACCCAGTTTACGAGTAGTATGCCCCTTTTTAAAATGTGTTTTGTTGTTTTTTTTTTTTTTTTGGCTTTCAGTGCAAAGTTGATACACGGTGCCTTGAAATACGTGTGACCCAGTTTACGAGTACTATGCCCCTTTTTAAAATGTGTTTTGTTGTTGTTTTTTTTTGGCTTTCAGTGCAAAGTTGATACAAGCGCTACATGGTGGCTGTGAACTTGACTCACTTCACAACAAGCTGCAGTTCGGCAGATAGAATTAGTCATTTGTTTTTAAGAAAACTCTTCAACCAGTTTACTCTCATAATTAAAAAAAAAAATGACATGCGTTGAAGACAACCACATAGCCTAACCTTTGAAATCTGACATGTTAACCCAATGCACGTAGATGCATCGTCTTTATCCCCCATGAAGAACAACTACGGTACTTTGACTGCTGAGTTTGACGTGGCAGCCATATGAATGTATTTGCATCCAGGCTCAGACAACAAGGAGTAGCGTGATGACCGTAGAACTGAAGCAGAAGCTGTGACAAAAACAGATTAATTCTTGACATTTGTCATTATTGTATGTTTTTATAGAGTACAATTTTACAGGGAGCTATTTTCCCCCTTAACTAAAATACACATTAAAAAATGGGATTGGGGGGGGCTCTATCGTGGGCCTGCAACAGATTAAAACTATTTCCATTTATTGCAACAGGGAAAGAGGATCTCAAGGCACCGCTGTAATTAATATGGAGCTCATAATCTTTTTTTATTTATTTTTTTATCCCCCCCAGATAGGCTTTAATCAATGCATCCCGGAACAGGTACTGGTGGTTTATTCAGCTTTTGAGATTGTAACTTCAACTCCCTGTAGCATTTTGTCAATTGTCAAGCCAAACAAAATGGCGATGGCGAGAGAGCCCAGAGGCAGAGCATTTTTGATTTGGTGTTCCCTTTACACTCATCCTTCACCATCATCCCTGCACACGTCGCTTTGGCTGGTGCACTTGCTCACTCTTCCCTACCAATGTGCCTTTGGTAAATTGAAAATCTGCATTTGCTTCCGCGTGCGAAGGCCTGACCTTGCAGCCGGGTTATTTGTCGAGAGCTCTGAATCTTGTGATCAGGGTGAAGCTGGTATATGCATCGTTTCGGGGGTTTTTTTTTGTTTGTTTGTTTTTTTGGTGGGGCGGGTACACAGAATTTTTGTGAGGCTGCAAACGCAGAAGGCAGAAGAAGTGCACACCACAGCTGGCAATAAAAGTGCTCCACCAGATTGATAATGTTCAGAATGTTTTCTGTAGTTTTGACTGGGGCGTCTTTGTTCAGTGTTTAACATCTCTCAATTGTTTGACAAATAAAATGATCTAATTCTTCATCTCGGCCGTTTGATTGTGTGTCCGTAGGATTCTGAGAATTTACGGTCATGTGATTGAAGGAGCAACGTTGAATGTTGGAAGTACTGTACTGTATTCTGAAATGTGGTATGAACTCGTCCACAAGGGGGTGCGCTTGCTCCGTTTAGACGAATGGAAAACCGTTGGAATATTTGATGGCCAGCATCCAGCTCCATTTGCTTGTATCAAGTACAACTTTATTGTCAAATATGCCGTATGTGTAACATACAGCACAGATGAAATATGCTCACCACTCGTAAGAGAATTCATGGCACTAAGAGAATGGGGGGGGGGGGGGGTTCTCTCCATTACTAGTGCCGCTGTTGGCCTAGTACTGTGACCGAAAGCTAAACGCCCAATATGGCTCTTCGATCCTTTATCCCGCTAAAGGTCAATGTCCCAGTACACACTTGGTCCTCACAAGTAAGATAATTCAGTGCGCTAGCCTTGTGAGGATAAGCAATTTGGACGATGGATAACAGAACTATTGTGTCTTTTACCACTACTAGTGCCACTTTTGACCTAGTAAACCTGTTCACTCCTCTGTTGACATTTCGAACAAGTACATGTAACTACAACAGAACAAGTTGACAACCGTGTGCTACTCGTCCTACAAGTGAACCACTTTCTGTTAACTAGTGGAATCGGATGTCACTTCGTTGTGAAGAGTTTTAATGTGAATGAGTAGAATTTTGCATCGGGATGGGTGTGTACCAATAGCAGGTGTCAGTATTTGGCCGATACTGGCCTAATTTTTAGGTATTGCTCGTGTGCTCATTGATACTTGGTGCACTTGTACAATAATGTTTTTTTCACAACTGTATTGCATTTCTCTACACAAGTAGGATAACTGGCACAAAGTCAGACAACTACTAGTCGAGTCCAGGGGGCTCCTAGTCTGTGAAACATGCCTACTAGTTTCAACCTTGTAGTAAGATGGAATTGTGTACTAGTAGGCCAAAAGTGGCACAAGGAGTGATTTTTTTTCTTTTTTGAGTTAGTAATTTTCTAGTGAGGATAAGACTATACTAGTACTTGTGCCTCACAAGTAAGGGATCCACAACTTCAGTTTTTTTTAAGTTGACGTCTACCAACCGCTTTCAGCACCTCCAAAATGTCAGCAGTCTGAAAATAAAGTTGCTCGCGTGACACTCTCTTCTATTAGGCAATGAGCTGACGTCTGCCTCTCGCAGACACCGGGTCATGACTTTCCCGGCAGGTGTTTACTCTGAGTCAGCCCTGTGCACGCACACCTGGATGACGTCGCCAGCGGCTGCACGTGTGCAGAAACATCCTGACATGCCAATACAGTATTAGTGAGGCTCCACTCAAGCCTCTACATCAGTGACCGTGCCCGCAACACCACTGACAGCTGGATGTTCAATTGTGCAACGCGCTGATCAAAAATAAATAAGTAAAAAGACCCTAGTCGTCTGGGGTTAGGGTTTGGGAAACAAGGCAAAATAGCACACAAGTTGAAAAACAGGTTCATTAATGAGGCACCTTCTGGAATCTAGTGAATGAGCATTTGATTGTGCTGCCTGTCACTCTTTGTAACTGGCTAAGATAGATGAACAGAGATACAATCAGTGGCATGCAAAGCTCAGATGAGCAAATGAGTGTACTGCCCCTTAGAAAAAATATTGTTGATGGGAGAGGAGTGGTGCATACCAATGATTTTGACACCAATTAGCAATATACAATAAAGGCGAGACAGTCAGTCCTGTATCGACTTTCTATGCCTGGACTGAACTCCCTGGACACACATACCCGAAAATGAAAGCAAGCCCACGTTTCTGAAATAACACGAGACCATTTACGTAAGAATAAATGAAAATAAATCAAATCATATGTCACTTAGTAGGCTAAAAGTCGCAGTAAAAATGGTTTTAAAAAAATCGTCTCCTGAATCATTAATATGAAATAAAAAGTGAATTTGTCAATGACGTGATGCTATATTACTGGAACCACCCATTAAATCGTTTAAGATGAATCTAATACATTAAATCAAAGAACTCTATGCACAATTACGGATACAATTTACACTTATATAGCATTAATCTCGCCCAACATTCATAACACAAGAAAGAACAAACCTAAGGGATTTTTGTGTCATTATGCCTTTTAACCATCGTACTGAAAAATGTCTGGCGACGCCGCTGCCCCCGGATACGTTTTTGTAAGGCATACATAATTCATACCAATTAACTCAAAGTGGTTAACTACCGCCTCCATCACGTCTTTTTTTCAAATTTTGTTTGTGAAGTTATCAAAACAGTCCTTCAACTCTTACTCGTCTTTTTTCTTTCTTCACGCAAGTATGTGTGCCTAGTGTATACTTGTAAAAAAAAAGTAGAGTGAAGTGGTTTGCCACCTGTGCTCGTGTCTTGTGAAGAAATATTCATGTCGCCACCTGTACTTTGGGAATTTCAGATGTGGCGCCGACATTACGTCAGCTCGGTAGCTCGATGCGCTCTTTTTTCTTTTTTTTTTTTACAACAGTGAGTCAAGAACGTGCGACAAAGTGGGTCTGCTGAAGTCCAACTTTCTGGGAAGCTGAGCAGGGAGGCAGCCCCGGGCAACCGAGTCCGACCCTTCAGGAATTCGGGAAGTTTCCTTCCATATATGGACTTTTTCATATCAATCGGCACCGAACGAACTAAAGAGGGGGAAGGATTTTGGGATCGATTGACGAAGAGTGCGTGTTAAGGCAAGATATATCCGCCTTCTGCACGTGTCGACTTCATCGGCCTATTGTTCGGTGGCAAGTCCACGGAGCAGCAGGCTTTGACCGTTGTCATTATGAAGAAATAGTCCTCCTTCGCCGTCTTGCATTTCCCTTTATGAGGGTTCATCGGATTGCGGATTTTCTTACTTCAACGTAGTACTTTGCGTGTTTGTTTATTTTTCTCAATTACTCCACAGCAAGTAGTGCCAGCAAGGAGGAAAGAGTGTGTACAAGACGGAGAATGTCCAAAATATGCGATCATTTCACATTTAATCAAAGAAGCGGAAGTCCAAAGCGCAACTGTCTTAAATTACAAACGGCAACAAAATACAGTCAAAAACCAAACGGCATTTCTCGATGGCTTACTGATTGCCTCAACTGATATTTAGCTAGTTAACAGCCAGGCCAGGACCGCCTCTAAAGCTACAAACACATTCAACATCACAGATACTGCAGTGTAGAACATCAGA
This sequence comes from Hippocampus comes, assembly GCF_001891065.2. NCBI lineage: Eukaryota > Metazoa > Chordata > Actinopteri > Syngnathiformes > Syngnathidae > Hippocampus > Hippocampus comes. Next base: position 1,626,769 of record NW_017805531.1, on the reverse strand, counting down.
ATGGTGATGCAAAATGAACAAAAACATGACCTCCGCCTCAGATATATTTGGGTGTTACTTGCATTATTATTTCTCTCTCTCTCTCTCTCTCTCTCCCTCTCTCTCTCTCTCTCTCTCTCTTTATAAAGATAGCTAGATAGATAGATAGATAGATAGATAGATAGAGCTAAATTTGCTCTTGACCAGTTAGCGGAGCAGCGACTACCGTGCACACATTAGCATTGATTTGAATGCCCGTTTCTCAAATCAGAGTAATACAAAAAAATAATTAGTATTGCAAGAAAATCTGTTAATTTGATTAGTTTTAAAAACTATCAGCAACAATTTAAAATATTTTTTTGTGCGTGTTTCAGTATCATGGAGCCAAACAGCCAAATACATAACATGACAAATACAGAAGTAGTATCTCATAAAAAAGTGGTTGAATTGGACCAATCAAATAATATGATGCTCGATGATGATCTATTTTTCTTGTAAACATAACAAAAATCATCAAATCAACGGTCCGGTTTTGTAGAACAGCGGTGCCTTCAGTGTCCTCTAGAAATGCCACAAAGTGTAAGCATGGTGGGAACTCTCTTGTCTCTCCAAGTCATACTCTTTGGACAAAGCCCTGAGAGCTTTCCAATTGGCGGCCGTCAAAGAGAAAAGGAAGCATTTCGTCCAGCCTCCGGACGCGGCCAAGTTATTTTCCTTACTTTTGAACTCGCCAACGGGTCATTTTCAACCGTTTGACGCCCAAAATCTCACGATGAGCTTCAACAGAGGTCCTTCTTACGGCTTAACCGCGGAAGTCAGAAACAAGGTACGTGAAAAGTTGTTGTTTGGCTGTCGAAACGAAATCGATGCAAGTCTCCTGAAAGTTTTTTTTTTTTTTTTTTGCATCTTTTTGCGCTCTTCTCGAGACCCACGGCTGCGCAGCCTCCATTTTGATGCGCCACTTTGGCTGAGGTGGGTGGCAAACTAAAGTCGCCACAGCACCCGAAACTATTGGTAGAGAAGAAATAAGACAAAAGAAACCCATTTTAAAAAATCAAGTTACTCGCTAAAATCGATGCGCGAGTATGTTGCAATAATGATTCGGTCAGTTTGAAAATGCCGCAACCATAAAAACTCTTTAAAAAAATCTAAACAAGTCGCGCAGGAGTTTGTTCAAAGCAGACTTTGGGCGTTGTCGCTCCCTCTCTCGCGCAAAGAAGTGTCCGTGTGGCAGATTTCAAATCACTCTCGAATATTTTCGAGCCTATGCACAAATTTGCACGTCCGCATTGCGACTCACATTAGCGCATCATGCGATTCGGCCATTAGACCCGACCGATTAAAGTTTTCTTGCCATTAAGAGTTCATGGAAAGTTCTACCGTTTAACATTTAAAAGTCCAGCTCTTTACTTTTGTTGGTGAGCACATTATTTCACGATTACTTTATCGTAATTATTAATATTTGTTTGCTCGGCGAATGCATTTCAATGACGACATAGTGTGGAATGTGTCTCCCAAATGACCTCGCTTGTTGGAAACTTCTGGAGAAAAATAGTGCGTTTGTGTGGAGAAAGTGTGCTAAACCCGCCCCCGACCCCCACCCCGAGCATCCGGATCCACTTAAAATACCAAAGTCGATCCCGGAGATAGCGTTTCTTTGCCACCCTGTGAGACGTTCTTATTGAATCGTACCAATAATACGCACTTGCCATTTGAGATAGAGAGATCGATTGATATAGAGATGAATGCAGTACATACCCTGGATTGACAGAAACATAGACGCAGTCCATCAGATAAACAACAGCAAAGTTAAAAGAAATACACAGCAGCATTGAGAAGGAATTCAAATGCATTTAAGCCTAATATACAGTCAGAGAAAAAAAAGGGTGCCTAAAGTCATGCATGTTTGTAACGTGCAGTGATTATTGAACACATAAATGCACAAAAAAACATCGCAAGCATCATCTTGTGTCTGTGTTGGATACGCGCCTTTATGAGCCCAGGCCGGGCGGACTGACATCTGTGTGAGTGTCGGAGTTTGAGCTGTGGCTGACAACAGCTCCTGCTTTTGAGAACTCATTGTGTTGATTAACTCCCACCCCCGTTCAATAAATCCCCCCCCCCCCAAAAAGGGCATTGCGGACATGCACATTTGAGGGCATCACTGTCAGTAAATACAGTTGTACCTTGATTTAGCAGTGCCCCAACGTATGATTTACCCTGTGCAAAGGCACACCCAACACATGAATGCTACAGTAGAACATTTCTAAAGTCTCTCTCTCTCTCTCTCTCTCTCTCTCTCTCTCTCTCTCTCTCTCTCTCTCTC
>NW_017805531.1:1547163-1624350 GCF_001891065.2 Hippocampus comes | reverse complement strand
ACTATACACTAGAACATTTCTACAGTCTCTCTCTCTCTCTCTCTCTCTCTCTCTCTCTCTCTCTCTCTCTCTCTCTCTCTCTGTTTTTATACATTAAAATAACACAAATTCAATTTTTTTTTTGTGATGGATTAATGGCGATTTCAATAATTTCAACTCCACTCCTTAAACTGCCGATTAAGTGCTTCTAGTTTGATGCTTCATCCATCCATAAGAGGAAATCCACTGACAGCCGCCGTTATGCATGCGTGCATTGTTTGCAGTATGTCGGAGGAGATGCATGTTTTGTCCTCCCCAAATGTGCACAAAGTGGAAGACCTTTAAAGTGTGCTTGCAAACTTGAAGGGAGGAGGCCTGTCGCTGCTGACTTTGGTATTTCCTGCCATCGGTGAGGTGAGGTAGCAGTCGCGCTGTAAAATGTCAGCACTTCCAACTCCTCCTCCTCCTCCCTCTCGGCCTTCTTTTTGTTCAAGCCACTCTTGACAAGTTTCCAAGAGCATCCGATTGCTCTTAGGAGCCGCGTTGGTCGCATTCCTCACATTCCGCATGGCTCTGGAAATGGCATCGGGATCTGGAGGGCCCCTTGACCATACCGTAGCCAATGTTGGTTTTCTTGTAAGGGCACTTTTGACTTTAGGCATTCCCGAATGGTGCCACCGCCGGCAAAATTTGGGTGCTTGTGGTTATTTTCTGGCCCGCTCTCTCGTTTCCTTTGGGTCTCCGAGAGAGATCGACAGTTTGCTTTATTGTCCTTCACATCAGAGGTGGGGATGGGCAGAAGGAAAGGATACCGGCTCGATGTTGCCAATGCTTCCCATGTGAATGGTTCTCTTGTGTCCTCGCGACATGTTTCGATTTGACTTTGGGGAGGGTTTAGCTGTTTTGTAAACAGGATATCCTTTCTTGTGTGTGTGCGTGTGTGTGTGTGTGTGTGTGTGTGTGTGTGTGTGTGTGTGTGTGTGTGTGTGTGTGTGTGTGTGTGTGTGTGTGTGCGTGTGTGTTCAGTCAACGTCACATTTTTTCCCCCTTTTTTGAGGGCCGCACAATTCATCAAATTGCAGTCGACTTCTCCATGTAGTAGAATGCAGTTTTCAAATTGCAAAGGCTGCCCAACTATGCTTCGCGGATGTATATGTCATGTATTTCCCATGCGCAAGTTCAGTGCTCCGGTCCAAGTCTTATCGAAAATCTCCTTGTTTGATGAAACATGACTTGCTGACTTATCCTGCCGCCATACTTGTCTGATAGAATTCTACCAAGACAAACTCTTGAAAGACTGCAAGTGTTTATTGATCTCCTAATGGAAGGAGATCAATAAACTGTCTTTCACATGAAGTCATGATTCATTTGCCTTTATTTTATCATACAAATAGCCTGTCAAACCCAAACTACTACTTCTCCTTTCGTCTTGTCCCTTTTCAGGGGTTGCCACAGCGAGTCATTCATTTCCATGTTTCTCTGTTCTCTGCATCCTCTACTCTGACGCCAACTACCTACATGTCTTCCCTCACTGCATCCATGAATCTCCTGTCACAATTGGGTTGCGAATTGCTCAGTTTTCAAAATTGTGTTCTGCCTGGAGCCAAAAAAACACAGTTTTGACATACAAAGGGAAATGTAGGCCGTGACCGTGAAACACAATCTGCAGCCATAATTTTGAATTTCACAGACATAAACTGAACTTCTGTGTATCAAATGCATCTTCATGACCTTGCCCTTGCCTTGAATCAACATGGTGACAAGAACTATTTGAAATCAAGAGGTGAAGTTGGGGGGGGGGGTCACGAGGTAAGGAATTGCAATGGCCTCTTGACCCATCCGTCTTTCTTGGACAGATTGCAATGAAATACGACCTCCAGAAGGAGGAGGAGCTGAGGATCTGGATCGAGGATCTGACTGGCGCCACCATCGGCGACGACTTCCAGAACAGCCTCAAAAGTGGAGTCATTCTGTGCCAGTAAGCCGAGATGACTAAACCTCCCTTGCCGTGGTCTTTTGCGACGCTTCTAAATACATTTCTGTTCTCGCTCAGGCTTATTAACAAACTCCGACCTGGGTCTGTGAAAACAATCAACCACTCGTCGCTCAACTGGCACCAGGTGAGTGGCCGCATGATGAATTCTCGTATTCATGAGGGCGTGGAGATGTTAATTGCGTTAATGACCTCACTGCATCTTGTTGTGAGGTCTGTTGTATGTTAATACACAGCTGTAGCTTTTTTTAAAAATCCATCTATTTGAAAAAAGAAACAAGCAAATAACGGCGAAAACGTTCGCGGTGCCGAGATTGAATTTAGGACTGCTTTTGAGGCTTCCCCAAAATGGGCTCCAATGGCCCATCTTGCAGAGAGAAGCAGATTCCACCGTCCACGCTCACCTTCATCCCTTCCTTTTGACTCTCAGCTGGAGAACCTGACCAACTTCATCACGGCGATCAAAGCCTACGGCCTGAAGCCCCACGACACCTTTGAAGCCAACGACCTTTTCGAGAATGGCAACAAGACGCAGTTGCAGACCACGCTGCTGGCATTGGCCAGCATGGTAAGTGTCGCCGCTTTGCCAGCGTCTGTCTGCTGCCATTGTGATATCCGGACCGACACGCGAACAGCGCGACAATGGCGAGTGATTCCCAACACAGCTGACGTCATAACTTGCCGAGTGATGCGCTGCGACCTCGTCGTCTTTGTGCAGGCCAAGACCAACGGCGCCCAGTCACGGGTCGACATTGGCGTGAAATATGCAGACAAGCAGAAGCGGACGTTCGACGAGGAGAAGCTGAAGGCTGGACAGTGTGTTATCGGCCTCCAGGTACACTTCATTTTGTCTTGAAGACCCCCGACAACTGGTCACTTATATTAACTCATTTCATGCCAAAATGTAAAAATACGTTTGCAAAAGCCCTCTAATTTAGTGCCAAAATGTATCAATATGTTGTTGGTGTTTGTTTGTTTGGTTGGTTTTTAAAGAAATAAAAAATGAATAAAGGGCCTCGTGCCGCTCACCAGTCAGTGCGCTTTGTCCTTTCAAGTCGCTGGGACAACCTTTTGCCGAATGCGTTCGTCTGTTTCCCCGATGCCGTCGGATCATGTCGACGCGTTGCGTGAATCCGTGTTTGCCGAGCGGAGGCATTTCAAGGTTCTACGCCAGTGGCCTAGATCAAGAAATAAACACAGATGCATTCGTTTGTGGCAAATGATGATTTTTTTATTTTTTATTTTTATTTTTTTTTTGAATTGAGGATTTTGGTGTTTGCCCTTTGTAGATGGGGACCAACAAGTGTGCCAGCCAGGCAGGTATGAACGCGTACGGCACCAGGAGGCATTTGTATGACCCCAAATGTCCAATGCTGCCCCCGAGGATGCATTCGTTTGTGGCAAATGATGATTTTTTTATTTTTTATTTTTATTTTTTTTTTGAATTGAGGATTTTGGTGTTTGCCCTTTGTAGATGGGGACCAACAAGTGTGCCAGCCAGGCAGGTATGAACGCGTACGGCACCAGGAGGCATTTGTATGACCCCAAATGTCCAATGCTGCCCCCGAGGGACAACACCACCATCAGTCTGCAAATGGGAACCAACAAGGGGGCAAGCCAGGTATGGGCGGGGAATCATCCCACCACCATCGCTCCGCAATCAGAGAAAGCCATCCACCAGCGCGACACAAAAGTGCAAGAGTACGGCACACGACTGTGCCGCATTAGGAAGCTGTTCAGTATCAATCGCTGTCCGATAACGTGACCCAAAGAAACGCAAAGATGGCGATTTGTTCAAGGTACGAATGTGTGCAGATTACAACGGATGCGTTTTGCTAGTTGAAGATGGCTGGGGCAAGTTTTGCTCCACAAGTGTGGCAGAATTTCACACTTAAAGAAAAAAAAGTGCAAAGTGCCGCATGCAAAGCCCAACAAACAGCTTGTCGACGCTTTCCGACACAAGATATCGCCGTGAGCTAATTTCACGCGGCCCACCCCACGAGCACACATTTGTCAACCGTCAGTGAGCAACGCAGTCAAGAAAATGGGGAGGGGAGGAAAAAAAAAAAAAAGACACCGGTGTGCTTGAGGGGACTTACCATTGCATTTTTGTTTTAGGCCGGGATGACCGCGCCGGGTACGAGACGCGCCATCTATGACCAGAAACTGGGCACGGACAAGTGTGACAACAGCACCATGTCCCTCCAGATGGGCTACAGCCAGGGAGCCAATCAGAGCGGCCAGAACTTTGGCCTGGGCCGGCAGATCTACGACGCCAAGTACTGTACCAAGGGCGGCGAGGTTGCAGAGGAAACTAATGGCGCCAGCGGAGCCTACATCCCAGACTACCAAGATGAGGGTTATCAGGGTTACCAAGAGGAGGAGCAGGTGTACAGGGAGGATGGGACGGATTACTAGAGGAAGACGCGGTCCGATGAGGCGTGCCCTGCAAAAAAAAAAAAACACGAGGCAGATGTTTTTAGTTTTATATCCCAAGGATGCTGCACCTTCCGAGTGTCACACATGTCCTTATAGTCGAGTTTCTCTTACCCCGTGATTGTTACACATATCAAAATGAACTGTATTTGTGTGATTTATGATTTTTTTTTTTTTAATCTGGAAAGAGGCTACAAAAGCTTTAGATGCTGTTTTGTATCCCTGGGAGTTATTGTTGGTGTGCCAAATTTCCTTTTCCCCAGTGCTTCATATCACAGGGAGATGTTAAGGACAGCGTATTTTTCTTGGAAATCAGTACCTTCGATTCAAACACCCAGACATCCAAATTGAATTGCAGCGAATTTTACAGAGTAGCCGTTTTGTTTTAGTGACAAATGAGAGCTTCTGCTCACACAGTTTGCCTTTTCTTATGTTGTACGTATTACAGTACAGTCAACATTTGGATTGACTGGATAACTAGTCCAACTTGTTTGACAGAAGAAGGGGGCGGGGAGTTGACATTAATCAATCCCTGTTTTGAACAGTCCAAGTATGAATACTGGAAATTTTATATCAAGTGAATCATTCCTTTTACATTGTTTATCGTGTAAACCAATTGCTCAATTCTGTTTTATTTATACACTATTTTGTGATTTTTTTTTTTCCAACAATGACTCGTGAATTACATTTATAGTACCATGTTTGTTTGATATTTAACTCTGGCTTTTATTGCTGCCGATGGAAAAACAAATTGACCCATAAATTTAACCTGCTAATTTATGAAGTACACCTCGGGAGGGGAGGGGGCGGGGACCACAACAGCTCCTAATTGGCTTTTAATGTTTTAGTTAATCTGAGAAAATATGAGCATCGTAATCTCTGTTGCGGTATTATGCTGCTTTTTAGTTTTGTCTACGTGTACAGAATAAAGTAGCAGGTGTAGTTGTTTTTGTTGATGCATTGTAATAAATATGTATTCATTATCTGGTGTAGTTGTGTTGCAGTGTCCCTGCAGATACTATGTTGTACTCTTCTTTGATGCTAGTCTTTTGTCCCATCTAATGAAACCGATACAGAATGAGGGCAAGTTTGCGGGTTATCAGGGGTGACTAGCATTTTTGGTTCTTGTTTTTGCACCCTACATTTCACATGTACTGTGTATTTTAAAATGCTGTCCCACTTTGACGACATTCAGATGATTGTTTTTAGTCATGACCGTTGAGGAGATACACCGTTGAAATGCCCGCCGTGTGCCAGATGTCATCGATAAGAACTCGAGCTCTGGAACGAGACGGTCATGAATCTCTGACGGTGGAATTTCAATTCACTTAACTTTCTTCTTTAAAGATGGAATATGATAGATAAACCGAACGGGCCATTTCAATATTCCGTCTTCAAATACAAGAGTATGACAATATTCGTTGATTAAATATGCGCTACAACGTGCTCAACCTTTGTTCCGAATCAGCTTCTTATGACTGGTTACGACGGGACTCTCTTTTCTTTCATTCCCACAGCTTCACTTGTGCTTTAAACGGTGCGGACGCTGAGCGTCGACTGCGCGGACGATGGGCGTCGAGAGAGGGTTTGGTTGTCCCAATGCATTCAAACGAGACAAGTCATTGGATAAATGCTGGCTTTGTCCCGCCCATTGGACGCTCAATGTCTCTGGGAGTCTATGGACAGTGGGCGTGCAGAAGCTCAGCTTTTCTTCATGATGATTGGATGATCTCGCTGAGGCTGAATCCTTATTGATTGACAGCGAATGAGCCAATGATCTTACGGTGAAGGCATCCTTTCATTTTTTTTTTTTGGAAAAGGAACGGAGAGTAGAATTCACGTATAAATAAACGGACGCATTTTATGATGTAGGCCTAAATTGAGCTTCCCCTCCTTGACAGATCGGTGATATTTTGCATTCCAGAAGGAGGCGAAGGGGACTTTAGAGTCGCCAACATGTCGAGCAAAAGGGCCAAGGGCAAGAACACTAAGAAGCGCCCTCAGCGCGCCACCTCCAACGTGTTTGCAATGTTCGACCAGTCCCAGATCCAGGAGTTCAAGGAGGCCTTCAACATGATTGACCAAAACAGGGACGGCTTCATCGACAAGGAGGACCTGCACGACATGTTGGCCTCTCTAGGTAGACCAGCAACACAAAAACAACAGTACTTTCTGACCAGTTACCACTTTGTTGTTTTTCTTCAGGTAAAAACCCCACTGATGACTACCTAGAGGCCATGATGAACGAAGCCCCGGGTCCGATCAACTTCACAATGTTCCTCACCATGTTCGGGGAGAAGCTGAACGGCACCGACCCCGAGGACGTCATCCGAAATGCCTTTGCCTGCTTTGACGAAGAAGGCACAGGTGAGTGCATTTTGAAGCCACGTGTCGAATGCTCTGACCGTGTTGCCAAAAAAATTGGTACAGGACAAATCTGTTATTTTTTTAGTTTCAACTTCTTGGATCCTTGTTTCTCTGTTTATATGTTCGGGCCGCTCACCAGAAGTCCCATCAAGGAGACAAGGAGAATTAGATGAGACAGCCTTTATTATAGTCCCAATGTACAGTAAAATCACCCACTTCATTTGTTCAGGTACAAATCTGATGTTCAGAAAATATCTTTTTGCCAGTGTACAAAGGAGGGATAAAAAATAAAATGTGAAAAGTTGCCAGAATTTTAAGAAGGAAGTACAGTTTATGGAATATTGTACTGCCGTTACAATACATGACCGAGTGTAACAAGTGTGTCTCTTGTGGCGACGGCAGGAATGATCCAGGACGAACAGCTCCGTGAGCTGTTGACCACCATGGGCGACAGGTTCACGGACGAGGAAGTGGATGAGCTCTTCCGGGAGGCGCCCATCGACAAGAAGGGCAACTTCAACTACATGGTGTTCACGCGTATCCTCAAGCACGGCGCCAAGGACAAGGACAATTAGCCACTGACCCGACCCACCACCGGAGGAGTGCAAATTATCGTTGTGTGTTTTGTGTAGCCCGCCGTAAGGCTGTCATGTAGCTGCTTCCTGCTCATTTGCACATCACTAAGAGTATGTGTTCAAGTATTAAAAATTTATGTACCGGTAATGTATCTGTTAAAGACGATGCATGTGTTACTGTGACTGATGATCATTAATTCGCGATCACCTCTTGATACAGTAGGCATTTAGCCAATAGAAGTGTAACATTGCCACATCTAAACAAACCACTGGTTATTTATTACTTTTTTTTTTTTAGTCTTAAACTGCCACCATCCTTTCTTGACTAAGACATGTCATGTTCGATAACATTTTAATTGTCATACAAGTGTTTAAAAAAAAACTTCATTGTTTGTTTCAGGTTTAGACAGTCACCCTCATAACGTCAAACGTCAGATTTCAGTTGCATTTGCATTTTCTTCCCCAAACTGCTTCAACACGTAAATTTTATCTTGTTAAAAAAACTCTACTCACTTCAACAAGTTAATTACTAATCTAAAAGTAAAAGGATGGACTCATTTTGTTTCAGCTGCAAACTGTTGCCCCTTTCAAACCAATCGACAGTGAAATGTTTTTAAGTCATTTCAGTTAAAAACAGAAAAAAAAGTTAAATGCTGCAAAAAAAAAAAGCAATGCTTTATTACCTGTATAGGTAATGTTTTAAGTGACATAACTCAATACAAGAATAAAATAGGGACAATTTGAACTGAAATGAAGTAAAACTATGAACCGATTCCATGAATTGTTCAGACGATCCTGATAGGAAATATTCAAAATGTCTTCCATTAAAAAAAAAAAAAAAAAACGGGCAAATGGATCGAATATAAATTGCAGAATTGTGATTGCATTTGAAGTCTTCAAAATGAAATGCAAAATAAAATTAAAAAGACTCAATTCCTTTTGTTGTCTTTCTGTGACATTCTTTTAGGCAAGATTCCAACTCATACAAGCGTTAACTATCAATTCAGAGCTTTTAAATGTGTTTTAATCAAAAAACACCACAATAGTAATAAATAGAGATAACGCAGGTGCTTTCTGTACACAGCACAGTAGTTGCTCACAGAGCAATAACAACGGTATGAGTACAGGATGTCTTCAATCTGCCAGGGCCAGATTTTTAGACTGGATCTTTGTCAGGTGGTCTGATATGCAAGCCTCCATCTTGTCACACTGGGCCAAGAAGTCCTGACGCGAGGACATCTTGTGAGCAACACTGATTTTATTTATTTATATATATATTTATATATTTTATATATTTTTTTTTTTTTTTGCCAGTTTCATTGAATGGCAGAGGAAATGTGAGTCAAGCACTTACCTGCACCGTCTTCACAAGGCCCTTTTTCTTGTGCCGGCAGTCATTGAAGTTCTCCGGGACGCTCTGAGGGCAAAGGCACACATTTTAATTACACATATCTGAAAACCGAGCATAAAACAGTTATTTTATATTCTTCATCTTGAATAGTATTGCATCTTATGTATTACACTGCCCCCTTGTGGCCAATATGTACGCACCAGAATATGAGCAGCACAGTGCCCATGGAATGAGCATGATGAACAAACCGTCTGATTCTTTACATTCCATTACGTTATTTCAATATTATGTTTTTATACGGTACAATCCTGCAGAGTGATGCTTTTCTTACAAAAAAAAAAAACATCACAAAATTGGGTTGTACTTCATGGGGAACTGTAACAGATTAATGGTACTTATCTTCATTTCACTACGGAAAGAAGATTTGAGATACAAGTGTTTTTAGTTCTGAATATGGCCCGAAATAAACTCACATACCAAGGCAACACTGTACTACTGTTTTTTTTTTTTTCCATGGATTAAATTAAGGTGAAAGAGATTACCAGAGCATCGATCTGCTCCAGGATCTTCATAAACTGTTCGGCTGCGACTTTCACTCGATGGTCAAGTTTGCCCAGAGCGTCAGCCTGAAGATCTTTGGCCAGGAAGCCCTGTTAAAAAAAAAGTCGCAAAGTATTTGATACAATCTTTTACACACGAGATCAGATCAACTGAAAATCACGTGACTGACGACACTCTAAAGAATGAAAATAAAGGTACAGATTAAATTTGATATTTTATTCGAAAAAAAAATGTTCGTTTGCGAAATGAAAGTTGGTTATGAATCCATCGCAAAAGCACTTTTTTCCCCCCCCTCAAAGTCATATCTTAGGGCTTTGTATTTATTTTGAGCAGAATGTTCATACTCCTTGGTGTTTTTATGCTGACTTTGACATGAACAGCGCAAGAGGTATGCAGGAAAAGATAAACGAACGTACGTTCTTCAGTCCAGTCAACTCCCCGTCAACCTTCTCCAGCTTTTTTGCCATCTGCTCCACTGATTTTTCGATGTCTTTCAGCTTCTTCAGCTCAGCTTCCTCCTCAGGACTGTTCTGTTGGCAGAGTCCGCCTTAATACACCGTAACACACACACACACACACACACACACACACACAGAAAGTTTTAAAGTCTCACCCTCTTTCCAATCATCATGAGCTTGCATCCGTCACTTATCCCGTAGCTGGACAGTGTCTGTTCCATGTCCTTCAGCGACTTCCCTGTAACGTCAGCAGAATCGCAATGAGGGAAACAATCGCACCGACAGCCGTCCAAAAATGGCTCTTACCCTTGAAGATGATCTTCTGAGAGGCCTGAGGGACTCCGGTGAGCTGTGTGAGACAATCTGACAGGTCTTTGACAGTGGGACTCTTGCCATCCTCCTGAGTGGTCACCTTGATATTGTGCTTCGTAGAACCTGGAGGGGGGAATTATCAGGAATAACAAACGTCGATCCTTGCATCCATTTATATAGCGTTTGTCCATATTCATACTTAAAAAAAACAACGCAAACATATTAGGGTAAAAAACACTAGCCACAACTTCAGAACTGTGAGGCAGACGTGACAATCACGAGTCGACCGTGGTGCCGGTGAGCCACACACTTTGCTGAAGCTGAATCCAATGACTAACACGAAGCAGCATGAGATACTTTTTGAAACGAATCACTGTTGAAATGTACGCCTCTAAAACATTGAGTAAAGCAGAATAACATTCACGCTGTGCTACAAGGCTTGTTATGCTCTTCTGTTTACCCCGATAGCAAGCACGCTAGCAAGCCATTTATTTCCGCCGACTGTAATTCTCGTTACGACATAAGACATAACAAATATTATTCGAATATCTTCTGATAATTAGAAGGTTATAATATTATTAAATTAAGGTGAAAGAGATTACCAGAGCATCGATCTGCTCCAGGATCTTCATAAACTGTTCGGCTGCGACTTTCACTCGATGGTCAAGTTTGCCCAGAGCGTCAGCCTGAAGATCTTTGGCCAGGAAGCCCTGTTAAAAAAAAAGTCGCAAAGTATTTGATACAATCTTTTACACACGAGATCAGATCAACTGAAAATCACGTGACTGACGACACTCTAAAGAATGAAAATAAAGGTACAGATTAAATTTGATATTTTATTCGAAAAAAAAATGTTCGTTTGCGAAATGAAAGTTGGTTATGAATCCATCGCAAAAGCACTTTTTTCCCCCCCCTCAAAGTCATATCTTAGGGCTTTGTATTTATTTTGAGCAGAATGTTCATACTCCTTGGTGTTTTTATGCTGACTTTGACATGAACAGCGCAAGAGGTATGCAGGAAAAGATAAACGAACGTACGTTCTTCAGTCCAGTCAACTCCCCGTCAACCTTCTCCAGCTTTTTTGCCATCTGCTCCACTGATTTTTCGATGTCTTTCAGCTTCTTCAGCTCAGCTTCCTCCTCAGGACTGTTCTGTTGGCAGAGTCCGCCTTAATACACCGTAACACACACACACACACACACACACACACACACAGAAAGTTTTAAAGTCTCACCCTCTTTCCAATCATCATGAGCTTGCATCCGTCACTTATCCCGTAGCTGGACAGTGTCTGTTCCATGTCCTTCAGCGACTTCCCTGTAACGTCAGCAGAATCGCAATGAGGGAAACAATCGCACCGACAGCCGTCCAAAAATGGCTCTTACCCTTGAAGATGATCTTCTGAGAGGCCTGAGGGACTCCGGTGAGCTGTGTGAGACAATCTGACAGGTCTTTGACAGTGGGACTCTTGCCATCCTCCTGAGTGGTCACCTTGATATTGTGCTTCGTAGAACCTGGAGGGGGGAATTATCAGGAATAACAAACGTCGATCCTTGCATCCATTTATATAGCGTTTGTCCATATTCATACTTAAAAAAAACAACGCAAACATATTAGGGTAAAAAACACTAGCCACAACTTCAGAACTGTGAGGCAGACGTGACAATCACGAGTCGACCGTGGTGCCGGTGAGCCACACACTTTGCTGAAGCTGAATCCAATGACTAACACGAAGCAGCATGAGATACTTTTTGAAACGAATCACTGTTGAAATGTACGCCTCTAAAACATTGAGTAAAGCAGAATAACATTCACGCTGTGCTACAAGGCTTGTTATGCTCTTCTGTTTACCCCGATAGCAAGCACGCTAGCAAGCCATTTATTTCCGCCGACTGTAATTCTCGTTACGACATAAGACATAACAAATATTATTCGAATATCTTCTGATAATTAGAAGGTTATAATATTACCGTAAGCGACGAACACGGTGATTGCTTGCGCCGACATGTTTAAATATCGCCGTTTACATTAATCGTGGCATGAATAACTATGCTAAAAGCTAATGGCAAGTTAACTGTTTCCGAGTAAAACCGGAAGCAGTTCATTTGACCGAATTAACGACAGGGTGATTTTATTTAAACAATACTTGAAACTGTGTTTCCGAAATAGTGTTCCTATTAACAATTCCATATTACAATAATAAATAAAATTGAATTAAATAATTCATTTAAAAACACAATTCCAGAGCTAATGTTCGATTCATGTCGCGAGGATACCACTTTTACAACAAATATTGCTTTATTCAGTTCGAAATGGCAAAATTAGACAAGAAAGTTGGCCCATACAAACGTTCTTTTATATTTAACGGGATTGAAATTCGTGATACAACATGATAGTTGGCTCTGTGGCGCAATGGATAGCGCATTGGACTTCTAGCAAATTCACGTCGGAAGTGATTCAAAGGTTGTGGGTTCGAGTCCCACCAGAGTCGGGTTTTGGTAAACAACTCTTTTGGTAGTTCCTCGAAGGCTTCGGTCGGTTCACTTTTTGTTCAATGGGGAATGTACATGTAAACTTCACTTTGATAAAACTGATTTTAGATACATTTAAAATGTTATACTTCGAAGAACTATTTTGTAAACTTGTATTATTCATAATTAGAATTAATTAAACAAAATCGCAACACACACACACACACAGAATAACTTTACAAACCAATTTAATACAAGAAAAACTGCACATTTGTAAACAGTACTTACGAACACTGTATTTAGAATAAATATACCAATTACTTAATAAAATACACTTACAATATGGACTCTATATGTCACCGTTTTTTGTATTTCCCATCTATTTTATCATTCGACTTCCAACGAACCAGTTGCAGAATCATTTTATGAAATATAGAAATGGATAAGTGTATTTTAACAAATCACGGATAGAAGGCAATGAATATTATAGGCTGTAAATGTAAGTTGAGCTACTGTAGATTCAAGAATGGATTGATTCATATGAGACCACCGGGCCATACCGTGCCCACCCTTGCTCTAAGCCGGTATTCCAATACGTTGTGGCAATTTCTCCTCCAACTGAAAGAAACGACACAGATGAGCTCGAATAACCAACAAATCAACATTTAATTCAAACATTAAATCTGCAGACACTCTCAATGCCCCTCACAAATCACAAAAACAATACTGAAAAATCAAGACCATAAATAACTTCCGAGCATATGATGAAATTATGATTTTTGAATGGAATTAAAAACAAGTATGTTACAGTGCTGCACATAGTAGTAGTCACCAATCACATGTGCTGTATTTGTGTTCATCTACAGTACATTAAAAAATAAGTAATAAATATTAAGTGGTTTCAGTCAAAGTGCAGCTGACACGTGCATTTAAGTGGCGGGAATCTGCGGGAGGCCGAACTCATCCACCAAAACGCCGTCCTGCAAATGGAAGAAAGATATGAGTATGATTTGAAAAAACAAAACAAAACATAGAAATAATCTACAAATGAATAGCAGACATTTGGTGTCTCGACCTTGTCTGTCTTGCTTTCTCCAGGCATGCCCTCAGGGATAGAGGGAGCGGCCGAAGCATCATCCAGGTAAGAGGTGTCTTCGTCCAGCAGGAGCTCATCACCGAGTGCGTCCAGCTCTGCCAGCCCGCAAAAGCAACAGAATGTCTTTCACGGCTTTCACATCAAATATCCCGTGTCAACAATGATTTTCCTCGCATCATCTTCCACGGAAATAACACAAGTATAGATGGGTTTCTTTCTTCACATAAAATAAGAAAAATACCCATTTTGACAAAACACGTCGAGTCATTAATTTACATTCAAAACCTTCAACATTCGAACGTAAAATGGGTTGTCAAACTGCGCGAGTTGCTGAGCTGCTGCTTGAGCATACCCGCTTCCAAGTCATCCTCGTCAATATCGGGAGTGCCGTAGCTGCGACTCATTGCCTCCTGAACCTCGTTGGCGTCCTCCATCAGGTCCTCCAGTTGGTCCTGCAGGTCCTGAAATATGAATATTGGTAAATATGGATGGATGCATGGATGGATGCATGGAGATAGAGAGATTGACATACATCAATCTGGTCCACTTTGACTTCCTTGTAGGCCCTTTTCATTTCCTTGGCGCTAATCTTCATGGCGTCCACCTGGCCAAAGAACAACAAGGGCGATGTCCTCCTTTGTGAGGAAGGAAGAGCAAATTTTGCACAGCACACATGCACAGAAGGCAGCAAATGTTACGGTCGACTTGGTGTCCTTGAGCGTCTGCAGGGTGTAGTTGGCCTGCTCCATGTTGAAAGACTGCTGAGCCAGCTGCTCTCGCTGACCCTCGTACCTGTGTGACAGCAAACCATAAGTACCGCGGTAAAAATTGTCCTGGAAACTCTCCACGTGGCTCGGTCGGTGCTGCTGTTTTGGTTCTCAGTGAGTTCTGAATTGAATTTTCAACTTTTGTTTCAATCCTAAATTCAGAGTTGCTTGTGTTTTATTTTAGAATTTAATTGTCTATTGCAGGGTGAATGTTCTGCCTTTTGTCAGAATTAAACGAATGGTCTTACTGTAAAATTGTCATTGGTGAACTAGAAACGGTAAGTATCAAAAGTAGTACCGTAATCTTATTTAGTATCAGTGAGTACTCACAAGTTGGGTTCTATACCGATATCGTTCTGGTCTCAGGAATTTATTTAAGGGCTGCGTTCTCATTTTAAAGTGTCTGAGTGTGAAAGTGTACTTTCTGTGTGTACTCACATCTTCTTCTGTTTCAGCACTCGCATGGCCTTCTGTTTCACCATGTTCTACAAAAACAAAAAAATAAAATAACGAAGACCACGTCTGGTGAATTTAGTTCTGATTGATTTCGTTTAGTATTTTTCACCTTGGAGGGCCCATCCTTCAGCTTTTTCATCTGCTCCTTGTACTTAAAAAGCTCTGCGTCCAGCATGCTGATCTTCTTCTCGATAGACTCACCCCTGGCGTCCACCTGGAACGTCACATAACGTTAATTTACCCCCTCTCACCCATAATGGTTATGGCTACTGGGACGCCTTGATTTAGACTAAAATGGCTCCCCCACTTTGAGCTACTGATTATCATCGGTCTTGAAATAAGGGTGGCCAGAGCTTGTTAAAAACAACCCATAAATAACACTGTTTTTTCGATGTTAATTACAACCAAATGCAATAAACAATTACAAATAGCATGGCGAGTTGTAGCCAGACGAGAAAAATAACGGAAAGTATAACAATAAACAACAAACATGTCTGGGACTGCCAGGTACTACTCACATTGCCGATACACTCTGACAGATCTGGGGCAGGCGCTCTTGGTTTACTTCGACCGAATAGTCTGTTCATTGTTTTTACGTGGGGGAACGTTAATTTTACTTCCAAAACACAATATTGCCCGTTAAACGGGAAAGGATTTCTCCATTGAAGACACCCGGAAGTGGAAGGCGGGGATGAAAGGTTGCGATTGGTTCGTGTAAGGACAGTCAGCCAATGAGCGTTTAGGTGCGTTTCGGTACTGTAGCCTATTGTCCCATTGCTTCTGTTCCCATTCGCTTTGTTTGACATCAGAACAGCTGAAATGACATTATTCTTTGGTTTTGGTGCATTTTCTTCAGACGAACATCATAAAGTTGCATTTAAAAAAATATATTTTCATCTTATTACGTGAAATAATTACTCATGCACACGTTTATTTCATATATTCTAGAGCTGAAGTCTGCCCCCAAGTAAATAACAATTTAGACGGCCGTTGGAGGAATTATATCTGGTGACAGTGCGCCCTGAAGCAGCACGGCAGGGCGATGGCCCTAGCTGTCACCCTCGAGAATTATTCTCCCTCCATGCTGATACATGTCAGTGGGCTGCCATTTGGGCCAATAGCGCCTTCTGCTGTTGACAGAAATTGACGCAAAATTGCCATCACGGATCACCTATTTTCTGAGTTTGGTCATGTGAAGTCCGCAACGCGAGCCTGAGGACAGTTGCTTCACCTGATCTTATTTTATTCCACGAACACAATAAATTCAGACTTGTGAGGGAAGCATACAACAGATTATCGCAAAGCAAATGTTTGCATTTAATTACTATGAAAAAATATATCTCAAAATTTCCCCAAATTCATTTGGAAAGTTTCTTGAAATATTTTAGGAATTCATTGTGTAATTAATAAAAACAAATAAATAAAATCTGGATTAAAAATAAAGTACTATTTTGAAAATGTTCTCGATAAAAAAGGTTCTACTCTATTTTACAGGCAGTGTCAAAGGGGCTTTGGTGAACTTTTGTATTTGGTTTAGGATTAATTAAACACGTGTCATCATTATCACCATCATTAACTGAAGCACATCCTTGCAGTTTCCTCCACGAGGCCAAATGACAGGGAGGGGTGAAAAAGGGTGCCAAAAGTGCTTTTCACAGTCAGTGGCGTCGTCATGGATACGCTGCGTCTTTGTGTCTCAGGTGAAGAGCAGCGTTGCTCGGTTATTGACGATGAACAAGCCGCGTGGTTAAAAGTCCATTTGGTGACCACGAAATGGATGAAACAGTCACAAGGCGCAAATTTATTGTTGCATATATGGCACAGTCACACATTGATACAGCAAAGAACAAAGAGATTAATATATACAATCACAATTAATATTTTAATATGTCACAATATGACATATGAGGGATCAATTCTTTTTTTAATTACGATACAAACCAATGGGAGCATATTGATCTGGTCCTAGAAGCTCATACATTATGCATGAGACCATCCAGCAGACATTTAAGTGCTTTAATGCGGACTCTTTCCATTTGTTTAGTGCCCACCCTAACAATGCAAAACACTCATGTCTCAAATTCTCTTTGGCCCCCCTTTTACAAGTAACACAGAGTGGTGACTCTGTTGCAAAATGGATACGTATGAATAAATAAAACAATGTTTCGTTTTGCTCCAAGCGCTGTTTTTGGAATCATTTCTGTGTTTGTCTGATTGTGTTCCTGATGACTCTTTTTTTTTTTTTTTTTTTGCAACCCTTTTCCCCAATGAAACAGTCTCGGAGATGTGAGTACCAGTATAGATTTTTTTTTTAAATCGGCCTTGTACACACGAATTCTGCCCAGCAACAAAGAAAAAAAAATGTATTTTGCATTTCCTCAAATTGTGTACAAAAACAAGACATTTACTGAGAGGATGCCTTTATATTTACACACAAAAATAATACTGATACCACAATCTAGCATAAATGTCATTTTTTTCAGCCACGTCTGCTTTGCAGGTGCTGTGTATTGCAGGAAAGAAATCAACCGGGACGCACGGTTCTGCGAAGGATCAAAGTGAAGCTAATTACAGCCACCATGTTATTTTTCCTAAGGTGAAATGGGGAGACACAAGTGATTAACTGAGGTGTTAAATCAACGGTGGTCAAAACACCACAGCAGGATATTCGTCTATGTTACAACCAAGCCACCGTGGTGACATCACAATTGGTAGACCACCATGGTTGATATCACAGCTTGTGAACCATCATTGCAGACCACGATAATGACATCACAAGCGGATTAACACGGGTGACATCATGAGCTGCAAACCGCCAGGCACATCTCCGGTATGACGATGTCACAATTAGCGGACCACCATGGTTGATACTACAAGTGGCTGACCACCCTATGGAGTCATCACAAACAGACTGCCGGATGACATTACAAGTTGAACACTGCGGTGACATCATCACTATGGTGACCAAGGTGAGATTGAAGTTGCGGACCACCATGGTGGAATGACAAGTGGACCATCTTAGTGACATCACAAGTTCCCGATCACCATAGGTGATCATTAGTGTGTCATGTCATCAGAGGTGGACCGCTGCGGTGACATCACAATTGGTGATCCACCGTGACCATGCCGCCACCGAGGTGACTTCACAAGTGGACCACTGGTAACATCACCGGTTGTGGACCACCATGGTGACATGATGATCATGGTGTCATCACAAGCAGACCACAATGTGCCTTTCACAGGTTGTGGACCCCCAGGATGAGGTTCAGACAGCGGTGGTGACTTGCGTCAAGCACAGTTCGTTGGAGTCCTCGAGTCCCAGCACAGAGGACCTGTCCACGGCTAGTCATACGGGCCTGGCCTGCCTGGGGTCGCCGCGGTTGTCCGGGGGACATGAGTGGTCCCTCAGGGTGCTCCTGACCCGGCTCACCCCCTGGCAATCCCTCCGGGAGCCGGGGCAGCAAAAGTCTCTGAAGCATCTCTTGAAGTTCTCGTCCAGGAATGCGTAGAGGATGGGGTTGAGACTGCTGTTGGTGTAGCCCAGCGCCACGCAGAAGAAGTAGGCGGCCATGACGGGCGTGGTCTCGGGCACGTGGGGCGACAGGGCCTTGACTAGGATGAAAATGTGGATGGGGGTCCAGCACACCACAAAGACAGCCACCACCACCAGAACCAGGCGGGCGATACGCCGCAAGTTGCGGTCCTTCTCGCGTGAGCCGGACAACAGGCGGACGCTCTTGAGGCGCAGGATCATCAGCGTGTAGCACACACTGATGATGATGACGGGCACCACAAAGGCAAAGATGAACACGCAGATCTTCATCAGCGTGTCCCAGTAACTGTACGGCTCGGGGAACTGGAGAGCGCATTCTGTTGTCCCTGGTAGTCAGAAACAACAATATGAGTAGCTCCACATTTTAGAGATACAGTACGTGTCCCTGCCCTAACCAGCCGCTGAAATGTGCATCCTCAAACTTAAGGCGATGCATTTCCAAACCAGTATCGTATCTGCACATTTTCAGAAATACAAGTCCTAGCCCAACTCTCCAGTGAAAACGACAACAACTTTGCAGACCTACCATTGTTGGTCTTGGTGCCACCCAGAATCATAGCAGGCATGCCGGCGGTGGACGACAGCACCCAGATGAGCACGTTGATGACTTTGGCTTTGACAGGTGTGCGGAAGTCGAGGGCCTTGACAGGGTGGCACACGGCCACGTAACGGTCCACGCTCATCATGGTGAGCGTGAAGATGCTGGTGAACATGTTGTAGTAGTCAATAGAGATGAACACCTTGCACGCCACCTCACCAAAAGGCCACGAGCTGAGCAGGAAATCGGTGCTCTGGAAGGGTATGGTGGTGGTCACCAGTGCGTCCGCCACCGCTAGGTTCAGGATGTAGATGTTGGTGGCTGTCTTCATCTTTGTGTACCTGATGCGCACGCAAAGTAAACATACAATACTCGTACCGATTGCACTTTCTTGTTGTTGATCACCCTTTTTTTTCTTGTTAAGAAGTGTGTGTGTGTGTGTGTGTGTGTGTGTGTGTGTGTGTTGGGGATGTGGCAATTGTTGCATTCATAAATTGAAATTGTACCCCCCCCCACCACCATTTTGACTCTTTATCAACATGAGCCAATGTGTGTTGCATTGGTATAATAGTTTTGGATTCATGAAAGGGGTCATGTGTTGTTTTATTTGACTCTTTGTTTTAACGTTGTCAAAATAAATCACATTGAATTGCAATTGAATTTATGTTCTTGCTGCTATGAGTGAAAAGGACAATTTGTTTTGTACAATATAGTATAAGCACATGTGGCCTGACCGACCTCGAAAATTGCATGGGCCTTTGATTTATTGTGAAGAATTCTTTGCGAACCTTTGGTGTTTGCACTTGAGCGCACCTGGTCTCCAGTATTAATCTGATAAAACGTTACAAGACTGCCACCCAGTGGCGAAGATGAAATGACACCCTATCCATTCGCCTTCTTTTTGGATCTCCGAAGTGATGTCCAACAATTCAAGTTTTCAAGAAAGCAGCAAGACTTTCGTGATAACATTTTCTCATCCATTAAAACGTACAATTGTAAAATGAACTGACCTGATGATGACGTACATGACCAGGCAGTTGCCCACCAGGCCCACCACGAACACTAGCGAGTACACGGCCACGATGACCGGGTGAATGGGCGACATAGGCTCGGCGTCGTCGGCTTCCCCCTCCCACGACCCGTTCAAAGCGTCCAAGGACGAGGAGGAGGCGGCGGAAGTCGCCCAGGTGCAACCCCCAGCCGCCGCCTCTCCCTCCCCGTCCCAGGGACACATGCCCTCGGGCTCTCCTCCTCGGTGGATATGCACCACGCTGGTATCCATGCGTTCTTGATCGCTGCTGTTAAACAAACAAACAAATAAACACGCATCCACCATGGCATTTATAGATGTTTACCACAATAAAAGCACCACAAGCTAAAAAAAAAAAAAAATGCAATCGAACATGAGCAAAAATAATCAACTGGAACCTATTTCTATGCGAATTCATTTGGATGTGTGTCGCGTTTTTGTATAATGACGTCAAATGGATGCCAAATTCACGGCCATGACACTTTTTTGACAGTATAGAAAGAAATTCCATGGGTTTTAAAGACATTGTGTAAAAGTGGTCTCCGGTGTAATTTGATCAGACAGAGACAAAAGCCTTTTTCAAGACGTTTGTGACATATAACATTTTTTGAGCGACTAAAAGCAAAAATAGTGAGATATATTGCCATTCCTGCGTTTTAAAAAATGGCGTTAAAATGCAAAATACAAGAAATACAACGACTTTTATAAACATTACGATATTAAAGCCGTTGTGGTGGAAAAGGTGCGCTCAAATGTTCGGCAATAAAGGTACAAACGCTTATTGGAGACATTTGCGGCAGTTCAAACAGCATGGATGTCGTAATTCTGCAATGATATCCGCGTCTAAGAAAATACGATAGTGAGACCCCTGATGAGAATCTATGCAAAAAAACGAGCATTTCATCCACTTTGGCGACAAAAAAAAAGCAAAAACAATCTGCTGAACAGGCACGACACCACAGTGACACACAGCATCAACACGAGCTTACCTTTGAATTGTCCCAGCTTCCTAAAAAGTTAATACAAATACCGCAAAGCTGACAAAGAGTGATTGAAAACGCTAATGAAACGATTCGCAATAATGTTTGCGGCTTATTATTACTGTGGAGAAGGAGAAGAAGCAGATGGAGTGAGCGTGGCTCAGTGTGCAGCTTGCTTAAGCGCTGACGCTCCGATGACGTCATCACCGGCTTGACAACCAACCCACCTTTTATTAATATATTCTTACTTTTATAAACTGTTGCATATCAAGCCAGCGTATTACCGCCACACCAGACAAAAAACATCTATACCACGTTATAAGGTGATAAATGTGAACTTTTAATGCCATAGGTTTCATGTTTTAACATGCCAAGTTTCACGTTTTGACGTGGTAAGATTCACGCCAGAACGTGATCAATTTGGCTTCTGCATTTGCCTTGACGAAATGAAGCAATTCTTTCCGGCTCAGGTCACTGGTGAGAATCCCTAACTTGTTTTTAACATCTTACATCTTTTCAAACATTTGGCCTCGCTTTTTTTTAACAGTAGGCTTTAGAGTCTTATAGTTCTATGTGTCTCACTGTGCTATTTTAGATAGCTGCCTTGGGACTACGGCTGAAAACTATACCCAATATTGCGCAAAGTGAATTTACTTCTGACATTTTTTGCCCGCAGGCCACACAAACATAGTAAAGCACAATAAGCAATGAACGAAACCACATAACAAAAGAATGATGTTGCCACTGTTAACTTGGTACAAGTTCTGCCACCTTGTAGCAGCAACAATCCTGTAAAGAAGAAAAGAGCCAATAAGACTTGTTTTCTTCTTGCCAATGGGATGTTGATAATAAGCATTGATGAAATCAAACCTACCATTATCACGGTTGCTGTAGCTGTGTTCATGACTCTTGGAAAAAAAAAACGTGTGTCGATATTTTGTTTTTGTTTTCCTTTTAGGGCTATGGCTAAAACCAAAAATACACTGCTGTTATGACGAGTTAGACATATTGTCTTTTTTTGTCATTCACACGGGTAAAAGTAACAATAGACGCGGTGGCTAAAATGATTAGCAGTAACACTAGCGACTTATATCAGCAAACTTATATTCTTATATTCAGCCATGTGCTATTAAAAAAATCCACTAAGGAATAAAGAAGAGAAATAAACAGTTTGTGCATCATGTTCACTTGCCGTATGTACAAAAGCCAGTCGATGCTAGTGGCTGGCATTATCATCTTATCATCGTCATCCAAGACGTGCAGCGTGCAATTTGTCACTGAAATGAAAACATAATCAAAAGAGCTGTGTCCTCTGTTCAAATGTTCGCATGCAGTATGTACATTACGAATGCTAGCTGACGAGCATGTGTGGACTAAATAGCAGTGAACATGTTTAGTAGTGAGCCATTAGCCATCATGTTCTAGCATGGCGCGACCCTAGTGACGATAAATGGTTCAGAAAATGGATGGATATATTATGGAATAGTTTAATATATTATTTTATTGTATATGTTGAAATAATTTTATATATACATACTGTATATATATATATATTCCGGAGGAAGCGGACATAGCCGAGACAACGTGGGGACTTTGATTGAATATAATAAAAACAACGTGGGGACTTTGATTGAATATAATAAAACATGTAACTGCTTTCATGTGACCCTGACCACCGAATGTTGGTACCTTAGAATAAAGCTACACTTGGTGGGCACACCATCTGTTTGAGGGGCCAGAGTTCACCACTGTAAATAGCACTCGAAGAGCAGAGCGGCAGCCAGAATCTATGATTCTCTTGAACAATATTGACACTCTCTCAGTGTGTGTGCTCGAGCGCGTAGGCGCGCCTTTCACACCTCAACGCATCAAGGATGAGCGCTGCGACAGGGAGCTGCTCCTCATTCTTTTTTTTTTTTTGTGGTTATGATTGTATGATATTAAATTATTGTCAGTTTTATGTGTTGTGTTGTATTACGGTTAATATTTTTATGGGTGCATCTGTTGTGAAAGTGTTATAAAGATGTATTGTATTGTTTAATGCCGAATACTGCTAAGATGGCCGACACAATGACAGGCATTCACTTGTAAACATGGCCAACATAAAAAAAAAAAAGACAATCGGCAAATTGACACCATTCAATTTAAATACAGGTTGTACGTGATTTGAAAATCGTTATATTCTGTTTTTATTGATATTTAAAGCAACGTCCCGAACTTCATTAGAATTGGGTTTGTGCATTGGTACCTCAAGATACGACTTTAATTCGTTCCGTGAACACGCTTGTCACTAAAAGCATAATTGTATGAAGTCACACTAATCTGTTTACCTCCCCACAAACGCAACAAAAAAAATATGTCACACGTTTGTTTTCTAATAAGGAAAAAAACACTAATACCGTACTATATAAAAACGTGGCGTAGCATTTGAAAGAATGTAAATAAATAAACAGTTTGTGCATCATGATTTCATGTTGCAAGTGAGCTCATTGTGTTGTTACTTCTGCTGTGTCCACAAATGAAGACATGACCACATCTTCTTCGATTACTACCTGCTGTAATATTAGTAATTCTTCAAAAATGATAAATACTATATGCCTGTGAGTGTGCATACATTATTTGTATACATGTGTTGTTCCGCCATTTGAGTCCAAATACTGCTTGCTTTAAGGATTGTAAAACTGCGACTATCAATGCTAACCACTGGTAAGTCAATTACATTTTCCATTATGTTAGCATTATGCTAACATGGGTCGTTTTTTTTCTTTTACAAATACAAAAAGTGTAATTCTCTTTATTTCATGTGTCGTTTGAAAGGAAACGTCAACTGGGAGTCGCAATAACCAGCTTAAAGACTATTTACGAATCTAGAAAGAGTGACTTAAGTTCACTGACACCATACAGCGATCGAATCTCAAGTATGCTCTTGCAAATCAAAGCCCCGCCCCCAAAACGGCTGCATGATGGCTCGAACCTCGAAAAATTTGCAAGTCGGGTCAACAACTTCCACGTAATTATTGAGAATATAAAGAGTGAAGCTTCCAATGTTGTTACCTGCATGCCGTGAACTCCACGTTATTTTTTTCCTCAGAAATGAAACGCGTGAGACTTTGAGACCTCCTCCCCGGTGACCTTCAAAATACAAGCCTATATTTGATTATTATATTGGCTTTCCACACACACTTGGCTCGCATCTCGTCATCCTTGTCATTCAACACCAACGCTAACCTTTCCAAAACACCTTTCTTTTTTTTTCTTTTTTTATTACGACATGAGAAACAACTTCTTTGCATTTGAAGTGACATTTTAAAGTGAGACTTTTAATGAATCCTGCACAAGACGAAATGGGCCTCCGTCATTGGGTGTGCGTAATTAAACTCCTGTTTTTTTTCCTCAGCATCCCTCTTCTTGACAGTTTTGTGACTTCATTTCCAGAGATGGGCATTGGCATTGATCGGGGTTTGTTTTGATTTCCAATCATGTTAACTGACTATCTGGAGACCCTCATGGCAGTATCCGCAGCACACATTTGTTTGGGTTAGTTTGGATTTGGGACAGATTGACTGGTCACAGAGTTTGGATTTGTTTTTTTCCGAGACAAAAGACGATGTGTACAGTCGCATCGCTTTACCCAAAGCCTGCATTCATGCGGATTAGTTTAGATTTTCGCCAAATTCAAGCGACTTTGGACAGATTGCTCAGGTCTTTGCATTATATATCGTAGCGGAAAGAGAACTTCACAACCTCCGTCATGCTCCACACTCGAAATGCAGTTAAATCTAAGCTGACTGGGAAATTCATTCACCTTAAAAGGTAGCACCGCCTGTCGCCGTAGCAACAGCTCAAGTGCGGACAATGGAAGCGCCGAAGCACACAGAAGCGGCGTCCTTCATGGCCTTTATTGAGGGGGAATAAACAAAAAATCTGACATCTATAACAGGTAAGACTTAACGTTTTATACATTTAATTACAGACATCGCACAACACGACACAAGAGGCTAGTTAGGAATGATGCCTTGCTTCATCTTGTGAGTCATTAAATAGAGAACACACACCCGCACGCACACACACAAGGACAATTCAGCTTCGAGCCGCCACAGCCGGAGCTTGTTGCTGGTCGCCGGACTGCAGCTGCCTGCCGAGGTACTCCCTGAGAAACAAAGCCATCCAACTAATTAGCCATCAGCATCAGAATTAAAGTGGCAACTGAATTTCATTTGCCTCATGTGCCAGCAAGAAAGGGGTAGCTGAGTACGGTACGGTTAACAAGTTCACGACTTGAGCTCGACATTTAACGCACAGTTCCGCCAAACCAACAAAAATGTTTTTTTAATGCACCATGAAACATGAAGTCGCTTACTTACACTTTGAACATTATTTCTATTTCCATTATTTCCCAATGGGAAACATTTTGGACGTCATACCTTCCCCAACAGTCGATCCTTCAAACGCTTGCTATTTGAACGTATTCGATTTGATACCCCGTCTGCCAGTCACCAGGTGTCGAACTTTATGCAATTTTTGAGAGCTGACTCCCTTTTGCTCTCTGCTTCGCCGGCGAGTAACATTTGCATGAGTGGCTCGACGACATTCACCTCGCCGCCACTAGAAATATCAAATGTCTCGAGCGACCCTCAAGAAAGCCGAGGTTGGGGGAATGTCTCTGCTCTGGAAGATCTGGCATTTATCCGCCTCCATCCTACCTCTTGTTACGGTTCTGATACTTCCTGAGACCAAGGGGGAAATGATCGACTTCCCCCAGTGTGTGTGAAAGAACTTTTGCAAATGACAAGTCCTATATGCACACTCACACTACACGGAGAGCAAAGCATATATAGTTTTGTTTTTTTTTTTAATGTCTTCCTACTCCCTTTTGTAACGTGTGCTCGACGATGACTGTTGATGTGCTTTCTCTTCTCTGAAATCATTTTTTTTTAAACTTTCTATAAGAACACCTTCCGTCAGTACTTTTGTTGTGTTTCTTCTTCTCTGAAATCATTTTTTTTTTAAACTTTCTATAAGAACACCTTCCGTCACTTGTTTATACGTTCAATAAGATTTTTTTTCTTCTTCCAAGATACGTCACCCAGAGAAAGTGGGTCTCTCTGAGACTTTGGAAAGAAGAGCTTCAGGACACAGATACATTGTCACAACAGACGCTTAAGTCCTGAATCTCAAAACAAACCAAACCTCCGGAAAGAAGAGACCGCTTAAGTCTTAAATCTTAGATTGGCTCGCTTGGCAAGCGGATCGACTTTGCACGGTGTGAGGCGACGCCACTCTGTGTCTGATGATACTAATCCGCAAATAAAGTGAAGCGCCCATCCATTTTTTTTTTTTTTTTGGCCTGTTCAATGATTGGAGGCACAGCTACAATTTTCAGTGTAGAATCTTCTGCTCACCCCATGGTGGGGTGACAACAATAGTAGCCGGTATTCATTAAAAGGTGTCATAAAAATCACATTAAAAACACTAAGCAGATTAAGGCAACATGACAAAAAAGGTTAAATAAGAGCATCGCGATGAAGTAAAAAAAAAAAAACATTCCACAGTGGGTTGTCATGACAGCAGATGCTTGCCATATTACAAGTGTTTTAGAATATTTGGCAGAGGAAGAAAATAGATCGGTCTCCGCCCTCCATATTTCTCTCTGTTTATCGGTTTGCAAGGTGACAGCAAGCCATCTGACCTTGAAGCAAGAATACATTTTCCTTTGTGTGTCTGCGTGAAAATAAACCAAGAGTGAGGCTTCAGTGTTCCATCAGCGAGCCTCTCGGAAAAAACATTCAAACTCAAAGCGGCGGTGGCAGCTCACTTCCATCGCGCAGCATCCATGACGAGGCATAAAACTGCCATATGGGGGTTTTACTTTATTTTTACGAGCAACGGCGGAGGTCTGGATATCAGATGGCTATTTTAAACCTCAGTATTGGTTCTATTTTGCAAGGTGGCAGCAATTATCATGACAAACTGGTGATAGGAGCTATCACGTTAATTATGTAACACGTACATCGTGCCCACCAACTTTTTTTTTCTTTTACCGTGAAGAGTTTTGAGTCTTTGCATTCATTTCTAAAATGAAAGGATGGAATTATTCAATGAAATATAATAACTGCAAAATGCTGCGATATAGGGAACGATCGGCAATATAAGTCTGGGGGGGAAAAAAAAAAATCTGCAATGGAGCCAAGCCACAAAAAGTGAATCGCGACACAGCGAAGGTACGAGTGTTGTGCACTCACACGACACGGGCCAGATTGACCAGTCTTTTGGTGTCAAGAAGGCGTAAATCCGGCATAGATCGTCTGGTGTGAGTATGCCTTGAATGGCTGTCAGTGTGTTCGTACCAGTTATGGACCATGAGCTTCTGCACGGCCAGCAGGGCGTTGTAGCGTACAAGCTGGTCCTCGTGGTGCATGTGATTCATCACTAGCTGCTTCCCGCCAAGCTGCTCAATCACCCTGAAAGGCAAGAGGAAAAAAAAAAAAAGGTGAGGCCACAGGACGGGAAGGAAGGCTAAAGCAAACGTCTTACCGTTTGCCGCGTGGGTAGTGGCGCACGTACTCGCCCACGTCGTGGGCCGCCACCGCTATAACTTGAGGATCATCGGACACTTCCAGGAGCCTGGTTAAGATCCTGAAGGGGGAGAACAAGTACTTAGCATTTGGCCACTCACCGATACCGAGTACGGATACTTGGAAATCCCATCATGCCTTGCAAACTTGAAGAAAAAAATGATTTGGCGTAAAAAATGACAGTATTGTTCAAAAACCCTATTTTATTGAACGAGGAATACATTTCACTCAACTATAACAATTTCTTATTATTTTGACATTACTGCTGTTACTATTTCTTCTATTTTACGTTTTACGCTCACCCTTTATTTTTTTTGCAGTGCTTTATTACAGTCGCAGTTGGTTTTTCAAAGTTAAAAATAAAATTAAGTTGAGTGGATGCAGGTAACACACATTTTATTACTGGTATCGTGTGTCCAAGTATCGGAGTATTTTTACAAGTACGATTACAGTTGTATGATACCGGTGCATCCCTATTCCGACCTCTTTACCCCCCTCCCCCGTCTGAGGATGGCGGAGGGAGAGACTAACCACAGGTGCTCATTCAGAGAAAGGAAGGATTAGGAGGCCAAACCAGAAACAAGAACAATGCAAATGGATGTTTTTATGACTCATATGAGAGTTTCTCCGAACGAATGCAGAAACACATAAAACAAAAAGAGGAAAGATGGTTCTCAGAGATGAGCACCATGTGTTTTATTTGTTTGGAAAGCAGCACTGGGTTCAATTTTCTCCACCAGACAAATGTGACACGCTGTCAAACTGCCCTGATACACTGCTGTATTTTATACCAGAGGGCTATATTCAAATCATAACAGTACAAAACACGGGAGAGGTGCTGCCCGTGCCAAGCAAGAGTCCATTAAAATTTGGTCAGAATCTGGATAAAGCCGCGTCGAGTGGTATGAAATCTTCTTCCACTCCATTAAGCAGGAAGTAGCCTGCCAACTAAAAAACAGGTCTCGAACATACTGTACACAAATGAGTCAACTTTTTTTTTTTTTTTTTTTAAACAATTTCTTTAGAACAGGCACACAAATGTCAGTTGGAATAGGCTCAAGATCATCCGCAACACCGCTGAGGACAAGCACTACAGAAAATGGATGCATGGAAAGACGAAGCACTCTACGGCTAATTGTAGATGAGAGCAGCTATTTGCAGAAATTGGCTACTTATGTTTCAAACAGTCGCAGGAGGAAAAAAAAAAAACAAAAGGGTTCAGAGTATGTATTTGGTCTTACTTGAGCAGCTCATAATTCTTCTCATTGAGGCGAACTGCATTCTCCCGCCAGAACTTCTCAGACTTGTGCACCGGGCTCCATTCCAGGCGGCCTGACTTGAGTTCGGAGCTGTACTCGTCAAACGAGCTGTTGTTGACATAAAATGGCAGAAGTATAGCAGAAGTGGGAGTTATCACTTATGTGTAAGCCCCAAGTCAAGTCTGAACCTTCACGTTGCCAAAAAGTCCCAAATTACAGTGGCAAAACTCCAGCAAGTGCCCACTAAATTCAATCCTGACTTGGGTAAAGCAAAGTATAAGTCAAGTTATGGTACCTGAGATCCTGCACGCTTTCCCCGAGTCTCTCC
This sequence comes from Hippocampus comes, assembly GCF_001891065.2. NCBI lineage: Eukaryota > Metazoa > Chordata > Actinopteri > Syngnathiformes > Syngnathidae > Hippocampus > Hippocampus comes. Next base: position 1,595,265 of record NW_017805531.1, on the reverse strand, counting down.
AGCAGAAACTTGATGTCCTCTGTGATGTCCTCGTCATCGTACTTCTGCTGCTCGAGGTTCTCCAGCTGCTTCAGCACTTTACACTGAATCATAGCCAGCGCGTACTCCTGGCGGGTCTCCCTCTCCGACGACTTCTCCAGGAGATTCTGCCGGTGGACAAAAGCCCCGGGAATGAATAGATGCGCAGGCCACTGATGCATTATGGGTGACATAGTAGGAATCTACACATGGAAACATTCACAAAGTACGTACGTATATACATGCTTACACTTACAAACCACCAGAAATTAAAAAAAAAAAAAAACAAAAAAAAAAAAACAGGTAACTATGTTGCTAATTAAAATGGCAGCGCTTAAAGCGTGTAAGCGGGCTGTTAGCTATAATCGTAAAAAAATTAAAATCCTCAAATATTTCACTCTGTTGGTGAAAAAAAAAAAAAAAAAAAAAAAAAAAACAGGTAACTATATTGCTAATTAAAATGGCAGCGCTTAAAGCGTGTAAGCGGGCTGTTAGCTATAATCGTAAAAAAATTAAAATCCTCAAATATTTCACTCTGTTGGTGAATATATATTACCGTATTTTCCACACTAAAAGGCGCACTGGATTATTAGGCACACCTTCAATGAATGGCCTATTTTGTCATTTTTTTCATACATTGGGCGCACCGCATTATAAGACGCAATCTACAATGCATCCACTAGATGGAGCGACGCTCAAGGAAACGCCAACAGAACGATCAGATGTCAGTAAAACTGATTTAATAAAGCAGCGACACAGTTCACTTAACCAACAGCAAGTTATAACATTGACTCGTTAACGTTGAACTCTCTTGACGCTGCTCTATTTCCGTGTTCAACTGCGTAACCGATCGCCTTAAGTTTGAACTCTGCGTTATCAGCATGTCTCGAGCAAGGAGCCATTTTGGGGTCGAAATATTAACGTAATGACCATACACAAGGCGCATCGGATTTTAAGGCGCGCTGTGAGCTTTTAAGAAAATGGAAGGCTTTTAGGTGCGCCTTTTAGTGCGGAAAATACGGTATCTGAGTTACACTTTTATGAATTGAACTCCTGAGATAAAGTACTTGTCTTATATATTCTGAAATATTGAGAAGCAACTATTTCAAAGGTTGTTATAATTGTTGACTCACTGGTGGTATGAAAACTGGCTTCGGTAGAGGAACTGGATTGAATGGGAGCCTTTCTACTGACTGACTGCGATGCAATACAGAACTGGAATGAAGGCGGTGACCAGACAGCAGGACAGTTTTTGTCCGTACATGATGATGGACCTTGCGGTCTCAGTCGGCTCATCCGCTAATGAGGACATTTGGGAGAATCAGCGATACGTGCAGAGGAGCATTTGGATGGGAAGAATTCAGAGAGCCCTGCGGTCTCTCCAACCCCCCCACCCCCAAAATATATTTTTGTAAGGGAGAGACACAATGAGCCATCCTTCTGTTCACAACACACTGAGAAGAACATCTGCTCGGTCTCCATTTGCCGCCCGCCTTCGCTTTTAATGAGCCGCGGTACGTCAGTTATAATGCAAACATCCCTCAGCGTCTCTCTCGTGGATACATCGCTGAAAAGGAATCGAAGGCGTGATGGAAGTGCTGCTGCCTGTGTCACTGAGTGTTCACATCCAGCCATCAAATGCGGTTCGGCTCCAACTGCGTCACGTAATCATGCACTATTCATCCCCGGCTTTTGTGCCCCGCGCGACAGGGTCGTCCGGACAAAGCTCGCAAATAAGCACGGCTTTTCCCATTCTGAAAAATTCAAAATGCAAGTCTTTCTTATTTAGCCTGTGATTTGATTTAGCGGGCAATCAACTTGCAGCATACTGATTTTTGAGCAGCCTTGTGATGCGGTACAGGCATTAATGAGAAAAAAAAAAATCCAATGATTTGGAAGCAAGCAACCTGTTGGGAGAATCCTCGGGTGAGAATCACAATCATTATTGTGGGAACGAGGCAGGACTGCCAATGAGGTGAAAGTAGAGAGATGCTATTTTAAAGCAGCCTCGGTGTTGGGGTAACGCACAGTCCGTTTAGCCCTCAGGCTTTATAACAGCGCTCATCACTAAAAGAACACCGTAACGACATTGAAGCGCGGTGGTTGGCGGCGGCATGCTTTGGGGCTGTTTGACTTCAGCTGGAGCTGGTGGCTTCGACAAGGTGGAAGGAATGACGAGTCGTTATTCATCCAAAACCTTCAGGATTTTGATCGGGGGCTCATAGTCCGATGTTTTGCTCTTCGCTTTGGGTCATTATCCTGCTGCAAAACCCACGCCCTGACTTGCGACTGAGACCGTGCAGTTGACGTGCCTTGCTCGGTGCTGCCATTTTGGTTAGCAACAGAATTCAAATGCACTCAGTGCTCTGATGTTCATGTGTAGCGGGGTCCATCAACTTTGCTTTTCTGAATGGAAAAACCATATTTTCATTATTAGAAGAAATCGTGTCGGTCATGTGGAATTTTTGCCCCCCCCCTGCCCTGTTTGAGATTATTATGTGTAATGAGTTGTTTTTGATATTCAAGGCCATTGATGGACTTGAGTAATATACAGTACAATATATTGCATGTGGAAAGTAAGTGATTATGCATGCCATCGATTTTTTTTTTTTTTGTGTTGTTGTTTAATGGTTGCATGCTTGGAGGGCAGAGCACAGTGGGCAGTCGAACCATTTGACATGAATATATTTCGTCTTTTCGAAACTTTGGGGGATTTTTGCTCCCCGAAAGCGGTTCATCGTGAAATATTGATGGCCCATATGGAGCAATGACAGCAGGCAGCTGACCGAGCGGCGTGGCCACATATATCGTATTTATGTATCTTTTATGGACTGGAATTTCTTTTATCGCCTTCCCCTGTTGTTTAATAGAGTCATTTCAGTCTGCCTCCCCAGAGGCGATAAAGCACAAGACCCAATTACAAGTTAAATGTGCTGCGCAAGACTTGAGGAATATTTCGTCTCACTTTTTAGAGGTGAAAAGTTGTGGTTTTCCACACATACCCTGAAGCCGGCGAGAATGATCCGGGTGACCTTCTCCTTGACAGATTCCTGGAGGATGTCGGAGAGCGCGGGCACCACGTTGTAGCGCCGCAGCTGCTCGCACAGCTGCGGGCTAAAGGCCAGGAGCCACACACAGAAGATCATCTGGTACTGGAGCTGGAAGCCGCACTTGTTGCTCAGCACGGCTGTTATGCTGGAGAGAGAGAGAGAAAGAGAGGCGGAGGGGGATGAGCAACAAAAACAAATGCTGATGAGCCTTTTCTAATGGCCGAGGTCCGTGGCGGTGCGCCTCCATGCTGCCGCGCCCATTACGCCTAATGATGGAGCGGGAACACGATGTGCAGACAGGCCACATAGACTCGGACGTGAATGCAAATGAAACAGCGGGACTGCTGGCGGTCTTCGTGACGAAACTGAACTGGGATCAAGCCACAGAAACAATGTCCAGCATATTTTATGACTATGGACAAATCAATGCTTGGTTTGTGCTTTGACATGCACTGTTGGACCTTCTGAAAACATGCGCTCGGTTTTGCCAATCGTGCCCACTCAAGTGAATTTGCCACAGTTGGACTAAAATAAAGCTGTAGAAACATTTTAAGCAATATTTATTGTCCATCATCACCATTCCAGCCGTCACTCATCGAGGAAGTGTTTCTTTTTGCATTTTACGGTGGTTAACTTCTTTTTGCACTTGTATCCCAGTTAGGAATGTTGTAACATCAGAGGAAAAAAAGTTGCCAATACAATCAAATAAAGGTTTTATGATGTCAAAATCGGCATCGCTCACCAGTTAACCCCGTCGGCCTCCACCCAGGCAAACCTGTACTCGTTGACCCTCAGCATCAGCTGAAGGCAGCCGGCCACGCACTGGACATACTGAGAGCTCTGCAAAGAAGAGAACAAACAGCAAACGTTTACCCGGGTTCTACATCGCGAGTCTACTCCGGGTGAATCGAGGAAGAGCTTTTTTTTTTTGTTAGAAAGTCAATACAGATTGAGAGACACTGAGAAGCAGAAGGGGAAAAAAGAGCACAGCGGAACCTCCACAAGTTAAACATTTGAATGCTAGATTCATCCTTTTTTTTTTTTTTTTTTTTTTTGCTCTGCTTATTTTGGAGGTTCCGCTGTACAAAAACGTCCACCACCGGCATCATGCGGTCTGTCAGTGTACATCCTTAGCACATGCATGAACACGCGGCAGAGAGGAAGCGTGGACCAAGAGTCCCATCACACCTGAGCGAGAATCACATCAATAGAGATTAGAAGAGGAAAAGGAAGACGCTCCTGTTAATTGGGTGAATAAAAGCAAAACCAGTCCAGCCAGGAGATGAGGAGGACGGAAGGATGGCGGAGTGGAGGCTGCCCAGCTGTAAAACATTGGTTAAGAGACACATCCTGCACGTGTTTCACAGAAGGCACTCCTGAGGGGTGTGGGGTGGGGAGGTTGGGGGTTGCGGTACAGTCATCGGCAGAAAAATCCACTGATGGATGCTGCTGCTGCTGCCACGCTAAGTGCTACTCCAATTCAAAATGTCATGCGCGTTTAACGTGACTTTTTACGGCATGCACCGTTAAAAGCAACCAGCGGCAGCAAACATCATGCAGGTGACACGGAGGACCCCCAGCCGGGTTGCCGTAGACTGAGAGTCAACGCCCCTGCAATCTGGAATCGTTGATGGAGAGAGCGAGACCGTGGGATGGAGAAGAGGTGAAAGTCCTGAGGCGTGAGGAAGGCTGATTTTTTTTTCGATGCACCTCGCTCATACTCACTTCACTGGGGGAAATGGTTCCTGCTCCCGAGCTCGTGTCCGGACCTGTACCGTGTAGGTTCTAAGAGATAAACAAAATAAACAAAAAGAAGCAATCGATGGCATGGAGCCGAGTGTGCTGCTGAAAGCAGAAGTGAGAAGTAAATTATAAACGAGCTGAAAAAGGTCATCAACAGCCAATGCCGAGTAACATCCTGCTTCGTCTGATTGTGAGGGGAAAATACGATTCCTATAAGGACACAAGCTATGACAGGAACAGATACAGTGGACAGCAATCATGGAAAAGACACAAAATGACTTCATGTGGAGCATATGCCCCCCCACCCCGCAAGTCAAAGTACGTTATAAATTCTGTTAAATACAGCCTACGCTGTGGAGAAAATGAGGAAGAAGACATTTTCCAATCCAGCCAATCGCAGCGCACGCATAGACGAATAGCCATCCAGATATACGACGTGTAATTCTTCTTGTATTATGTTTGATTTGAAAGCCAACTCAACTGTGAGTGGCAATAAACAATGTGAAGCCTCTTTTTGGAAAAAAATAAAAAATAAAAAGTTCACTATTTGCCAAAATGCTAATTGTTGTGAAGTGAGATGAGTCCCTGCTACCAATATGGTGGGTGCTTGTAGCTCAAGTCCGTACTCAGATCAAAAGCAAAATTGATTCCAAAATAATTTCATTCATGCGATGCATATTACTGGACTCTTGTGCAGATTCCAATCAAATTTTATTTATTTTTTTTTCCATGAGGTGATATTGGCCTATAACTACGTTAAATTCAGTTTGGAAAATGCCACGTTTTAAGCAGACAATATGATGAGCACATGTACAATCCAATGGGATCCAACATTTTTCGTGATTTCGGGTCTCGAACCTGTGAGCTCAGCTGGCTTTTGATCCAGTTGAAATAGTAGTTCAGGTCACTTCCTTCCATCAGGTCCCGGCCCCAAGCGGCCAACTTGGCGATGATCCTCGCTGCCTGGATGATCCGAGATCAAGATCAAGGGTGAGAGAAGACAAATATACACTACATGGAAAAATTACCTACAATCAAGCTATGTTTTTTTTTTTGGTTGTTTTTTTTAAAGAGGGGTGCCAATAATTTTGACCAAGTGCAAATTAGCTAACATTGACCGTATTGGCAATGGTAGATTTGCGGTTGCAGGATACATTGCACTTAACTTTGGACACTCTCTCACAAATTCTTTCCTACTTGGCTTGCTGCATCGCACGCCATTTCTGCAGGGAGTGCTGTGTGCGTGCGGCTGCAGTAAAATGAGTCTGTGGGGGAAAAAAAATTATCCCTGCCAAGCTTCGAAGTAAAGACTGTGCTTGCACCTTTCTCTGTAATCAAATTATTCAAGCCATTCCATTAAATGTTGCAGCGCTAGATCAATACAGAGCTGATGTCATCTACATACAGATTGGCTCAGAACAGACTTGAAACACATTAAAAACGCGCCAGCTGCAAATCTTAAGTGAAAGCACACCCGTGACAGAATAGACAATTAAATAGGGTCTAATTTATTCGACATTACATTGTGTTCCTAATTATGACGCAAGTGATGCTTTTCTCAGGTTTTGGCAACTAGTGCATGCAAATGGAACAAAGCATCATCTTCAAGTCGTCAAATGTCAGAGAATAATTTAACATTTTTCATCAAATCTCCCCATGATTATGGTATGTTTTCTTCCCAAAATAGAAGAAACATGTTTTTGGTTAAAATGCACTGCTCCAAGTCTTGCATCCACTGAACTTGTGAAATTTTTTGGGACAGCTTGTGCTTGAATTTCTTTCCAGGATCTCAGAATAGCCTCCCAGAGCTGCTGTTTCACGACGTCATTGATCTTTTGCTACTGGCTCCTACCCTCATAACCATTTGCTGAAGGATGCTACAAAGGTTCCTCGGTAGGGTTGATCATCAGGGGGTGATGGGGGCCACACACAAGTGCCTCTTCTTGAAAAACATTCACATGATTCTCAAACGGATGATGACTTGGAAGATTATGCTGAGTTGCATTTGCATACACGAGTTATAAAAATCTGTGTGGGGTGGGTAAAAAGATGGTTTGCATCATAATGTGGAAGGCGGTATCGAGGAGTGCCCACAATTAAATGAGCTCAATAAGAGAGGATCGCAGCCACCGGAGTAAAGTGGGAGTCGCACTCAAGTCAACCCTGTCCAACTGGACTCCAGGAAGAATTGCCGACAGTGTCTGCCAAAACCAATGGAGATACTAGTCAATGACATGAAATCTGATGTGCATCTCCGAAAACGTATGTGAACCAAAACAGGCTACGGTGTCGGCATTTCATGGGACTCCAGCACATCCAGCTTCAATCATTAAAGCGTGTGCGGGATGGTGTTTCTAATGACTGTATGCCGTGGGCGTCTTATCTTAGCGCAGGCTGTGATCTCGCGGGGTGGTCCTTGGCCATTTCTAAAGGTTGCCAGGGTAACATCACATTAATGGCCTGTTTTTGACAAGAGGTTGTGTTTAGTGAGGAATTATTAATGGCTGGATGATTAGGAAGGCTCAACGGTTTGATTCGGGGCGGTGGTTAAAGGTTAATTTGCCGTAAATGGCTGATAAAGACGTTTCAGATGAAGGCTGGCCTAGCAGGCTCTTGTTATCGAAGATAAACGACGAACTCACCATGTGGACGGTGAAGAGGTCCTGGCGATTCAGCATGGGGAGAAAATAGGACCAGGCCGTGTTCTTTGTCTTCTTTGCGTAGTCGAAGAAGATGCTTACCCTCTGATGATTCTCCTGCGCCACATTCAAGATTTTAATCAGAACCCATTCAATCTAGTCTGTAGTTTATGTTGAGAAGTATTTGGACAAATACGCTACTTCATTTGGATTTATATCACTGATATCGTCCTCAGTTTGATATCTTGAATGCTGATATCTCCATCGAGATACGATAACGATATATCGTCCAGCCATATCTGCCATTTTAGTAGAAACACTGCTTAACGTTTACCACACTTTATGTTCGAATTTAAGTTATACCAAAATGTATTAAATTATTCAAACAATACCCCATAATAACAATGTAAAAAATGTTTTGTTGGTTTTTTTTTTTTTTTTTTAGATTTGTGTAACTTTAACAATTACATGTAGATAAGCATTCATAGCCTTATGTTTTCATGATGAATCTTGAGGAAAGTAATGAATTTATTCCATTTCAAAATAAGACGGTTGCATAACAGGAGGGGGGGGGGGGGGGGGCGGATGAGGCACTATAAAGATTTTACGGATGAGATTGTTGAAATAGTTTGTCCCTAGGTGCTCACAACACCTGCAGAGTGTCATCAATGAGGGTCAAGATGTACTGGACGGTCTGCTCTTTGGAGATGTGCGCCATCAAGTTCAGAAACGTCTTTGCACACTGTAAGGGAAAAAAAATTAAATAAAAATGACAAGAGCCCCAAATGATACAGCACATGTGTGTCTTAAGTTGAGCAAACCCATATACCTGATGTCCTTCATTGGTCAGGATGACTTGCTTTTCCTCGGAGTTGGCCACCTCAAACTTCTTGATGAACTCACAGTCCTCTGCAGAGATCATCTGACTTCTAAAAAAAAAAAAATTTAAAAAAGAAAAAAAAAGGGAGAAGTTGTCAAACATGGGAAGTTAGACAGACGAAAAGTGCAGCGGAACCTCCAAAGTCTGTGACACTTATGTTTGTCGGAGAAAACAATGCAAATTGAAGGCATTTGTTCACACACAATTTGCGTGATTTTTGAGATATAATTGCATTTGACTTCGGATTCTCTATTGTATGATAGACGATAGACTGAAACTTGTGCCGGGGGCCAATATTCTTGTGGCCGTCCATCGCAATTCCAATGATAACAGAAAGAGTATGTGCGCCTCAAGACTGTGACTTAGTTTTTGACCATTATTGTAACTGTGTCAATGTGTGTGACTTACTGCAGATACGACTGCCAGTTGACCAGATTAGCGCGAACCTCCGCTGCCTTGGCAGCGATGATGTTCGTGGGGACGGCGGCGTCCACGGCTCCGCGGATGTCCATCCTCAGCGGCTGCTAGATGCACTTTTTTGTCGAGACAGAATATGAGGTACACACCACCTGGATGGAAATGCCAAGGCAGCACATATGAAGGCCTTTTTTTGCTCTTTTACTCTTCTGCAGGGTAAAACATTGCAGATTCTGAAAACACCAGTATGTTAAAACACACAAAGAATTTGGTTGGGGATTCACAAAAGAAAAAGTCTTCCATTTCTCAATGAGCACATATAATAGCTTGGAAAGCCTCACCGTACGTAGAGGTTAGCCACTGTCAAGACTTTTCCCCAATACAGTATAGTTACTATGCCTTTAGTACTGCGTTAGCGTAGGGTAGTGAAAGAGTACATGTTCCGATTTACGTACAGTATCTTTTTCGTCATCACATCGTAGGCCGAGTACTACTTATTCAGTGTCTCGTGTTAATGACCTCCTCATGATATATTATCGTTCGATGAGAGCCGCGGAGAAGTTAAAATTAGCAAACATCAGAAAGCTAAAATATTAGTGTCAGCGTTTGACGTAGTTTGCCTCTTTTTATTAAGAACTAGAAAAACGATATTCCATAAAGGATAAGAACTGTGAAAAGGCGTTATTAGCGTACCGGCGAGGCAGTTAGCAAAACAAGCGAAGATTGCTAACCCGCAACATTCTCGTGCCAGGCCAGCCTAATTTACGATACCAACAGTAAATTGAGCACTCGGTGACATAACACAATATAATGGTGCAAAATATAATTCGAATCTTATCGGTTTAAAAAATAAGATGCATCACTTACCCGACTAGCTCCTTTGCTCAGCTGACAGCGGTGACGTCAGATTGAATCACATGACAGGCAACTGCGAGTAGTCACGTGCGCAGCGGCAGAAGGACATACGATGAAAAAACTATTTTGTGCCGTTGTTGTTTTTAATTGCCTTAATAATTGATATTAAAATATGTTTTAGTATGAGATAGTTTTTTTTTGAAGGATAAAACTGAGACTGTCGTACCGTGACGTAATCAAGTGTCACGTGAATATGTCACTCCTCTTCCTCCTGCGTTAATCTGTCCCTAAGAACATAACATTGTCCTAATCCCCATCTGCGCTCCATTTCCCCCACAAACACTTTCCTTCATTCAACCTCTCTTCCATCATCGCTCTGCACAGCAGTACGCATCCCGGCCTCAGAGATGCCACGGGCAATGTGGATTTCCTATGATGATGAGCGGCGCAGAGGCCTCGCTCCGGGAGAATGCCGCGCCCTAGAGGGCCCGAGTGTTGGGAGGTCAGGCCCACGTCGGCACTGAGGGGGTCAGACGCCGCCGCGCCCTCATGTGGCATCGTATACAGAGACTGACCCGGGCGTGCCGCCGCGGCATTGGGTGCGCCGTCACCTACAATGAACATGACCATGATGAGCAGGATATGGTGTGCCTTGAGGTACGCACCCATGACACGCGACCCGCCTACTCCCCTACCTATCTACCTACCTCCTACCTATCTACCTTGTGACCCTCCAACAACCTACAACCAACAACAACCCCAACAAACCTATAACAGTGACTACTACCTACCAACAATATATACCTTGCTCCTTCAATACCCACGTACCATCAACCCACTCACCTTACCTTCCTATCTGCCTACCTGTCTACCAACTTACCACCCTAACTATCTACCAACCACCTACCCAACCACCACTTCATTCCTACAATACCTCCCCCGCCTACAGACGACATACAATACATAATTACCTGCCTATAATAATGTACCCATACCTACAACTAATATCCATCAATATCTACCTAACAATTTATCTACCTATACTGTAGGTCCCTAGCTTCATATTTATCTACTCACCCACTTCAATACTCATCTACCCACTTTCGACCAATTTATTGACATTTTTACCCAATTACCTATGATGTAATTAATCTATAGCTATCTGCGATTGGCTGGCAAACAGTTCAGGTGTCCCTGTTCTGTCAGTGCCTTAGCGGTAGCCTGGCTGGCAACTGTGGCTTCCCATCAAATGTCTATTTGTGGCGACTAAAGCACGTCTGACTGGAGGCTTAGGAAGATTAAAAGAGAAAGGTGTTGTGTCTCCAGGTAGCTGATGTCATTTCCACAACATGAGGTACACCTGCACAATCTAATGGCAACATTGGACTGTATGGGCCATTTTCTTGGTAAATATGGAACACCAAAAGGTCCAAAGTTGGTGCTGTGATGGCTCCTAACACACTCGTTCAGATCACCAATCATATTTCCCCATTGAAACCAATCAATATGCCACGAATCCGTTGCAGCCCCTGAAAAAGGTTCAACAACAAAAATATGGCATGTACTTAATCATACGTTTTTAAAAATCCCTCCACAGTAGAGTATTGTACTTTATGAAAACTTTCAGTAATAACATAATTAACTAGTGTTTTGATTTAAAATATGTGAGTGCGTCGAATCAAATCGTTCCATTTTATAATATATCGAGATATCGAATTGTATTTTATAAGAGAGATGTAGCTATGAAGGACGTGCCACATTTACAGTACTGACAAGTTCAGTTATATGAAAGTAATAAAATGGCAACAAGAATCTCACTGCATCATCTCCTCTCAAACTGAGCCCTGCCATATTGAATCGAATCGTAATCCCACCGAATCCAAAGCGTTACACTTCAAAATCCAACTGTCCTTGAATCATATTGCACCCTGTGTCGTGAAGATATGTACCAAATCAAGATGCACACTCCAAGTGAGTCATTTGACTTTAATATCATCTCATTCGGCTTTCCGATACAGCGGTAGTCCTCTTTACTCTTGTACACTTCCCATTACTGCCTGATTCAAGCTGCCGTGACCTTCTTCCTGTGAGACGCCAGTGCTAATCACTCACTGCCCAACTTCACCATCAAAAAATATATACATCATTCATTCTCTATAAGCCCCCCTTCCCCCCAAACCTGGCAATCCTGCTTTCATCACACAATCGCTGGTTTTCATTATTCTACACTCGGACCCAAATCCGCTCCAACACACACGCGCCCGCACGCACGCGCGCACACACACACACACACACACACACACACACACACACACACACACACACACACACACACACACACACAGGAGTAAGAGAGCATGGTGCACGGTCACGTGGCCAGTTTGTCGGTCGGCGTTGCGTAACGCCGTGAAGGGTCAAGTGTTAAATGAAGTGTTGTCGAGCAGGTCACATGTTCACGTCTCTGGGGGCCCAGATGCAACTACTGCATCTTGGCAGAAGGGACTTTTGAGTTTTTCCAGCAGTGGCAATTTGGTCGACATGGCCACATGTTTCTAACATCATTCCAAACATCATTTCAACGATTCTGTGCATTAAAAAACAAAACAAAAAAGAAGTAAAGACACAGCAGTTGAGTGCCATCTGGTGTTTATGTACAGCAAAACAACAAGTCCAGCTGCAATTATAAACTACTAACTAGTATTCCAGTCTGTCACAGTGTTGTACAATACAGTATATTCAGGGAGGGAGGGGAGGGGGAATCTTTTTCCTATTTCCATATTAAAGTCATGAAAATTGATAGATTTTATTCTGTTTTATGAGCATTGGTGTGTAACAGCTGCTCCAAGACTTGCATAGACACGCTTGTATTACTGTATTGTAATTTTTGGGATAAATTATGAATATTGAATGATATCAAAATGAAGGTATACCATTGTATTTATGTATGTTTTTATTTTTACTGTAGGGGTACACGTATATAAAATACCTTTAATAATTTATTTTTTAAAATATATTCATGAAGTAGATGGTTTATAAATACCAATGTTTATTCAAAATATAATATTATCTTATTAATATTTGGCACTGCATCAAAAACCGACATGTGTAAAGTATATCACCACATGGGCTCAGGAACATTTCAGAAAATTAATAGCTATTTGCGAATAACAATAACGTTTGTCAATTTGATCATTCAATATCTTGACGTTAGTGTATTCAATCGAATGTAGCCTTACATTATTTGCAAATCCTTGTATTCTATTTTTAGGTTTCCCATCCCGTTAGAGTACAAATACGCTGGAAAAGGCTTTTTATGAGAGAACGATAGTTAAACAAACAAATAAATAAATAATACAGATACTCCGAACGACTCTAAATGGGAGACATCGTTGCTGTACTTAATGTTACCTCTAGATGGCAGTGTTGCCCGTGCTTCGTCTCGGCTGTCAAAGGGTTTTGAGATTTGCACATCACATCATGCACGCGCGCATATATTTTTCAAATATATTTTTTCGTATATATTCGTATATAATCTTCCAAATAAATATACACTTCAAAAATATATGCAAAATATTGAAATGATCATGACATTGACACGTATATAATTTACAACATGGTCATATTTTCATTGTTAATATTTTTATATTTTATAAAACAAACATTTTGTAATGTATAGAAATATAATAATTGCATTTTTGCATTTAAATTGTAGATGTTATTTTAATTCATTTGTTTCAGTTTGTATTTTATTGCTTTGCTCCATGGAATTACTGTCATCAAGTTTTTTTTAAAGTCTATTAACCTATTATCTGTTAAGTTTTTTTCCTCAAGGGTTTTAACAAAGGAAAAACACGAATAAAGCAAAAAAAAAAAAAATCCCCCAAATTTATTTCTATTTATAAGTTGAAAAAAAGAGTACACATATAATTTTGTAGGGAGTCAAGTTAAGTTCACTAACGTACGACCGACGTACACTTTCTGAACCGGAGCTTTCGACTCCAACGAGTCGGGAGAGAGTGCGCATGCGCAGTGACTCGCAGCAGCCGGTCGGGGAGGAGGTGGAGGTGGCGAGGAGAGGGGGGCGGGGGGCAAAAGAAGAAGCGCTTTGCCATCGGATGTAATCAAGAGCGGCGTGTCCTTTTCTACATATTATCTGCTTTTTAACCGCTTGTCGCTGTGCATACATGGTGGAATTGTAAGTATGGCCCGTCCCGTGTGTGTGTGTGCGCGCTAAGAATGGAGGATGCTGGATTGAAGAAGAGGAGTGCGGAGGAGTGGGGGTATTATACCCCCCCCCGTTTTTTTTTTTTTTTTTTGCGGGGATTTGCGATTTAGAAAAGAATCATTTGCTTGCAATAATCAAACCAGAGTGCAGTGCGGTGGATACCCCCGCCAACCACCCCTCCTCTTTTTCCCTCCTCTTCACCATTCAATCGGTTTTGGAGATCCGCACGCGTACATTTTTTTCAAACAGAGAAAAGACGAAATCTTGTATCATCAGTTGCATCAAAATACATACATCTATCTTTTTCGACAATCTATTCACCGCCACCCCGCCCCCCTTGTGTCAGGCACTGTGTGTGTGTGTGTGTGTGTGTGTGTGTGTGTGTGTGTGTGTTACATAAATGATATGACAGGATTTGTTAGTACTGTCTGACCTGCTGATGACACCTTTTGTTGGCACGTTAAGACCTTTCACTGCATGCATCTGCTAACACACACACACACACACACACACACACACACACACACACACAGAAACATTAAAAATATTGACATCAATATTGATAAGATACAGTGGCGCGATACGAGTGCTGCAAGGTAGTAGCGAACTCCCTTCACCATAATCAAATATGTAAGAATTCATCAAAAAAGAGTCTGCCAGCTTGTTGATGCCGCTCCCAGTTGAAGTTTACTGTCAAACCAAATGTAAGCAGGCATAAACAAAGAAAAGCATACTTTGCATAAACAAACACATAGCTGAGCCTTTCAGGCTTCACGCCAATGCTAATTAGCATTTATGTTGAGTGCTGTAACAATTCAAGTAACAGATTGAAGACAAACGCTGCGATGGGCTGGCAACCGGTTCAGGGTGTCCCCTGCCTACTGCCCGAAGACAGCTGGCATAGGCTCCAGCACCCCCCACGACCCTTATGAGGATGAGCGGATCAGTAAATGGATGGATGGACTGAACACAAACGATGCAGTAACACACGTACAAATGATGTAAAAGTACTCACATTTATTCTTTATCATCTGCATAGATTGACAATTATTCGTGCTGTACTGGTGAGCTGAGAGAATTTGAAATGTCTCAATGAATGGTGGTGGCACGGTTGTCGACTGGTTAGCACATCCGCCTCACAGTGTATAGGTGCGGGGTTCGATTCTGGCCCCGGCCTTCCTGTGTGGAGTTTGCATGTTCTCCCCGTGGGTTTTCTCTGGGTACTCCGGTTCCCTCCCACTTTCCCAAAACATGAACTTGAAATACAAATGTTGGGATTTTTCATTTTTTGGTACATCTTGATTTTCAAAACTTTTAGTATTTTCATTTTATTATTCAATTACATTTCAAGAAATGTTTTTTATTTATTTTGAATGAACTGATTACTTAAATCATTGTATTTTTCTCAGGGATAAGATAATTAAAACAAGTAAAACTATTCTATTAATTTTGATCAATTCAAAGAAAAGTAACATGCTTACTGTTTATGTTTCTCTTTTTGGTTTTCCTCTAGGGTATTGATGAAGTTAAAATAAATATATGTCCTAAAAAATGCAATTTTGTATATTATTATGAAATACAAATTAATAATTTCGATTTCTTACATGTAAGCTTTTGTTTCCATTTTTCTGTTGGTGATTCATTGAAATAATGTAATAAATACATATACATACAATTATCTACTTTTACTTGCATGCGACATACATAACATGCATCAATTTTTATTTATTAAAAAAAAACTTTTCATCAAGAGTGCAAGTGAAAAGCCGTTCGGCTTTTTTTCCCTCGTCTCTGTCCTCCACTCATTTGCGACACGAGCCAAAAGTCAAGACTAAAAGTGTCAATAATTGTGCCTCCCATAAAACGTCCTACTATCCCCTCCCCGCAGCCCATGGGATCAGAGCCGATGGAGATGCGAAAGAGGCAGATGTCGGTGCAGCAGGAGTCGGCAGCGGGGGGGACTGCACCGGCCCACCAGGGCCAGCCGGGCCAGGCCAACCCACGGGGGTCCAACGCCTGCTGCTTCTGTTGGTGCTGCTGCTGTAGCTGCTCCTGGTAGGCTCCTGCTACCAACCCTCAACGTACAATATGTTGTAAAAAGAATCAAACAAAAATGAATTAGCCTTACGTCATGAATTAGCCTTACGTCATGTCAAGGGCGGCCCGGTGATCCAGTGGTTAGCGCGTCGACCTCACAGTGCAGAGGTCGTGGGTTCAATTCTGGCTCCGGCCTCCCTGTGTCTGAGTTTGCATGTTCTCCCCGGGCCTGCGTGGGTTTTCTCCGAGTACTCCGGTTTCCTCCCACATTCCAAAAACATGCATGGCAGGCTGAGCGAACAGTCTAAATTGTTCCTTGGTGTAAGTGTGAGCGTAGATGGCTGTTTTGTCTGCGTGTGCCCTGCGATTGGCTGGCAACCGGTTCAGGGTGTCCCCCGCCTACTGCCCGAAGCCGGCTGGGATAGGCTCCAGCACCCAGGATTAAGCGGATCGGAAAATGGATGAATGAATGGACGTTATGTCATACTTACGTGTCTGTTGTTCTCAGGAACGAGGACAGAGACGAGAGAAACCGGAAGGCATCGTACGACGTCAAGGAAGAGACCGCGGACTGTGAAGATTGGTGGGTGCAAAGTCATCTCGTTGTTTGTCATCCGTGAAAACGGCGTCCAATCTTGTTTTTTTTTTGCAGTCCTAAGCCCACGCTGGAGGAGGTGCATTCTTGGGCCCAGTCCTTTGACAAGCTCATGAGCTGCCCGGCCGGACGCAACTCCTTCCGTCAGTTCCTGCGCACTGAGTTCAGCGAGGAGAACATGCTCTTCTGGCTCGCCTGCCAAGAATTCGCTAAGGAGAGCAACAAGGGCTCCGTGGAGGAGAAGGCCCGCGTCATCTACGAGGACTACATCTCCATCCTCTCCCCGAAAGAGGTTTACCTATCTGCAACACTTTATCGTATAACTAATATCAGCGCAAATTGTCTCAATGTAAAATTATGAACATGACCAGGTTGCTGACCTTGTTGCTATTAGCGCCATGAAAGACATCATCATGACCTCATCATCTCCCACGATCATATCTTAATGTTGTAGCGGTCTAATCGTATTGCCACATCTAACGTACCCTCACAATGTAATTTTTTTTTCTTTTTTCTGAAGTGTTTGTTTTTGTCCTACTCAGGTGAGCTTGGACTCCCGGGTGCGTGAATCCATCAACCGGAACATGCAGGAGCCCACCTCGCACACCTTCGATGATGCCCAGCTGCAGATCTACACACTCATGCAAAGAGACTCATACCCGCGATACATGAACTCCTCGGCATACAAAAACTTGCTCAACGCTCTGTCCGAGCAGTCGCCCGAATCATAAAAAAAAAAAAAAAAAAAAAAAAAAAAAAAAAAGACCTGTGATCTCCTACCCTCTTTTTTTGGTGTGTAACTCCCCCACCCCCGCCCTCTCTCTTGTGTCCAGTGCAGGATTTACGCCGACCAAGCGGGCAGCCTCAACACTCGGGGACACTCAGGTCTCAGCATCTCGCGAGGGCTCCACATCACAAGTACTGCTCACACTCCAACATAGCGACACAACATTCCAAAGGAACTTCTCTTACTTTGACTCCTTTCTTTTCAAAGAACTAATCTATTTTAGTTGACAATTTTAAAAATGGTTTATGCTCAAGTGACAGGAAGGGGTAAATGATTCCTACTTGAGAGAATATATCTATATCTATATCTATATATATAGATATATATCTATATATCTATATATATCTATATATATATATATATATATATATAGATAGATATACATACATCGATTTGTCTGTCAATTATTTTGTGTGTGTGTGAATATGTAAATAGTACAAATGGAATTATGGGTATTTTCCGTGGAGATATTGAACTGCGTGACAAGAATCAAGGTCAAAGGCAATGGCAACACACGAGCTCCACCTTGCAGGGAGCTTCCTCAGTGGGGGGTGGGGGATGGAGTGTGTCGCAGCCTTTGACCTTGGTTTCACCTTGCTTTTTATTTATTTTATTTTTAATAATCTAGCCTAACTCTTGGGTTTGTGTGACTTGGCAACTCCTTTTGTGTGACGTCAGTAATTGTGACTTTTTTTCTACTGTGTTTACTCGCCCAAAGTCTATTTTGGAATACAATTTAGATTAGGTTGAGAAAGTAATGTAAAATATTGAAAATGATTTTAGGCACCTTATTTATGATGAAATATCAAAGAGTGCTTTATCTCGTACCACTAAATAACTGTTATTTAGGACAGTGTAAGTTATGCTAACTCGAAAAGGAAATGATGACATTTCTTGAGCAACTCAAAAGTTTTAAATGTACAACTAATCTGACATTGAAGGAGTTTTTAAAAAAAAATTTTAATTACCTTCCAATGAAGTTGAGAAACAAGCTTTGTCGTAATTTACAAAATACACCTCCAAAAGCAACCGTTTCTAGTCAGACGCTATGCTACACTAGCATCCCAATTTGGACTGCGAGACAAAAGGATAAAGGCGGGCTTTGCCACACCACACTTCACTTTTTGGCTTTATATCACATCGTTATAATTTTATATTGCGGATGTTATACTATGTTGCGGGTTTTCGCTGTGAATATTTTTCCAAACTATTTCTGCAGAGCAATAAGCGTGAGTCAGGAGGAAAGAGTGTGTAAAACAGAGCTGTCCAAAGTTTGGGGATCATGTCACACTAATAAAAGAAGCTCAAGTGCAACATGCCGATTGCGAATCACAACAGTCTTGAGTTCCACAACTGCACGTCTCCGCAAGAGTAAACTTCTTTGGACAATTAGGCTAGAAGTCTCAAATTATGGTGATATGCATTTTATTGTAGAGCAAGAATAAAATGTAGATATAAAATCTAAACAAAGTTTTCGGTTAACACTTAACGTTTCTTTTTAGCCAAAATCGGAAGAACCTGTTTTTTCACTTTTTTTTTTTTTTTTTGTGGAGATGCATTTTTGTAGGAGAGTGACAATCTGATAATTTATGCTAAATTACTTTAGTTTCTTAAAACTCCACATTAATTTTTTTTTGAAAATATAAAGAAAATGTTTTTTCGCATTCGAAAAAAGTCACAAAATGTACATGGTTTTTGTCACTGGAATTTTGAGAGTGTACTTTTTCTCAAATGATTCATTATATTTCCAACTGCTTGTGAACAATTTTAGACTGCATTGAACGACTGTTGACCTAATCAGATGGCAGTCGTACAGTGAACACGCCACTTCGTAAGTCAGCGGACAGATTTGATACGATAGCCAGTCGTGGGTTGGCATTCGCGCCAAGCGTCCTTTTGTCGCTACGATCGGAGTTGCCAAGTGTCCGATGCTTTTGTGTGTTCCCTTTTTGACTTTTGTTGCTTTCATGACCTTGTTGCTCGAAAGGACGAGCTCCGCGTGCGGGGGTATGGGTGGGTTGGGCGGTATGGGAAGTGCCTTGACATTCCGTTTGGGCAACATCTTTCTCACGGGCAAACTCTCGCTATAAAGGTGCTTTTGTTTTATTTTTTGGACCCGAGCACAACAGCCAGCTGAGGGGAACAATGCCTCCCACGCATCGGTCGATCTTGATGTGTTTCCGATATTTTTTTTTTTTTGTGGCGACTACTAAACAAGATGTCGGAGGGGGAGAAAGGGGGGAACCCGGCTGGCTGATCGACGTCTTTGCCGAGTGCAGATCAACCTCAAACGCGCCAAATTGCGGTTTTGGCGCAACGCCTATGAATTCTAGTTCTCTTCTTGTTTACGATATATGAAATGTGTTCATTTTTGCGCTGCGTTTACTGAGAGAAAAAGAAGATGACATTTTTAAATAATTAAAAAAAAAAAAACAATTGTCAACGTTTACAGTGTATGGTTTTAGTTTTCAGGTTTTATGCTATTCTCCAAGAACATGATACCTTGTGGGCATTTTGATTGAGACAAAATAAAGCACAATGATTTTAAAACACTCTCGGATGTTTCTTTTGTAAAATGTGTTCTTGTTCTGGTGAAAAATCAATTGACCAGTCTCACGATTATGTTTTTCTGAGTATTGATTATTTACATTTAGAAGCAAATGTGAGTGCAGTGCCTGGTACTGTTGATTTAGTCTCAACTAGTTTGCTGTTTGAAGAGGAGTTACATGCACGTCTGACATGACTCTTTTGAGCACGTACAAAGAACCAGGAGTTGAGAACATTCAGACTATGCCATATTTTAAAAACGAATAAAAGTAATTTATTGGTGGTTTCACTGCGTCGTCGTTGACGTTCGCTCTCCTCAGCTGCAACAGTTCAACGTTTACAAACTGTTAATAGTCCTGCCGCTACGATGATGCCACGACGTTGCCTCAAAACCTTTGCTTCGTGTCTGATTAGATACTGCTCAGAGCCAGCAGGGGGCATGTTTGCGCAGTCTCGGCAGCATCGACTTTCTCATGGAAGATGTACTCAACTCAACTTGGTTTTGTGGGACAGAAGGTCAAGAAGCTACAGCCACACTCTGACATGACTCTTTTGAGCAGCACGAGAGCCTTGGGGTACGGTTAATAAATATATAAACTACACTGAGGGATTAATTGATGGTTAATTTACCTCATGATTTATTTAAGTGCATGTTTCTCAGCCCAAATTGAGTTGTGGTGCTTCGACGACGCAAAATTGTCTCGACTCGGTTTTCAGAATATTCTGAGCTATATTCTGAGTATCCTTAAAATTAATTAATAGAAAACAGCATAAATTCTCCACCCTCATGTATTTATGACACAAGGACGGCATTGCTTCAATGTGGAGATCAGAACTTTAAGAGTGATCATTTGTGATCTCTTTAAACCCCCCGCCCCCCCCAAAAAAAAGATGAAATCTAACCTAGCATCCAAACAATTGAACGACATCCATATACACTCCTTTGTGTTGCTGTTTTGCATTGTTCAGAACAAAAATTGTCCGGATGACGGTTCACATTTCATAAAACAAAACTTGTAAATCAAGTCACTCGTATCTTAAGGCACAATTGTATTCATAATTGCTCAATATAATCCGGATTCAGTTTCACGTGATGCACTTGAATTCATCAAAATTGTCATCAACCATAGGTTGTTTGTTTTATAATCAAATGGATTACACTTTATTGGGAAATTAAATAAACAATGCAGTGTTGTTGTGGAGGGAAAGCATAACAACACTGTCCAGGGTGTTAAATCTACATATATAAAAAAAATTGCTGATAAAAGAGCGAGTCAAGCTTGATTGCATACATCTAATAAGTGGGGAAACGACTATTCACAATAGTAAAAGATTGCATTTTGACGGTGCTGGGGGGCAGAGAGGGTAGGGCTTACAATTAGCTCAAACTATGAACAGAAGAGTTTAGTCCATTCCAAAGCCAAGTGGCATTCTTTACACAGCGTTTGGTGTACCGTCTGTACACCACATGATAAAAAAAAGGAAAAGAAAAAAAAAAAAATATTAAACGCTCCAATTTGCGGCCCATTGACATGATCTGGTCCGGTAATTTTGCTACTCAGCCAAGCGCCAAAGGAAGATGCCTGCACACTCAACAGAACTAAGATAAACACATAGAAAAAGTCCATGTCAATGCAGCTGAAAATTTCCACGCACAAAATGAAACAAGCCACCAAAAAAAACAAGAAAAATTCACATTTGTGTCAACAAATAAGTTTTAGCATTATTTAAAAAAATTTATGATAAATAAATAAAGGATTCATTGGCAATGCAAATGATGCCAATGAATAATAACAACAAAAATATCCATAAATATCCCACAAATCATTAAATGTGTTTTTCTATGTAAACTTACTTCTTCAGAGATAGGCATGAAATAATTATTATGTGGGGTACTTGCGGACCAAATATTGGGCCTACTTTGAGCATTTTTCCCATCTTCTGATCAAAGTTAGTAAAAGGTCGATGATCAAATATTTTTGACAAATTACCCTTCACGACTATCCCGTGTTGTGGGGTGCATTAAGAGTGATTCCCCCACACCCCTATTTGTTTGGAAAATGATTGGGGGCTGACAACCCAAAATGTGAAACTTGTGCGAGGCCAGCGGGACCTCTGTAGATTGTTGTCGAGTCTGGCAGGTGCCGTATGCGATGTAAGCAAAAGTGGAGCGGCCATGCCATGCTACGGCTAAGCTAATAGCTAACAGCGGGGATTAAAAAATATATATATATATATTGTGCATCCCTTGTGTCTAATAAAGCAACATACCTTCCATCTATTTCCGCACTGATTGCAGAAGACAAACGTGGTCATGGGCTCATCAGCGCTGCGAGTTTGAACCTGCGGAAAACGCAAACGGGAGCAGTTGAACCGTGACCAAACGACGAGTCGAAGCGGCGAAAGCGGAGCGAAACCTATCGTGCTGATGCTAAGGTACCTGTGTGTAGGTGCAGCATTTGCCTTTGCATTTGCCACAGGTGAACAGATCCGTCTGCGTGCCCCCCGTGGTGGCCATCTGGTGGTCTCTGACTGCCTCTTTGGTCAAGTTCTTCCTCATCTCTTTCAGCTCGTCACTGGCCATTTCCTGCGCGGAGGAGGAAGAACAACATGAATGCATCGAACAGCCCTTTCCGATGTGAGCTGGAAAATACACATGGGGAGATGCGGAATCAGCGTAAAAAAAAAATCAAGAAGTGTGCCTGCATCCGATTAAAACAATTAGCAAAAATGTGTTGAGCAGTGTCATTTATACATACGGTCGGTGCCTTGAAGTCAAATTTGTTCCGTGACCGTGCTCGCAAATCAAAGCACTGAAATCATCTGTCCCCAATGAAATTAATGGAAAGGCCATTAATTGGTTGTGGCCCCCTTTCCAGAAAATAAAAAGTATGACCAAGGAAAAATTGCACTCAGACTATAAACCATGTTGAAAAGAGTTTAAAATGAGTGGCGCTGTACGACAAATATGGTAAACACATTCGACACTGATTTGAGAACAATTCGGATCAATTTGGGTGGTGAACGCACCTCTGCGGTCATCTTGGCCATGCGCTCGGGGGTGACGCTTCCGCACAGAACCGTCCTCCTCAAGTTGGGATTCTTCATGTCCTTAAGGTTGGAGATTCGGCTGCGCACACGATTCTTGTACTTCATGTCCGTGTTCTTAAACTCTTGGAATATGCGTGAGGAGTGGCGGTCAAGAAAACACAGCTCTGGATTGGCTTTACATTTTTTTTTTTTTTTTAAAAAGCCACTTTATTTCACGGCAAAGGATATATTCCTCAATCTGCGCCCCAAGTTCATCGCAGTCGGCACCGATGGCGATGTAGTCGTCTGTAAAGGAAGGGAGAAGTGACGGTGTGAATGGAATCAACAGAGGAATCTCCATCTACGAGTACCACTGCAACTGCAACCGATGCGGGTACGACTACCACTGTTAGAGCTACTAATGGAACTCTCTGTACGGCAGCTTGTGGCGTATTTCCAGCAGAAAATACGGAGGCGTACGAGCTTCCGTTTTGCGTTTATTCCAAGTGACCGGGGTGCCATCTGGAGCAAAAATAAGTTCTTTCTTTAAAGTTATACATAGGTACATTCTATAGCACGGAGCTGGTGCTGATATTGCGACTTTTTAAAGAGGGAGGAATCCCCTCCTCCAGCAAACTCTGCGGTGTGCCGGTCATTATGGTCAGCTTTTTATTTACAACACAAATGAGTCAGTACTACAACACACACACACACACACACACACACACACACACACACACACACACACACCACCGCGACTACAAATAGTCATGGGAGCTAATACTAATCTTGATACCTCCGGCCTGGAGAGCGTTGGACAGCATTTCTCTGCACTTGATCCGTATGGAGTCAGCGGTGCCGGGAGCACGAGGGAAGGTGTTGATTAACGAATTGCTGGAGACGTCGGCATGCTCGCTCTTGCCGCTGGAGTTACTGCTGGAACTGCTAACGTAAAGCAACACAACAATGTCAATACGAACGCGCCAGGAAAGAAAACAAGCAGGTAACAGGACTCAAGAGAGGGCAGTTTGTTACCTTTCTTCCTTTGCCTCCGGACTTCCCTGCGAGGGAGATACAGGGGCCGTATCTTTCCTCTTGTCGTCTGAGGATTTGTCTCCACTGGCAGGCTCATCTGCAAATACCAAGACGGACAATAACTTTACAACAGGTGCGTGATGAAAGATTCCAATAGAAATCAGAGAGCCAGAGATTGAATTCAATGAGGTAAATTCTCACGATGATGCAAAGAAAGGTGCGGATCACTATCGGCAGTGGTGGAAGTTAACAGTCGTTCCACTGCTAACGGGTACACCAGTTGCTTAATTTAAGCCCAACTACAGACAAAGAGTTGTCTGCGATATAGATATGTTTGAACAGGAGCATCTACGTATCATTGAGTCAAAAGTGTAGTAAAATAGCTAATAGGAAGGTGGTCATCGCGGTGACTTCACTGCAGCATAAAGCATAAAAACAGCACAGGACAAGGAGGTTGTTTGACAAACGGATGTTTACTTACCCAAAAGCTTCTTCCATGATTTAATCAAAGACTTGGCAAGGGATGTCACCTCCTCATCTGTACTCTGCTTACGGATGGCGTTGACAGACATTCCAATTCTGGTCGACTGTGATGGAAAACCCACAAATTTTATAGATATATATGAGTTTTTTTTAAGGATCCATAGTTTGAATTTACAATGGTGCTTTGTGATAGGAGTTTCGTTATCATGCTCACAACTCAAAAGACTCATATCTCAAATCATATTCCCCACCCCATGGAAATCAGTGCAAATTCCATTATTTTATTCCAGGTCACCCGAAAAACAACCCAAAATTATTACTTGAGCTGGTCTGATTATTCCAGAAAAAAGGTAATCAAAAAATGTGGATATAAAGAATTAAGGACAGCACGGTGGATGACTGGTTAGCACGTGTTGTTCATCATTTGCGTTCAAATATTTAAGACTTGGAAACGTCTAAATCAGTGATTACCACTTCTAATTGTTGGCACTTCAATGGAGTATTATTATTATCTTTTATATGATTACAGAAATCATATAAAATAGCAGGCCATTCTTCAGGCAATGTCGTGTGATTGTTGTAAACAAATACCACAGCGTAATTGTCTTTGTTTGGTGTCTAGTTCACTATTTACCAAACTGCTGCTGAGTGCGAGATTTCTGGGGATGTCACCTATTTTGAAAAACTCGCAAGTCGGCTCACTCGAATCTCAAGGCACCACCGTGCGCTTTTTTGGGCTACCTGAAGTAGTTCCAGGGTCATCGGGACGCTGCGTAGCTCCTTGAGCAGGTCCAAAGCACCAGACTGTGAGGAAAAAACACAAGACAACTATTAAAAACGCAGTCACCCATGTCGATATGCCACGAAGCTCCATTTGTCAACATTGCACCCCGTTGTGGGGGTTCGGTGACGGTTTGAGCGCCGTTGTTGTTGCTAGCGGCTAACAGCTAGCCTGTAGTTTAGCATTAAAACATAACAGGTACGCCCCTACCGAGGCGTCTTTTTAGCCATCGTTGGACGCTGAACGTTGAGCGAAAGGGTCCAACGGTGGCGAAAAAGTCACCGTAGAGGATCGTTTTGTTGAAAGAGAGCCACTTTTTTTTCTTTCGAGCTAACCGTTTCCATCAGCGTCCGTTTAGCCTGGCTGGCATTCATTCACATCACATTGCATTGCAACGCCGCTCACCCCGTTTTTCTTCTGCGCCATTTTGTCCATTTTCTTGGCGATTCTAATGATCTCCTCCTCCTCCCGCTTGCCCATGGCGACAGGGAAGCCGAAAACGAAGCGCGCTGAGAGAGGGCAGTGGAAAGACAAAGAAGGAAAAGGCAATCCCGGATGGGGAGCACGCCACTCCGATGAAAGCAGCGGCGCTCGAGCGGCGAGGCGGCGGATCCCCGAGCCTCCGCTGTGTAGCAGACCTGACTAATCGATGCCCCATGGACTAAGGGGCAGATAATCGAGACGGATAAACAAACCAACGACACCGGAGTCCGAACGGCTTTTCTCAGTTTTGTTATAGTTACTTACTCTTTTTTTTTTGGGTGGGGGGGGGGTAATAATTACAGTTGAGGCGTTTGATTAATGTTGTAGATTATTTGTAATATTTTAAAATCAACTAAATCATGGAAAACAACACTCTTTATATTCTATAAATACTGTAATGGCTTAGCGGTGTAGCTATGGCGACACCACATATTTTACAACAATACAGTACAGTACCTAAAATGCATCATTACTTATCCAGCGCTTTCACAACAGTTGCAGCTGTAACAAAGCGCTTTAGACAACATTTGACATTGTTTCAGAACCACTGTTCCATAGTATCAATTAACTATGAAAGAAATGCTTAGATTTTGCTTATAAATGTCGGTGACCCATTCATCAGCTGCTTTTATCCCATGCTCTGACTTTTTTTTCTACCTCTAGCTAGTGCGCAAAATCTTCCAGCTAATCCCTATTAGGCCTGAGAAATCTCCAATCTGATTATGCAGCCTATTTGTCAATGGTAACTGTTCAAGTCACCTCTGCTGTCTCCTGGTCAAGAGAGTGGGTTCCTGAATAGCATTGTTTGAGCTGAGAATAATGTTCACATCGCAAATTGCCCGTATTAACTTTACGCTAGGTTTTTGTGGCCAGTGAGTCCAAAGATGAGATTTCTTTATTTTTATCGTGCTACATAATTTGTAACTAAACCATCCCACCCCTGCCAAAACAAGTATACAGTACATGTCAGACAATTTCTTTTGACATGTTTCTATGCTTTGTGTTACCTGATGCTGAGCAAAGATTAAGCAAATTAGCCGCTGTGCTGACAGTCTTAAAATACCCTTCGCGCGCGCGCACACACACACACACACACACACACACACACACACACACACACACACACACACACACACACACACACACACACGTACAGGTAGACACGGCTGAGAAGCTTTCTCTGAAGCTCCGACAAGGACTAATATACACACTTTCAAATGTGAGAAATAAGGTAAGATCTTTGCATTTATACCCTTAGGTCATGTCAGTAGATGTCCTTTAGTACCTGAAGGCCTCTTTTGTACCGCTTACCTTTTATTTGGTCTTTATTTGTTTGTTTCTTTTGAGGGTTGTTGAATTGGTCAAGGTAGCGGAGGTGGTTATCATTTCCAAGTCAGATGGGGTCGGCTTTAAAACACTACAGAACAGTACTTCTCGCTCTTCACACCAAGTTCCACCTGCAAAAGTAAGAAGTTTCATTCCTAAAAAGTGAATCTGAGGTTTATAGAAGACACTATAACATCTTTGACCATTAACAATGTGCCGAAATATAGGGTAGTGTACTTAAATAATGATTCAATTAAAATGTATTGACCATAGAAGCACAGAAGAATTATTTCTATTGCGGCACGGTGGTCAACTGGTTAGCACGTCCGCCTCACAGTGCAGAGTTTCCTGCGTGGGTTTTCTCTGAGTACTCCGGTTTCCTCCCACATTCCAAAAACATGCTTGGTCGGTTGATTGAATGCTCTAAATTGTCCATAGGTGGCATTGTGAGCGCAAATGGTCTATCTACTCTGTATATCTATCTATCTATCTATCTATCTATCTATCTATCTATCTATCTATCTATCTATCTATCTATCTATCTACCTATAGATATAATTTTAAATATCCCTTACTTTGTGTTTTCTCCACAGCCACTCACCATGAGCAACACACCCATCCAGGAGAAGCCCATCCAGGCAGGCTCTCCAGCCAGCGGGCCTTTGCAACCCTCCCGATCGGTTCAGCCGATGTCCGACCCCTCAGTGCCAAAGCGTTTATGCTTCTACAAAAGTGGCGATCATACATTTGGCGGGCACCGTGTGGTTATCAATGCCCGCACCTTTAAGACCTTTGATGCCCTCCTGGATGCCCTTTCCAAAAAAGTGCCTCTTCCCTTTGGTGTGCGGACTATCACCACACCCCGAGGAACCCACCTGGTGAAGGGATTGGACGATTTACAGGATGGGGGATCCTACCTGTGCTCCGACCAGAAGCGAGTCAAGCCGGTTAACTTGGAGGAGGTAAACCGGCGGCAGGTGCCCTGGAACATGCCCAGAGCCTTCAGTGTGGGCCGGCGGAGGCGCCAGTTTGGTTCCCTCGGGAGAGCGGACGATAGCGGCGGCAGGCCAGTGAAGGTTGCGGAGCGAGTGGTCGTCAGGACGCCAAAGAGGCTGGTGGTCATCAAGAACAAGGATCCCGATGTGAGACGCACAATTGTGCTGCAGAAAAGGACGGCACCCACCTTTGATGCGTTGCTGGACTACCTCTCACAGATTCTGCAATTTCCAGTGCTCAAACTCTACTCTATTGACGGAAGAAGAGTGAGTACTTGACTAATTTAGATGTTGATGTTTGAAGGGAGTAATTAAGGCCCGACAACGAAACAAGTCCCTCTTGGAATCGTTGTTTGCTTTTTTATGTATTTGACAAATGAATGGTGTTTTTTTGAGCTTGAAAACTCACCAATTTTTTAAACTTAATTTGACCTTCTTGATGTGATTGAACGCACACGGTTCAACAGAAGAAGACTCCAACCCTAACCCTTGTTGATTTTAGTATAGTCAGTATGATTCTTTTGCTGACTTGCTTGAGTTGTCACAACAGAGGCTGTTGGTGCTCATGTTGTAAAATATCTCCTTGTCTTGCAGATTGGAGGTCTCGCTGGTCTAATCTTGTGCTCTGGATTCCTAGTGGCAGCGGGCAATGAGCCTTTTAGGCTCAGCAACAACAGTTTCCAAAGGACAAACCAGACGGTCCAGGCAATGTTCATGGAAACAGGACATCCGTCCATGCTGCAGCATCAAGCTCGTAAGTGTTGAAGTTGGTAAGCTTGGTCATTAAAAAAAAACAAAACCAAAAATAAAACAGCTGACTGACAGTCCTCACAGCCAAGTATTACTGCGTATCTTGTTTAAAGCCACATGCTAATCTCATTATCAACTAATCAAAGCCTTCATTTGTAATGAAGATGTCACTTACAGAAAAATAATTGATGATGACTCTGTGTGTGTGTGTGTGTGTGTGTGTCGGGGGGTCATCATCTGTTGAAAAGTTTTTGTCGACGGGCCGTCATGTCCACTGTTGCATAACTGTGGTTCAGAGATGCATAGCAGTTCGCTAACCAAAATAGGAAGAAAACTAAACATTAGGACTTTCACACCCGATAGGTGGGCAGGCACTCCAGAGAGTATACAAGTAATCAAAAAGCCAATTTTACATCATGACGTACGTCTCTTTTAAATTAGATCCCTCAGTAACCATCTTCCTTAAAATGTCATATAACTGAAGACAAAGTACAATGACCATACCACCTGAGTAAAAATGATCTTTCCCATCTTTCTGTCCATTAAGACAACCACAAATCAGCCTCCAGTGGAAGATGCTCCAGGAATTTTTCTTCGTCATCCGAGCAGTACATCATCAACCAGATTAACAAGTCTCGGAAAGGAAGTGCAAACAGTCACACTAGGTCGCCTGAATTCCACCCGACTTGCATGGAGACGTGCCGATCCGCGACAGCGGCCGGCCAGCGCAACGCTGGCCTCTTACCTCAGGACGACGACATCGAGAAATCCTTCCGGGTTAACCAAGACGGCAGCATGACCGTCGAGATGAAAGTGCGTCTTACCATCAAAGAGGAGGAAATGCTCCACTGGACTACCACAGTCAGCCGCTCCAGCCTTAGGAGGAGGACTCTTGGTGCCTCAGTCGCCGAGTCAGGCAACATCTCACCTGACTCAAACATCTACGTTGCCAAAGGATCCTCTCACTTATGTGAAGATGAGGCAAAAAAGGCCAACCAGCCTCCAGCAAGTGAAGCAAAGGTCTGCTTTAACAACGTGGGAGAAGCAAGAAAAAGGTTCAGATGCGCCTCAACTCCAGGCTCTCATCGTGTCATGAAGGAGGCGTCTTTTGAGACTGTGAAGATGCTGACAGAATCTGGGGTCCAAGGGAGCACCCTTGGCCACTATTCATATTTGGAGAGGACTACTGAAGGAGACACAATGGAGGGATATTGCAGGGTCAGACACAGCAGCAGCAGCAGCCAACCCGTCCCAAAGCCTCGGAAAACTATTCTGAAAGGCAATACCACTTCCCTCCTGAAATCCTCAGGAGTAGCCGAGGTCCTCAAGATAGAAAATGATGGGACGGAGGTTCGGGAGACTGTGATGCGGATTTATGAGAGACAGGGCAGCTCCAACAATTGCCTTGCAAATGAGGGCGCAGATGATACATCTTTGCATCGTTCCCCTCCGGGGCCACAAAGCCACCAATCCACAGCCTCAGGGCCTTGTTCATCCAGCAATGACATTGATTTTAGTTTGCAGCAGCCTACTGCTGATTCACTCCAAAGACAGAAAGAGGAGATGTTGTCTTTGTCGTCAGAGCCAATGTCTCTAGCACTCGAGGTGGCAAACAGACCACCTTCAGTGCCTAAGAATGTCACCAAAATAGAGAAAAACTCTCCAACTCCACTCCAGAAAAAGATAGAGACAAAAAAGATCTCCCAGTCAAGGTTAATGGATAAAAAGTATAAACAATCACCAGCAGACAAACACAATAATGATGTTCATGCTGGAAAAAAAAGCCTCAGTTCGACAGAAAGTACAAACCGAAGGCTGGGTGAAAAAATGCACACGAACACTTCAGTGAGACATGGAAGAGAATCAGAAACATTAGTTAGAACTTCAGTCAGGGAAAAAAATAGGAATAAATCAGCTTCTAAATATAACCACAATGTAAATACACCATCTGTCAGGCCTCCCATGAAGAAGAATGTGTCCGATCTTTTAAAACTCCAACGATATTCAAGAAAAAAGACAAGCAGCAAGTCCATAACCATGACTGACAACAAGCTGTCATCCACAGAGTTGGCTCAACATGTGCTCGGGATTCCTAGTGGCAGCGGGCAATGAGCCTTTTAGGCTCAGCAACAACAGTTTCCAAAGGACAAACCAGACGGTCCAGGCAATGTTCATGGAAACAGGACATCCGTCCATGCTGCAGCATCAAGCTCGTAAGTGTTGAAGTTGGTCAGCTTGGTCATTAAAAAAAAACAAAACCAAAAATAAAACAGCTGACTGACAGTCCTCACAGCCAAGTATTACTGCGTATCTTGTTTAAAGCCACATGCTAATCTCATTATCAACTAATCAAAGCCTTCATTTGTAATGAAGATGTCACTTACAGAAAAATAATTGATGATGACTCTGTGTGTGTGTGTGTGTGTGTCGGGGGGTCATCATCTGTTGAAAAGTTTTTGTCGACGGGCCGTCATGTCCACTGTTGCATAACTGTGGTTCAGAGATGCATAGCAGTTCGCTAACCAAAATAGGAAGAAAACTAAACATTAGGACTTTCACACCCGATAGGTGGGCAGGCACTCCAGAGAGTATACAAGTAATCAAAAAGCCAATTTTACATCATGACGTACGTCTCTTTTAAATTAGAGCCCTCAGTAACCATCTTCCTTAAAATGTCATATAACTGAAGACAAAGTACAATGACCATACCACCTGAGTAAAAATGATCTTTCCCATCTTTCTGTCCATTAAGACAACCACAAATCAGCCTCCAGTGGAAGATGCTCCAGGAATTTTTCTTCGTCATCCGAGCAGTACATCATCAACCAGATTAACAAGTCTCGGAAAGGAAGTGCAAACAGTCACACTAGGTCGCCTGAATTCCACCCGACTTGCATGGAGACGTGCCGATCCGCGACAGCGGCCGGCCAGCGCAACGCTGGCCTCTTACCTCAGGACGACGACATCGAGAAATCCTTCCGGGTTAACCAAGACGGCAGCATGACCGTCGAGATGAAAGTGCGTCTTACCATCAAAGAGGAGGAAATGCTCCACTGGACTACCACAGTCAGCCGCTCCAGCCTTAGGAGGACTCTTGGTGCCTCAGTCGCCGAGTCAGGCAACATCTCACCTGACTCAAACATCTACGTTGCCAAAGGATCCTCTCACTTATGTGAAGATGAGGCAAAAAAGGCCAACCAGCCTCCAGCAAGTGAAGCAAAGGTCTGCTTTAACAACGTGGGAGAAGCAAGAAAAAGGTTCAGATGCGCCTCAACTCCAGGCTCTCATCGTGTCATGAAGGAGGCGTCTTTTGAGACTGTGAAGATGCTGACAGAATCTGGGGTCCAAGGGAGCACCCTTGGCCACTATTCATATTTGGAGAGGACTACTGAAGGAGACACAATGGAGGGATATTGCAGGGTCAGACACAGCAGCAGCAGCAGCCAACCCGTCCCAAAGCCTCGGAAAACTATTCTGAAAGGCAATACCACTTCCCTCCTGAAATCCTCAGGAGTAGCCGAGGTCCTCAAGATAGAAAATGATGGGACGGAGGTTCGGGAGACTGTGATGCGGATTTATGAGAGACAGGGCAGCTCCAACAATTGCCTTGCAAATGAGGGCGCAGATGATACATCTTTGCATCGTTCCCCTCCGGGGCCACAAAGCCACCAATCCACAGCCTCAGGGCCTTGTTCATCCAGCAATGACATTGATTTTAGTTTGCAGCAGCCTACTGCTGATTCACTCCAAAGACAGAAAGAGGAGATGTTGTCTTTGTCGTCAGAGCCAATGTCTCTAGCACTCGAGGTGGCAAACAGACCACCTTCAGTGCCTAAGAATGTCACCAAAATAGAGAAAAACTCTCCAACTCCACTCCAGAAAAAGATAGAGACAAAAAAGATCTCCCAGTCAAGGTTAATGGATAAAAAGTATAAACAATCACCAGCAGACAAACACAATAATGATGTTCATGCTGGAAAAAAAAGCCTCAGTTCGACAGAAAGTACAAACCGAAGGCTGGGTGAAAAAATGCACACGAACACTTCAGTGAGACATGGAAGAGAATCAGAAACATTAGTTAGAACTTCAGTCAGGGAAAAAAATAGGAATAAATCAGCTTCTAAATATAACCACAATGTAAATACACCATCTGTCAGGCCTCCCATGAAGAAGAATGTGTCCGATCTTTTAAAACTCCAACGATATTCAAGAAAAAAGACAAGCAGCAAGTCCATAACCATGACTGACAACAAGCTGTCATCCACAGAGTTGGCTCAACAAAGTCTTTCAAAGATTTCCCTCAACCGATCCCCCGCTGAAATCCAACAGTATGTTGAGAACTGGTTGGAGGAGGTCATTCCACACCCCGTCGTGTACATGGTCACCTCAGATGGACCAGAACCACCAACAAAGGTTTTATTTCAGATTGGTGATGAGTCAGAAACTGAGGAAAAGACTGAAACAAAGGAAATAGAAGATTACTGTCAGACACCCTCTGATACTTTGAGAGTGACAGCTTCTTGTCTCTCAGTCCCCCTCACGGCCAAAGAAGAGACACCGATAAATGTTTCGATGGCAAAGGTTGAACCCACCCACCAGCAAACTTGTGTATGGTCAAAAAACTCATCTGAATCAAACAATGAATCACCTTCATCTCAAATCAACATTTTAAGCCCCAAAGCAAAGCTGAAACCGGTCTTGCAGGAACTTTGTTCATCAATTCAGTCAATACAAATGACATCTGACCAATCGAGTAGTCCTCTTGATTTTTCATACCATGTGGCTTCGGTATTTGGCTCTTCTTGTAAAAGCGTCCTGTCATTTTTGTCAGTGATGGCTCTGAGAGATAGTCTAACGAGCGACAGCACAGATTCAATGAATGACTCTGAAGCCATGCTACTCTTGAAGTTCCTGCAGAACATTTCTGCCATCGAGGACCAGGATGAGCAACGGGCGAGTCTGATTGATTTGCACAGTGGAGCGTCTCCCCAGTTCATGAAGTGCTGGATGGATTTCCAAACCTGGAGGGAAAATCTGGAGACACAATCACTCATTCCGAAATTTCAAGACACCCAAGAATCAATTTGGGTTCAGGGTGTAATTGTTGACCAGCTAATGAAGGAGTTTAATATGCCATATGACCTCAGGAGGGAGATTTCCTCAGCACTTCAGCAGGCTCCTGCAGAAGAGTGCGATGTTCTAGAGCCTGACAAAAACTACTTGGAATCAGCAGATTTGGAGCAGGTTGTGCAGGACCCAGACTTAAAACAATTCTGTGATAATGTTTGCATTCATGAAAGCACAAATGATAAGGATGATCTCTCATCATGGCCTGGAGGGATGGAAGAAGAACATGCTAAGGAAACAGGCTGTGAAAGTAAAGAACCAAATGTATCATTGGGAGACACAGGGAAAATCCAAGTTCGAGAAGAAAATATAAAGGGTGCAGAGGATCACATGGAGGAGTCAAAGGAAGCTTTGGATGAAGGGGAGACGGAACAGAAAGGAAGTGAGGAGGACACGGAGGAGGAAGCAGTGTTGAAAGAAGAGGGGGAAGAAGAAGAACTTGGCAAGGAAGGGACAAAGAACAAGGAAAGTGAGGAAAAAAGCAAAGTAGTTGAAGAAGCAGGTAATAAAAAGATAGATGAACGCCAAGAAGCAAGACAAGATGGAGCAGAGACAGATTTGAGTAAAAGTAATGAGGAAAATGTGGATGAAGAAGTGGACAAAGAAGGGGAGGAGGATAATATAGAAGAGGAAAAGAATGACAAAGATGACGCTGATGAAAATGTGGAAAAGGAAGAAACAGAGGTCTTAAGTTTTGACAACAAGGAGGGTAATGCAGACATGTGTGAACTTACTCCAGAAAAGCAACAAGTATGTCTTGAAGAACAGTCAGAGAAGCTGGAAGAGAATGAGGAGAGCACTCGAGAAACTAATCCAGAAGAATCTGTAGATCAAGTGGAGATGGTTGGTGGAATAAAGGATGAAACAGAAAGTGATTACAACTTAGAATGTTACCAAAAACCAAATCCAGTGGTAGAAGTTACAGCAAACGAACTTGATGAGGGCCTTAAAGCAGTGGCCAACGATAAGGAGGATGATGATAACATTGAGGAAAACATGGAAGCAGAAGGAACAGAAGTCCTAAATGAGGACAGCAATGAAAATGATCATGTAGACATACCTGAATCTCTTATGGAATGGGATCTAGTCAAACAGACAAAGAAGTTGGAGGAGGAGAGTCGAGACATTTGTGCAGAGGAAGAATCTTTAGACGAAGTGGCTGGTCATACACCGCATGAAGTGGATATTGAAGACAGCTTAGGATGGTCCCTAGAACCAAACCCAGAGGTGGAAGGAATAGCAAACGTCCCATCTGAGGGAAAAGATGATGATAATGTTGAGAAAAACATGGAGGAGGAAGGAACGGAGGTGTTAAATGAAGACAAAAACAAGAAGGGTAATAATGGTGCAGACGTACACGACCCTACTACAGATGAGGGACAAGTAGATATAATAGAACAGAGAGAGGTGCTGGAAATGGATAGGGAGGATACAAGAGAAACAACTCCAGAAGAAGAATCTCAAGAAAAAGTGGAAGAGCCAATTCGAACACCAAGTGAAACAGGAAGTGAAGATGACTTGGGGTGTTCGAAAGAACAAAATACAGAGGTAGAAGGTAAAGCAAGTCTCCCTAATGAGGGGAGTGAAAAAGTGGACTATAACAAAGAAGATTATATGGAAGATGAAGGAAGGGACACTGATGGTTATGAGAAGGGTAACGATAATGATGTAGACATACCAGAACCTACTACAGATGAGGAAAAAATAGATGAAATAGAACTGCTAGAGAAGCGAGAGAAGAATGAGAAGGATACTCGAGAAACGAGTCCAAAGAAAGTATTTGTAGACCAAGTAGAGATGCCTGATCGGCCCCGAGTTGAAGCAGAGAGT
This sequence comes from Hippocampus comes, assembly GCF_001891065.2. Classification (NCBI taxonomy): domain Eukaryota; kingdom Metazoa; phylum Chordata; class Actinopteri; order Syngnathiformes; family Syngnathidae; genus Hippocampus; species Hippocampus comes. The sequence continues at coordinate 1,559,632 of NW_017805531.1, read as the reverse complement.
GAAGATGACTTGGGATGTTCCCTGAAAGCAAATACAGAGGTAGAGGATACGGAAAGTCCCCATGATGAAGGAATTGAAGAAATTGAAGACGTGGGCGAGAAGGGGGATGATAGTGAAGATGAAAAGGACCAAGATGAAATTGAGGAAAATATGCAAACAGAAGGAACAGACATCTTGAGTGAAATGAACAATGAGGAAGGTATTCTTGCCATACCTGAACCTGCTATGGACATGAAACAAGTAAATCTAAATGAGCAGACAGGGAAGCTTGAGGAGGAGGAGGAGGGCACTTATCCGAAGGAAGAATCTGGAGAGAAGGTGGAGGAGCCAAATGGGACACCAACTGAAACAAAGAGTGAAAATGGCTTGAGGTTTCAAGAACCCAATCCAGAGGTCAAGGGTTCATTAAGTGCCCCCAGTGAGGGAGTTGAAGAAGTGGTCAACGAAAAAGATGTGGCTGTGGAGGATGAAGATCAGGAAAAGGATGACATTGAGGACAATATGGAAGGGGAAAGAACAGAGGTCTTAAGTGAGGACAACAACATAAAGGGTTATGGTGATGATGCAGTTGTACCTGAACCTACTGCAGATGCGGAACAAGAAAATCTAACAGAACAGATAGAGAAGCTGGATGAGGAGGACACCTGTCCTGAGAAAGAGTCTGGAGAAGAAGACCTTACAGCCAGTGTTCCTGACGAGACCTTAGGTACAAACCCGCAGAATGAGTCCGTTGAGAAAGAAAATTTAAACATGGACCATGGCACCGAATCACCACTCGAGTATTTGTCTGATGAGCGCTTTGTGGAAAACAAGGCTCGTGAAAACAAGGCAGGGATCCACCCTCAGGATCGAAGCAACACCCTCAGCCACCCGGTGGAAATATCACAAGAACTCCTGGACTTTGTAAACTCTGCACTCCAGTCTTCCTCGCTTATATTTACGTACGACGATCACGGCAACATTAGAATAGAACCGGATCGTGCTCAAATCACAGAAATTAAGACTACCCTCCACCCAGCGATCCAAAGAGATTGCACATATGGTTCGAAATGCCTCCAGAGCCCGATCACCTCAGACTTATCAGACTACAGACCAGAAAGTTTTGAAAGCGGTCCATATCAAAGCCAAGACTCTGAGGCCATCACTTCAGAGAACAACGAAAATGCTTCGGAGAGCTTCCCAGAAGGCTTGACTGAAAGAACTAATCCGCAGTCGGCTACCTCCAAAATATTGAAAAGTCATTCCGAAGGTGGAAGTTTCTCTTCAAGTGACTCCCTGACAAAAGGATCAAGGAAGGTTTTGTCTTGCTGCAAAAAGGGTGACAATGACCCATCCTCTCTGACAGAACAGAACCCGGAACCCGGTAACGGCATTTTGATTGACCAAGGTCGATGGTTACTCAAGGAAAACCATTTGATAAGGAATTCACCACCAGTCTCTGAGGGCATGTACAGGGATTTGGACACTACCTCTGAAGACATGGGGAACTCCAGTGAGGAGTCCCAGACTCACAAAATAAGACAGCACACACTACTTGGAGCTATATCCTCATCTGATCTAGAAGAACTGGCCAAGCCTCAACCCCCAAGGTGCAGCTACTTCACCATGCCACACGGAAGCGACTCAGACCCATTCCCGGATGACACTAGCGACCAAAGTCGGAGCAAAGACACAAATTGTGCGAAAGGAAGAGGCTTCAGGGTGTCGCCTGTGACTGACACCTCCAAAACGTTAGCCAACAAAAATTGCAGCCTTTCATCTTTCGCATCAGTGGAGTTTAAAATAGCGGACAGAAAAGTGTACCCTGAGGGAGAAGAGTCCACGGCTGGGGTGGAAGCACGAGGGATCCCTGGTGACCGGCACCAGTCACAAGACTCCGCAGATGCAATAAATGTCAGGTGCGGACAGTATTGTCAAATTCTATAACTGGTATAAATTAGCGAGGTACACACATACAGATTTTTAACATCATAGCTGGATTTTAAAATGTAAGGATTTGCGATTATAAATTTTTACCAGTCAATCAAACGTTTATGTTGGCTAAACCTGAGCATTGTAGGAAGGAATAATTCATTCATAGAATAACGTTTCAGAGCCATTCGACAAAATTAGGCCTTTGCCGACATTGATCGTAAGAAGGAAAAATTTGCCTCGAACATCTGTGTGGATCCCCACTTGACCTGTAATTCTTTCTCATCAATGACTCAATGAAAGTACCTCACATTTTATGTTCTTTCAATTGATTTTCTGCCAATACAAGAGGTTTTATAGTTTGCTCATTTCATGTACTGTACGATACTGCCTTTTTTCCCCCAATGCACAATATAGTGGACAGTGGTTTATCAGACCACTTTCAACAGTTTTTGAAGGGACTGAATTGTGACAAAATGCTGCACAAATATGTAAATAAGTCAATAAAATATTTTTCTATTTGAACAGACTGATATTTTTTCAATTTGAACAGACCGTATTTTTTTTCCATATCGGAATACAAGATGAGTTCTTGTAAAAATATAGTCTCCAGCAAATCCCGCGACACTGTGGAGGACAAGTAGTTCGGAGAATGGATGAAGTGAACGACTACTGCCTTCAGCAACCTTTGAGGCCTCATGACTTTCACAAGGTTAGTAGCTAGCGGACATGTGACTTTCACTTGTCTTTATTCCTGTTCATGAAAAACACTTCGAGGAAAAGTGAAAACATCTCGATGTAGAAAGGAAAATACTGTATACTCAACATCTATTTTCTATATCATCCAGTCCGCTATGCTGCCATAATAGAAAACTACAGCATTGGCCAAAGACAAATATATTAGAATAATTGGGGAAATCGTGAAAAATCCTACCCCAAATTATAAAATGATACACAAAAATACCGGTAATACAAAATATTATGCAAAAAAACAGTCATTTCCGATGAAAAATACACAAGCATTCACTATGCAGTGTTGAAACTATTGAAAAAAATACACGAATACTGTACTAGAAAAAATACTGGACAAAAATTCACAGTGAGCCAGAACCTCAGGACAGTGAGCCAGCTGTAACGACCACTACCACGCTGCCCTGAAAACATTTATTTGAATTGTCGCAGTATTTAGTGTCTTCACACTTAACTGAAGGGCAGGGTGGGGGTGTCATCTGCAGTTGTCACCGGCTCAGGGTGGATGATGCTCCCTGATGCTGTCAGACACGTGCAATTGACATTTAACATTAGCACCAATTGGGAAGGTTAACCCATTTGGCGCTAGCGCTCATGCTAAGACTGAAAAAAATCAGTCCATCCAGAGTGAGGGCACGGTGAACCTCCGCCTTCCTCACACACACCCATACTCACAAAAAAAGGGATGGGGGGGGGGGGGGGCGTTATAAAGTGACCCTTTTGGATTCCTTCCAAGGTTTTAGTCTGTCACTATGGTGATTTAGAGAAAAGCCCTCAGTCATCTTTTGTTCTGACGGTCAAAAAAAGTGGACCAAAGAAGCTCGAAATGAGGACTCGTTTTCACTCTGACATGGGGGGAAAAAAACCTTCACTTTCCTGTATAAAGATGAAAAAGAGGAATTCCTTGCCATAATTGTCCGTACATCACAAAAGCAAATCGTGTGGAGTGGCATGGCTCTTGGATTTACAGCCTTTTATATCCACACTTTTAGATCCCCTCTCACTTTGAATGTGCTCTGTGCAGTTTCAACAATGTTGAGGGTGATCGCTATGACAACCCGGCACACGGGTGGGTGCTGATTTCCCATCATGGGAGATGAAACAAAGAGCGGCTTTTTGCAAGGCCCAAGGACTGCGGTTTTGAAGTCACATTGTGGAAGGGAGGTAAAATGTGACATTTCATGCAGATCTGTGATGCCATTTTTATGCAGTCTTATGAGGTGGTACCATAGTCGAGATGAACAATGGTGTTAAGTTTAACATTTTACTATCCAATGGTCATCCGATGAGCATTTTCAAAAGATACTGACGTCATTGGATTATTTGATTGAGTCTTTGCTGGATTCCGTGTGAAAGACAAATGTGCATAAAACCGCTCTGTTCATTTCGCAGGGTCTATGTGTGAAAGATGCCTGCTAAAACTAGAAGGTTATTCTCCAGTGAATGAAAGGAACAAAAGTGGCACTCAATTGAGCACAGACCTCCCAATAGGCTGAGCTACAGCAGACACACTGGCATCAGCTCTGTTTTGACTGAAGTTGTATTGCAACGTCATGCATTATTCAATGCAAACGAGAGGAAAATGACATAAAGAAAAAAAATTATCTTCAGCAAATTTTTATTTTTGGGGAACATAAAAACAATTTGGACAGAATGGGATTGGACAAAAAAAACAGGACAGTAAGGGGTAGGGAGGCACGCAGTGCTGTACCCAGTGTGAGAAGAATGCCACGAGTAACAAATAGGACAGGATAGGACAGGAAAGCGGTCGTGAGCCCGGCAAAAGTACACTTTGTGAGAAAGGGTTATGACAGGACAGCACAGGACAAGATGGAACTGGGCATGGGTCGTAAGCCAGGCAAAACGACATCCTGTGATGAAGACCGTGACATGGAGTGACAATTAAGGGACAAGATAGGACAGTGGCAGTGTGCCAGGCAGCGCTCTCGGTGTGCAATGGATGAGGTTTAGGAGTGCCAATCACTCCTGTAAAGAATTTGAGTGCAAATGAGAGGACGGCCCACAGAGATAAAAGGCATTCCAAGGGGTGTGTATATTAATTCTAGAGTGGCCACACGCCTGACAACTAAATCTCCTCAGTGGGCATCTCAGGAGACCTGCCGGTGAATCAACACGCTGTTGCATTATAATCATGATTTTTTTTTTTAAACAAGCAATACAAAAAACCCAATTCCTGGCACAAGTGGGACAGACGCTTCATTGGGCGATGATTGAACAGTCCACAAAAACAACCTCCTTGGCAGAGGTGAACCCGTGATACAATCCCGTGCGGAATGAAAACAATTTGGCCCAAACAGTGACAACGGCAAATATCGGTGGGGGCCCGACAAACAATAATTAGCGCCGACTGTCTGCATTCTGCTCGCTGACAAGTCAGCAATACACAATCCCTGCCTGGCTGCTTCATAAAGAGGCCTGGGAGCAGGAATTTTTACATCAACATCCCCCCCACATCCCCTCACTCCCTCCCTGCTTCCAAGTGAGTTGATCATGTGAATGTTCACTGTCACTTCCAGTGAAGGGGCTCCACTGTTTACTCACTTTGAGGCCCTTAGGCGGCAAATTTTTACTTCAGCGTTGTTAATTTTTCAACCACATATGATAGACCAGTAGTTCTCAATTGCTGTCGCCCTGGGACCCGCATTTTCAAATTGTTGAACTCAGTATTCCAAAAAAACATGCAAATTACAAGACATATTTTATTTTACAAAGTGAAAATAAACATGAATGTGCAGACAAGACGACTCGTACGCCCCAGATCACCTTTGATAGCTGTGCATTGCAAAACTCATTCATAACATGTGGTAAAACCCCCACACATAAATTAATCCGGGAGGCTGTTTTCATGCTTTGGTGCTGCTGTTTGGGTTAGCAACAGAGTTGAAAATGGGCTCATAAGATAAAATAGGAAACCACATAGGTGAACAATAGCATTTCCAGTAGGAACGGAGGGATCTGTTTTTCCAAAACTAGGTTATTATTGTTAGAACGAAAACTAAAATTGAAAAAAACTTTTCGTTCAGGAAATTTTAAAAACTGAAAATGCTTTCCAAAAAACTGGTGTCTGTTCTGTGGTCGGAAACAGGTGAACTTGTTTGACAATATGTGTGTGCATGTTGAGTACATGTATCAAACCATTCATCAGTGCAATCATTTGCAAAACATTATTTTGGGCAAGACTGTGTTGTCATTTTTCCTCTTTCCTAATTTTACTGTCACTATAAGAGAAGTGAATCTTATGAACGAGCAGTTACTTCATTGCGAGCAAGTATTCTTCTTTGCACATCGCCAGCAAAAACAATCTTCGTTAGTATAAGAATGGATGATAACTAAAACATGTCATTATTCCTTCGTTGGTCTTAGCCCGAGAGCGAACATTTCCAGCGAAGCAGTTTTATGGAATGCAACATTGTGAACAAGAAGATTAGGCAGGCCGCACTTCCATCTAAATCAGCGACTAACATTCACAATGATATGAAGGTGCTTGTGGAACATTTGAGACGTCCATTTGTTCCTTTCTTCCTTCGCACAAATTAAAAGTCCAGTAAGTGAGGGACTCTAGCGCACAGACATTGCCAGATGGCAAAAATGTGAAAAGTTTGCTTGAAAGAAGCGTTTGTGCGCCCAACGAACACGATGAAGCTCAACAAAATTCCCCTTTGACTGGGATTAGATTTCTTCGTTTTAAATGCAAGATGAATAATTGAGGGTGGACCTCCATAAAGACCCGGAATGGAAGATGGGGCGGATGGCGGGGTGAGTGCTTGGACCTAAGACCTGATTGGACGCTTCCACTGTCGCTCCAAACACGCAGCTCATTTGCATATGTACGAGACTATAAATAAGCAGGCGCGAGTCTGGTGACGTTGTCCGGACTTGCGAGCGGCACAGACCCCAACTTGCGGCATGTCTACTTTCAGAACAGCAACTTCTCAGTCCTCCTATAGGAAGATGTTCGGCGGAGATAGAACCGTGAGAAGCAGCTACTCCAGCCGCCAATATTCCGCTCCCATGCGCACCACCCGGGTGTTGTCGTTCGGGGCGCCCGGGGGCGCCGGCGGCGTCGTCTATGCCACCAAGACGCAGCGTCTGCGCAGCAGCAACGCCGCGGCCATGCCCCGGCTCGCCTCGGAGCAGCTGGACTTCACGCTGTCCGACGCCATCAACAGCGAGTTCATCGCCAACCGCACCAGCGAGAAGGCGCAGATGCAGTCGCTCAACGACCGCTTCGCCAGCTACATCGAGAAGGTGCGCTTCCTGGAGCAGCAGAATAAAATCCTGCTGGCCGAGCTGGAGCAGCTCCGCGGCAAGGGCACGTCGCGAGTCGGCGACCTGTACGAGGATCAGATGCGCGAGCTGAGGCGCCAGGTGGACCAGCTGAGCAACGAGAAGGCCCGGGTGGAGGTGCACCGGGACAACTTGGCCGACGACATCGGGAGGCTCCGAGACAAGTAGGCTCACTCGCACGGTCACTTCATTAGGTACACCGTCAAAACTCGAGCTGGAGGCCACCGCGTGGTTCGGAAACTTTTTACACCTCAATACTGTACTTTCGTTGGTGTTCTTCGGGCTTCCTTCCAAGTTACCAAAACAAGTATGTAATGGGTGGTATAAGACGCTAAATTGTACTTTTCGGTCTGAATTTGAGTGCGAATAGTTCCTTTGTCTACATGCGCCCTGCAGTTGGTTGGCGACCAGTCCAGGGTGTATAAGCTGCTTCTTGCACAATCAACTGAACCTCGTGAGAATCAGTGGGATACAAAACGGAAAATGAATGAACATATTCACAATGAACAAAAATTGCACATTAACAAATGTTTTAATGATTACATGCAAATGTATGGACCTTAGAGTTAAATACAATTGAACTGTAAAAAACACTCAGCAAATTGCTGAAGCTATAACTTGCTTGCTTTCTTGTTCGAACGTTGTTGCCATAAATATCAATAATTTAGATTTTTTTTTAATGACTGTTTTAGCCCCCAAAATACAAGCCGTGTTTTTACAGTGTACAATTTAAACTTAACAATTGTATTGTACTCGATTAAAAACAAATTTAAGAGAACTCTTAACACGATGCAGTTTAAATTGCTGAAGCTATAACTTGCTTGCTTTCTTGTTCCAACATTGTTGCCTTAAATATCAATAATTTAGATTTTTTTAAAGACTGTTTTAGCTCCCAAAATACAAGCCGTGTTTTTACAGTGTACAATTTAAACTGAACAATTGTATTGTACTCGATTAAAAACAACTTTAAGATGACTCTTAACACGATGCAGTTTGAACATTTAAATCATTGCTTCTGCGCGTACCGCTAGAGGGAGCTCGTGTAACATGAGCATTACACATACCACACTTGGAGAAGCACTGCCACAGTCTTAAAAAAAATAAAAATCCTATTTAAAGATATGGCAGACTCAAAAACGCTTGAATTCAAACTTGTGCAACTCAATGAAAATATATTCATATTTCATAGGTCCGAACATAACACCCCAAAACTCTTGCAGTGCCACCCCCTGGAGAGTTACCAAAAAACATCAGTTTGATCAGTTTCGCTGATCAACATAACGAGTTGCAAACTCAGTCACAGACCGAACACGTATGTCAAGTTACTACGTTACTACACTGTACTCACACATTTTAAAATACAGTCGCATAGTAGGCCCAAGTGTTCATCAAAAAAGGAAGCAGAGGATTTCTATTTGCAGATGAAAATGTCTGTGGCATTTTTAGGTTTGCTGGTTATTTTTAAGTGAAGTCAAGACATTAAAGAAATCCAATTTACTGGTATTTTCTCATCTAATAAGCCAAAACACGTATTTCAACAAAACATTGTGATGGCATTACATTTTGCAGGTGTACATAATGAAGTCTCTCGAGGCTTGAACATGTTCAAACTCCTTGCCTAATGTATCGTCTGTCATGTCAGGTTGCAGGATGAGATGTCCCTGAGGGAAGAGGCCGAGGCAAACATGCAGAGCTTCCGACAGGTAATAGTATGACCCCAATCATTGCACTCCTTGTTTTGAGTAAAAATTCATACACAAGTGTAATGTTGAGCCGTTCAACTTTCAAGGTTCCACTGTAAGGTGATTTAAAACCGATGCTGACATACTAAATGGTCATGAGTCTCCCATTCGTCTCTATGACTGTTTCCTTTCTCCCCAGCGAGACAGGAATGTGCCCCTGTGGTGGCACAACAGCGGATTGTAGCCATGATCCCAAACGGCCGGAGAGCAGGGCCCGCTAGGACAAGACAGGGTTGGATGCTTGGTTGGTTGGCTGGCACTAATGTGCTCAATCAGGCCTGCCAGGAGAGGAGATCTTTTTAAGTCTGACTGGTCACGCTGAATGAGACTTGAGCAACAACAGTGTGAGCGCAATGTGGTTATCAGAGCGAGAGGGCAAGCCACCGTGAGATATGTCCGCCGAGCAACGGAATCCGTTACGTGTATGGTGATTAATGTCAAGTCAATGGCATCATGCCGATGAGTCATGCAAGTAGCAGCGACGATATTAGTTAGCAGCTGTTTCAAACCAAAATGAAAATGGCAGACCTCCTGTTCAGTTTCATGTATGGGTCCCCAGACTTTTATTGTACGTTCTGTTATGATTTACGTGTCCACCCAATTAGGAAAACTGTGTTCGGGAGGGGTTGGGGGTGTAACCTTTTTAATGGTGAATCCTTGAGATGATCATTAAACTTTGCCGCCATGTGCCCTGCCCACATTTAAAGGCATCGGAAATTAATCGCTCATCTGTCTAGTATGGTATGTTATGGTAATGACTGACAATGCTTATGGAAATGAATTAGGCAAGAATGAAACAATGAGGGCGGCACGGCGGGCGTTACGTGTATGGTGATTAATGTCAAGTCAATGGCATCATGCCGATGAGTCATGCAAGTAGCAGCGACGATATTAGTTAGCAGCTGTTTCAAACCAAAATGAAAATGGCAGACCTCCTGTTCAGTTTCATGTATGGGTCCCCAGACTTTTATTGTACGTTCTGTTATGATTTACGTGTCCACCCAATTAGGAAAACTGTGTTCGGGAGGGGTTGGGGGTGTAACCTTTTTAATGGTGAATCCTTGAGATGATCATTAAACTTTGCCGCCATGTGCCCTGCCCACATTTAAAGGCATCGGAAATTAATCGCTCATCTGTCTAGTATGGTATGTTATGTTAATGACGGACAATGCTTATGGAAATGAATTAAGCAAGAATGAAACAATGACGGCGGCATGGCGGGTTGCTGGTTAGCACGTCGGCCTCGCAGCGCAGAGGTGGAGCGTTCGATTCCGGCTTAGAAAATGGATGGATGAAACAATGACTCAAGCAAGTAGGCTACAGATATCGATATACAATACTTTATTTCTGCATCTCTCTGTTTATATAAAAAAAAAATCTAGGAAATTACAATGTCCCACCACTTGTGAGCTGTTTTTAGAATGGGCCTTTGTGCTACTCATGTGGTCTTTTGGCGCTAACTGGTGCCCACGGGCACCGTGCTGGTGACCCTGTTGTTGGTAATACTGATCATGGAAAAAAGTTTTTAGATGATTTTGGTGTCATTTAAACAGGTGTGTGTAGACACATTTACCTCGCTCTACCTCGATATATAATGTTGGCAGTGGATGCGTGCGTGGGCAGCCCATACGCTATGTTTTATAAGAATGGCAGGAAGGAACTTGGTGTGTCATGCCAACAATGAGGCATTCGCTGCCTGCACGCTGGCCCGCTCAGTCAGGCAGACATTCACCCTCCTAGCCCCCCGGCCCGTTTGGGATACCCGGGCTGAATAGCTCACTTTGTTTGTGGCATTAGCGCCGAGCAAAGCCGCTTCATTTGCTGATACCTCATTTGACGACCTGCCAAAATGCGGAGGACAAAGCTTGGCAGTGTGACGTCATCAGGAGAACTACAAAACAAATAAATACAAATGAATAGTTGTTCAAATATGTACTGTGTTAAAAAAGTTCAAGCCGGCGTAAAATGATGCAGAATTTGAACATTGAATTCAGTGATTCTGTCACATACCACAAGAGGGAGCCCGTGCACCACTACTGATACTCAGCGCATTTTGAGAATCACTGGAGAAGACCGTCAGACAAGGCTAAACTGACACGTTTGCCGTTTGACCTTGACGCATGGGCTTGGTGGCCAAGTTTGATCACTCGCCATCAAAAGCAAAGGAACTCTTACAAAACTCAATTTCGGGAAGTCAGAGCTGGATCAAACATGTGTGTGATGAAAGTTACCACAATTATGAGGAGGAGCTGTGTAAAGGAGGCTGGAAAGCGTCCCGTGGTGTCAGCAAAGATGCAAGATATAATTCATGTCACCTTAAAGCACACTTACGAGGTCGGCTTGTGGGTATCATGGTGCAGGATGTGGACAACGCTGCCCTCGCCAGACTGGACCTAGAGAGGAAGGTGGATTCTCTCCAGGAGGAAATTGACTTCCTCAAGAAGCTGCATGATGAGGTAAGCCTCTTTTTTTGTGCGGCAACTGAGGATATACTGCCCACGTACTCTCAAGGGCTCTCTTTTTTTATCTGCTGAGGGGGTCAAAGCAATACAGGAATAGAAATCGTTATGTGACATGAGCACATACTGGTTCCATGGCTTGCTTGACAGGAAATGTTGGAGCTGCAGAACCAGATCCACATGCAGCAGCATGTGCAGGTTGACATGGAAGTGGCCAAGCCGGACCTGACTGCTGCCCTGAGGGACGTCCGTTTGCAGTATGAGAACCTGGCCTCCAAAAACATCCAGGAGTCTGAGGATTGGTACAAGTCCAAGGTTTGGATTTTAGATCGCATCGCTGGAATGCATTCACGCACGAAAAGCAGCCTCTTCCTCTGCATTTATTTATTTAATATTTGTTGTCATTTCGCATTGTTGCACGTTTTACACTAAAACTGTCAGAAATTGCGTAATTTTGCAAAAGCAACGTTGTATACAATATCGTGTTCCCTTCACTCTATCATAGTTCCCTTTTTACGGCTTCACTTCTTCGCGGATAGTTTTATCATACTTAACATGGCCTCATTTTCGCTATGTCGCGGGATTTTCTGCCCAATATTTTTGCACACGGACTCTTACTGCAGAGCAATACGTGGAAGCCAGAATGTTCAAAGTTTTGGATCAGGTGACATCAACTGCAGGTTTTACCTAAAAGCAAGCTTCTACCGCCCCCTGTGGAAATAATGGAGTACTGCAGTTTGAGTGCTCTCACTCTCTCACAAAAACCAAAAAAGCATGTTTCTTCTTACCCCGACTTCATGCCCAGATTGCACCTTTCATTATTTCCTCTCTTTGTACTGGCTCATTTCCTCTCAGTTTGCCGATCTCACTGAAGCGGCCGCCCGCAACAACGAAGCTCTGAGGCTGGCCAAGCAGGAGGCCAACGACTACCGACGCCAGGTTCAGGCTCTTACCTGTGAGGTGGATGCCCTCAAGGGAACCGTGAGTAGCCCGTCTATCATTACCTTCAAGCTTACGATGGAAGCTCCGACGCTCGCTCGCTTTCTCCCCAGAACGAGTCGCTGGAGCGGCAGATGCGAGAGATGGAGGACAACTTTTCGGCGGAGACAGCGGGCTATCAGGAAACGGTGGCGCGGCTGGAAGACGACATTCACAACATGAAGGATGAGATGGCTCGCCACCTGCGGGAGTACCAGGACCTCCTCAACGTCAAAATGGCCCTGGACATCGAGATCGCCACCTACAGGAAGCTGCTGGAAGGAGAAGAGAACAGGTGACCATGTTGAATTCACTGTATCG
>NW_017805531.1:1529554-1547140 GCF_001891065.2 Hippocampus comes | reverse complement strand
TTTTTTTTTTCAAATGGTTTGCTATTTTTTTCCTCATAGTTTTTGTATATTTTGTAATATTTGAAGTGGCAATTTTCCACCCTTGGATTAAGTAACGAAGGTCATATGGTGTAGGTGTCATTTTTTTTGTCTTTGTCTATAAATATTATTTTCAAAGCATTTGAATAATTTTCTTTTTTTGAGGGGGGGGTTGTGCATGTTTCTGTAAAACAGTCTATCATTGTCCCTTTTTCAAATATTTGTGTATTTATTTCAACTAATGTTCTGGTCTTCCAATATCTGAATACATTTCAGCTAGTATGCTGGTATTTTGCGAGTAAAGTTTATCACATTTTTAATAATTTTTTTTTTTTGGTTTGTGCATGTTTCTGTAAAACAGTATATCATTGTCCCTTTTTTAAATATTTGTGTATTTATTTCAAATAATGTTCTGGTCTTCCAATATCTGAATACATTTCAGCAAGTATGCTGGTATTTTGCGAGTAAAGTTGTATTAGTTTATCACATTTTTAAAAATGTTGTTGGATTTCTTGTTAAATCTTTTCTAACTTTCCCCTAAAATCTTGGCAATATTTTAAAAATGTTTCTAGCATTTATTGGTGTTTGGTCAAATACTTTCATATTATTTTCCATACGGTATTTTTTTTCAAAGATTTTTGTATTTTGAATCTTGGCAATATTTTAAAAATGTTTCTAGCATTTGTTTTGGTGTTTGGTCAAATACGTTCATATTATTTTCCATCCGGTATTTTTTTTTTCAAAGATTTTTATATTTTAGGTTTAATACAGTGGTGCCCTGAGATATGAGTTTAATTTGTTGAAATGAATGGAAATGTCATGAATCAGTTCCGATCTTCCATTGAAAAAGTCAGTGGAGCCACTCGTATCTCACGGCACAATTGCATGATGTATTTTTCTAATTGGAAGCTTACTTCGACATTTTGCCAAAGCTAAATACGCTTTTAGCCAACCACGTCGACATAGCATGGCATCGAAGCAATCGCTTGTGTATTCTTACCGGCGTTTACCTCATTTACAGAATCTCCACCCCAATGCCGAACTTGTCCTCCCTCAACCTGAGAGGTCAGTTTACCCTGACACATTTTTCACACCATTCACATCGCTTCTGATGATTAACATTGCATTCTTTACAGAAACCATGATCGATTACAAACCTCAAGTGGAAACCACAACCACCAAGAAGGTTCTCATCAAGACCATCGAGACCAGAGACGGTCAGGTACAAAACGCACGTTCTTCGTAATGACGTTGGAATGACGATTTACATGTACTCTAATGTGTCTCCGTTAAGGTGATCAACGAGTCGACCCAAAACCACGATGACATGGAGTAATAAGGCCACACACAAACGATACGATGTTCACTGGCTCTGCACTCAATGACACTCTTAGCTTTGAAAAGTGCCTTTTATATGTCATGATTTGGTGAGCGAGTTAGTTTGAAACAATGTGTTGAGCTTCCATTTCTCTTCTCTTTTTTTTTTTTGTCTCAGACACAATAATTAACAATAAAAATAGCATTCCTGGACACACATAGTCAGACAAAGCATCTCACTTGTAGTCAACCTTTTGCTAGATTCAGTTTGTACACAACCAAATGCTAAATGCGTCACCGTTGCCTTATATTCAGCAATAAACTAATAAGACTGTGAGCGAGGTGTGATGCTTCGGGGGTGCACTTTCATTGTCATATACTAATAATGAATGAACTCGTCATCGAACACGCTCACGGTTTTCCGAAGCAACTGTTCCTAATGGTTTCCTTCCTCATTAACACCTGTATTGTCCCCACAGTGTCATGTCAAAATGTGTTAAACCACTAAGTGATGAAGACTGCACGAAAGGTGTGAAAGCCTGCTGAAAAGCTAAACGAGCATTATAATTATTGCCTGATTGGGGTTGGTCTTACAGTAGTGATCCCCAACCAGTGTGTCGTGAGAGATCATTAGGTGTGTTGCGGAAATTATCCAATATTACTTCTTTGGATGAAAATAAGAAATTTACATTGGTCGCGTGCAGCATAACAACTATTCTGCTTCACCGTGTTTACTTTAAACGCTGAGCTCTACTAATTCATCCAAATCTGCAGAACTCAGGGCCCGACTGAGTTTATAATCAGTCAGCATTTCTTTGATGCATTTGATACATTATGCTTTTTAAAAAAATCACAAATGTCTTAAAAATCAAATTATCTAGCTACCTATATTTTATTCATACATCTTTATTTGTATAGCGCTTTTTGTACTTTTCCAATGTTTCTGTCCATTTATAATATGTATTTTTGAGACTGGCTTTATATCTGCGTGAAAACAAATCTCAATTGAAGGCGAGCCAAGTCTCGCGATGTCTTCCGAAAACGAGACTTGGGCTAATCAATAAACGCCAGTTTCCTACAACCCCACCTGTGGTCAAATAAAGTCGTGTTTAATAATTGTCGCGTTCATGTAAACAATAACAGTGACCATCGCCGGATTAAAATGGCTCGCTTCCGGAGCGGGGTGCCCCCTTGAGAGCGGGGTTCGTTGACGGGGCAACTTTCTCCGCGAGTGACGCGTATGCGGTGGAAAAGCACACCGAGGGAGACGCCGTCATGACCCGAATGAACTCTGTTGTGCCTTGGTTGAAATAACGCTTCGCCGCCATTGAAGGAAAAATATCACACGTCGGGGGGTTGAAATAACATCTCAGGTGAAGACTTGAACCCCAAGTGTTTTAGCTAAAAGCGGGCATCCCCCTCCCCACCACCTCCCTCCCCGGCGATGGGCTCCGTGACTTCCGCCCTGACGAGGACACGCCACGCGCTGGTCAAAGTGGGCTCGGAGCCGGAGAGTCACGACCCGGAGAGGAGCCACTCGGCGCCTGAGTCTGCCAGGAAAAGGAGTCACAAGTCGCACAGCCAAGTCGCTCGGCACACTTCCCGGCAGTTGCTCGCGGAGGTGCTGAGCCGACAGGACTCGGACGGAGCCAAGAAGTCAGCCGAGGTCCACCCGAACAAACCGAGCGGTGAGTACTTGGAACGACGTCCACCTGTTGCCCTCGAAAGCTCGACTCATGATCCATCGCTCTCGAGCGGGGGAAGGCAAAGTCTTCATACTCATCATAATATTTTTATATGTTAGGCTTAATTTATTCACAATTCATCAATTACGTCATTTAATTAAACATTTAGATGCCAAATTACTTTATTCATGTTTTATTTGCTAAATAATGTTCGATGTACAGTGGTGCCTTGAGATACGAGTTTAATTTGTTACGTGAGCACACGCACGCACGCGCACACACACACACACACACACACACACTGATCTTATTAGTCTTTAAAATTATTTTCTTTTCTCTTCTTCTTTCTTTATATCACGCTGACAATCAGGTGGTTATTTTGTCCTAATTTGTGTGGTGCAGTCGGATAATCTCACACACAAAGAATCTGTGCCATATTTTGTTGATTTTGACAACGAAATCTCCTGTCATCACGTGGTCTCTTCAAAATAAAGAAAAGCGGAATCGAATGGGCGCCAGTAAATGTTACGCAAGTGTTTGACTGACTCCTTTCTAATCGGATAGTATATGAACCCAAATTAGAAGATGAGCCGTCTGGTATATTTCAATTTTGAATTTAATTGAAACATTTGTTTCCAAAGCTTCTAATAATGCTTCAATCAATTCCACACCGTTCAACGATGTGATGGATAGGAAAAACAATCGTATTTATAAAAGGTCAAGTTCATTGTTTTTATTCTGATGTCTTTTTAAAAAAGTAAATGGAAGAGATCACAGTGGAGTCCCGGTCGCCTTACAGAGTTTGGATACCGTTCAAGGTTTTGTCCTTAGCTCTGTCAGCGAGTGCTTGCTCCTGCAGGATTCAGTTGTTTTTCCTTGTGTATTTACTGGACAGTGTATCATGTAATCAGACTGGTCCTTGACCTGCTTGTTGTGTAAATTACCTTGATATAACATCTGTTGTGGATTGCCATTATGTAAATAAAATTGACTTGACCCATATTTGCTAATTTTGTGGAAACCTGATGATTATCCCTTGTGCTGTTCACCTCAAAGGTCGGTATGTAGCCCACGTTATGTGTTTTGGACTGAGCTGAATTGCACAATGGCATCATCTTTTCATTTGCAAAGACCGCTGAGATGATTTTAAAAAGGGCCAGCATCCTCTCTCTCTCTCTCAAGGAGGAAATGATGCTCGAGTACGCAGCACTTCCATGGTTTTGTTGGATAGTCATCAGTTGAAGGTCACGCGGAGGTTTGTCTTCAAGCGAAAGCATCACAATTACTGAATGCCAAAACTGTTATCATGGAAACAGGAAAAGGAGCCTCAGGGGGGGACAAGGCCAAAGGCTCCTTTGCACTCCAATTGTCACTTAGTAAAAAAGAAAAAAAAAACCCGACATATTCTTTCAAGACATGACACATTTTGCAGGGGCATTCTGTTCCTCCTGCACACAGCTGTTGTGTTATTTCCTGTGGATGTCTGGTTGCGTGCTTGCATCTGGGGATGAGAGCGAGTGGAAACATCAGAGGTATTATTTTGCATATTCTCCTTGAAAGTAGCGGTTCACTGGATGAATATCACGCTCCTTTGAAGGCCAACCTCAATACGTTGAACATATCTCCACTAGCGCCCGCCGCAGCCGTGTCCCTGAGACTTGAATAAGCACAACCGCCACTCAGCGCGCACTCTTGTATGCTTGTAAAGTTAGAGAAGGGAAGTTGAGCTGGTGTGCTACTGCTAACTTGAAAGGCGGCGGTAATCTCTCTGTGAATCCTCTGAACCACTGTTTGCAGGAATTGTTGCATTGTATAGGATTTTGTGGATGCTAGGTATGTCAGATTTTGACGTGTATAATCAACTTGAGCCAAAATATTGCAGTTTCACGGTACTGCAATTAGAGCTCTAAAATGTATTACCGGTAGTTTGACATGTTTGGGTGATTGTCTTTTTGCCAGTGAACACTATATAGAATATTTTGGTACATGAGTAATCGTAAAAATAAAATAACTGAAGAGAGTTGTGCCTTGAGATAAGAGTGACCCAATGTAGGAGGTTTCATTAGATACGAGACAGCAATCAATTATTAAAAAATTCTTTAAAACATTTGTATGTACTTTCATTTATTTGCCTGGTCGTGCAAGCTCAAACTTGTAATACCAGCACTAAATAGTGAACAAATCTACAAATAGGCTTGAAGCTGAAGTTTACTGGCAAATGACACAAAACAAAGCCAGTTACCCTTTTTGGATGGAAAACAACCAAAGCCGAGCCTTTCAGACTTCCATCTTAATGCTAATACTAATTAGCATCAAGCTTGCGGTTCTTTTAACCCTTTAAACCGTGGATTAAAGTGAGATAATACATGGGTGGTGAGATAATACATTTCTATTCATTTCAGTTGGAAAAAATTAATTGAGACACGAGTGTTTTCAGTTACAAGCGTCATTACCGAACACACTCGTATTTCAAAGCACCGCTGTATGACAACATGTGTCCTTTCAATTGAAAATGATCTTGTCTTATTGATCCTTTCAACTTCTCCTCCACACTCTTAGGACCACCGCTCCTTGTTTACAACCCACTTGCTCGATTGCTGCTGCCTCAAATGCACTTAAGGCCTCAAAGGGAAGACCTGTCCCCCGTATGATTCCTAAAATATAGTCTCTGCAGCGACGTTTCCATGACTGTGTCAGAGCGTAGTTTACCCTCCTGACTTTGCCCTCCCCTCAGACCGGTGAGGCTTGCGTGCTGAGGTGTCTTCTTCCTGACTCTGTGTCAGACAGTCCCTGTAGTCTTTTAATCTTAATGGGGAAAGATGATTTGAAATTTCTTTCGTAACTAGAGGCAATATTTTCCCGTTGAGGGGTTTCGTGACTTGAAAATTTCATATGAAGAGGCGTTCCTAAGTAGAGGTACCACTGTATGGTAAATCATGTCGCAGCCTCATACATTTGTTTTGCTTCCTGAATAAATTATATCTCAGCCTATAGCAGGGAAATGAGATTGATGATGACATATTGTATTTAGTCTGCAAGGACTTCAAAGATTGATATGGTCAAAGTCAAGTTGACACTGTGCCGAAATTGTGGTGCGGGACTTAATTGCCTCCGTGTGAGCCCAAAACAAATGATTTCAACAGATATACTGCAGTCTCCTTAAGGAGAGTCCCAGGGGTGTTGTGTTGAAAATGAAAAAAATAAAACGCACTTGAATGGTTTGACGGAAAATCGAACAACATCACTGAGCAAGTCGGGCGTGGTAATAAACAAAATTGTCAATGCACCACGACATTGGCACCTGTCCAGCTGACCCCCCCCCCCTCCACTCATCCCCCAGAAATCTGGAAAAAAGCCTTTTGGTTTTCTGACTGGATTTAAATACTGTCCAATAAGTGGACACCCTGCTCCCAAAATGCCCTCAGAGAGCTAAAAAGCAGTGCAGGAGATGGAAGAAACCCATGGAGCAGCCCACCCTCTAGTGGCCAGATTGTTCCTTCACGGGTTGATCGAGACCAAAAGCAACTGTGTGTCCATACGTGAATGATTAAGAAGTGGCAATCACCTCAAATTAAATGATTGGAGCTCTTCTGATTCCGTTTTTTTTTTTTTTTTTTTTTTTTTGAACGCCGTTTTTTGGACGTAGCATTCCTGTGTGTTCTTAACATGTAACATCTTCTGTGGAACTGTTGCTGTTGTTGGTTAAAAATATCTAAATGTGCAGTTTGTGGTGGAAGCCTTTCTGGGGAAAGGCTTCTGCTCATTAGCCAGACGGTTTTAGCGTCTTCCAAACGTGACGGATTAAGTCCGCTGGGAAGGAAATGTGCCATGCTGTGGCAGACTCCCGTTTCCAATCAAAGTGTTTTTGTGTGTGTGTGTGTGTGTGTGTGTGTGTGTGTGTGTGTGTGTGTGTGTGTGTGTGTGTGTGTGTGTGTGTGTGTGTTGGCCCAACGCTACTGACCGACTGTGTCTACAATGTGTCTGGTCAACACCCTCGCCCCCACACACCCTCTTTAAAATAAATAAATCGCTAGCCATCCTTGACAATTGCTGCTTGTCAGCCAGTTCCCTCAGGTTCCCAACATTACCTTTTTTTTTCTTTAAAGTACCTCATCTAATGAGCATTTAGCATGGGAAAAGAAAGGTGCCTGCTCTCTCTGTGTCTTAATTACAAGACTCTGTCACTGTGGTGACAGCGGCGCGGGGACTGAAAAGGCCCGTATCAGTCCACAGTTTTGCAGAAATGTCTAATGAGCTTGTTTTTGCTGTTTGATTGTGTTATTGTCCTTTTGTAAACACGATCTCTTAAAAAAAAACTGCCAGTCAATTTCTGGATGAACTCACATGTTTGTACTTGGGATTCCAATAATGTTTTTCAAGTAACAACAAGAATAGACCAGCCTTAGACGTGAGTTAATACATTTTAAAAGAGACAAATTAATTACATTCGCTTGTGTTTTCCGAATGTAATAAGAAAATAAATAAATCAATGAAATAACCTACCCGAACTGCTCACTATGTACTGTCAAGTGCAAGGAAAATACACAAAAACTACCAGCCAGGGGATATACGTCATAATAAAGAAAAACGACAGTTCACAGCTTTAATAAACAAGATATGGCATATGAGAGAACAGCACATGTATAATAGCTTGGGAGTTATAGCTTTGTCTGATATTTACACTTGGTTGAGCTTAAACATTAAACTGGGGAAATGTATGTAAAAAATAATAATTTTAGAAGAGGGCAAATTCTTTTTCATGGGACTGTAGATATGGTAACAGAGCCACCCCCCCCCCAAAAAAAATCAATTCTTAAATGATGTTTATAAATGTAAATGTTTTAATAGATCAGTTTTGCTGACAGAAATTTTGTTTTTAGGATTTTTTTTTCCCTGAAATTACATTTGGTGTTTGTCCTCATCTCTCAAGATTTTATTTTTTTAAATTCAGTTATTTTGGTAAATGGTATTTCACAAAAACTGAAGGGTTTAGAAATTACATAACTTGTTTCATCTATGCCAACAAAAAAAAAGACCAGCAGGCAAGAAGAAAAAAAAATAAATCCAAAGCTAAAACAAGCAGGTGTGTGTGTGTTTGCGCCAATAATTTCGATCTGGGCTGAATGTGTTTCGTCACTGTCGTTCTGCTCATTGCCGCTGATGTCACGGAGGGGAAGTATCAACACTGTCTCTTCTGTACAAACACACAGTCTAATAAGTGCCGTGTGCCACACTAACCCCTTGTCACTGTCCTGGTGTAATGCATGAGCTGTGGCTGGAAGGTCCCGCCGTTGCCTAGAAACAGCAACGTTGCCCTCTCCGTAATGACCCTTGCAAAAAAAAAAAAAAAAGAATCTTAACAAGCATTTGGCAGATGTACAGCAGCAGGCGACCCCTCTCTGAGCAACTTGCGCACAGCATGCTTTTCAAAACTTGGACCTAGGAATTAAAAACAATTCATGGGTCGAACTGCATGGTCGTAGATTAGCTATTATTTGGGTGTCCCTACATCGATAGAGCATTTTTTTCTGATTAATGTACTGTAGAAGTTCTAAAGTTTTGTTTCAATGCCAGTGTCGTTGTCAGCCCAATACCGCCCGGATGGGTTTCGCCATCGTGTAAATGTAGGTGAGCTTCACATTCGGTGAACCCTGGAATATTTTGTCAGAACCTGGTGCTAAGGAACTATGTTAAAGTGAGGTGAGGAGCTTTATTTCGTCAGGACATGTCCTCGTCTAATATAAAAAAAAATCGCTTTGCCACAGACTGGGGCGTCCAAGCTTTTTCTGGGTGAGCGTCAATGACTTGCGGATTTTCACATTTCACAATTACAGCCAATTATCAAGGGAAACAACAAGGTAGCTTATTGTTCCTTATCGAGGAAAGTGAATCTTCGCTGCTGTATTTTGTATGATACATGCTTGCATAGTCATGGTTCAGATTTACTACACATCTTGCAGTTGACTAAAGCATGATGGAAAAAGAAAAAAAAAAACAAAAAGGAGAGAGAGACACACAGTCTCTAAGTTGAGTGCATTATGCAATGCCCTCTGTAACTTCTAAAATGCATTGCATAATGCCAAATGCATGGAAATGGGAATATGCACAGGTCAATATACTGTCCTGGAAATTTACCAGAGCAAAAGTGCTGAATGTGATCAGAAAATTTGGGGTTTTAGATTTAGTGAAGTGTGCAGCCCAGGACTTGAGGTTAAACCGACTTCTCGATGAGTCATCTAACTACCCCACCTCGAGATTTAAAGCTTAAAGTCGAGGAATTGTTAATTACTTGGCATCTCATCTTGCGATCTGTGTTTCAGTGGACATGAGTGGAAGTTCTTGTTATTGCTACCAAACTGGGATCTATTTCGTTTTTCAAAATGAATTTTCCTGAAGGTGTAATAATAGCCTGGTAATGTTGCACAGTGGGATTGTGACAAAAGGGGGATGTTCACAAATGACCAAGTCGGTTCTGCGTTGGTGGCCAGAGGCTTTCAGAACCCTCAGCGGGACCAGCAGCCAAAATGAGCCAGAGGGTAATTATCTAACAAGTGGCGCGGCCATAATGCGTCTCTCGAATTGTGGTTGCTGACTATGGCTCGCCGTTGTAATTGGATAGTTGGTTTGATTGTAACAGATCTCCCATTTCCGGAGACCCCTCCGCTACACTAGAGCGTAGGCATCATCTGGTGTCTGTGGTCTTGTTTAATGTTATGATTATGACTTTATAGTTCCCCTATGACATGTGTTAATGTTGTTTAATAGTTGCTTATCACTCACACGACACCAGGCACAGCTCCTGCGCGGACGCTCCTTTCTCACTGAGAGCCCACCAAATTGCCCTAAAAGAACACCCATCGTCCTCGGTTTTCAACGAGGTTCCGTTCTTGCAGAATGCTCAGGATCATTAACCTATGCTAACACAGTAGTCAATTCGGAACTGCAGAAACTGAAAAACAACCAAATGAAAAAGAGGACGAGGTGGGGTGGAAGTCTTGCGCAAACAAATTTTCAATCCTATATTGCGTGGATCACACTTTGCAAGTGAAAGTAGATTCTTAAAATAAAATAAAAAGGACTTTGGAGAATCAGTATTCTACTGGAGGATTCTTAAAGGCGCCTTTTCCGCATAACAGAATAATATTTTTTCTGTTTGTGTGGGAGACGAGTGCTGTTTTGGTTAGCAACAAATGGACTCGGTGGCTCAGTCTCATCAACGAAAGCTTCTATGAACGGAGGTCATTATTTTCATTACGTTTCTTGATAATCGTCTCTATTTAGGGAGGTGTTTATCTCAAGTGGATGATGCACCGGATGACCCCCGACGTCTATTTGAGAGAACGCAATGTCATACAAGTTCTCACTTGAAGCGAATCATTTGGTTTAGGCCCATACTAAATGACTACTTACATTTGGAACCTTGAAACGTGAATTCCTTAATATGAAGTGACATTAAAGCGATATCGCATGACTTATACCTTCTGCTATTATCATCTCGGCTGAAAGGAAAAGTGCAAAGATGACACGGATTGGGCTGGGAAACGAAAGAGGGAAAAAAAAATTCTGGAGCTAAATGTCAGACGGTGTTAATAAGGAGAGCATTATATTCTTTGGTGATTCAGTGTGTGTGTGTGTGTGTGTGTGTGTGTGTGTGTGTGTGTGTGTGTGTGTGTGTGTGTGTGCGCACTTTATTTAAAGCAAAGCTAGTTTAAACAAACACAAAAGGATGATATCTTCCAGATAGTAGTCGAAAAGTAATAAAGAAAGCCCTGTCCTTGCTCCGATGAGAATTCATTGGGGTGGCCTTTTGTGTACTCTTACAAATACTGTATAACCATTGAAGCGGGAACACTGTGTATTCCACAAAACAGAGCTTTTGTGGGTTTGTGTGTGCGTGCGCGCACGTGCACGTCTGCTCATAATGGGCTTCGCCTTTCTGTGCCTGGATAAATAAAGCGTCTACAAAATGAAAAGGCAGGGGCATTGATTCAGTGACTCGTCGGGACTCCATGCACATAATCAGTCCTGTTCTGTTTGCCATGACATCTTATGTTAGACATCACTTGATGTCATCTTTTTTTTTTTTGGACATTTTTAGCCAGCAAAACAAGAATAGATTTTGACAGAAGTTTGTCAAGCCAACTCTGAGCCTACGACACTGAAAATTCTCCCTAGTAGGAGGAGTCATGTGCTTTAAAATATCTCTAGAGATGTCCTACCCCCTCGACCGCCCACTATACACCTACTGCACCTCTTAGGGGGAAGAGAGAGAGAGAGAGAGAGCGCGAGCGAGAGAGAGAGCGAGAGAGAGAGAGAGAGAGAGAGCGAGAGAGAGAGTCAAGAGCCATAAGTTGAAATGAGCTTGTTGAGGTGTGAGGAAACGTCGAGCGAGAGGGAGGAAAATAAAGTCAGGGTGGGGTGGTGGCAATGGAGAGGAAGGTCTATGCCTGAAAAGGTGGCCACTGTCAGAGTTCTCCGCCAGCACTGAGCACCAAGTGCAGTCCACCGACTGTTTTTTTTTTGTTGTTTTGTTTTAGTTTTTTCTTTTTTTATACTTCATGAACTGACGGGAAAAATACTCACCAACTGAGAGAGCATACTGAGAGCTGCCTGAGCGATGGAGGCAAACTCCAAGAAGCATCGCTTCCGAAAGGGTCGCAGTGCCACTTTCAGCATCGACGGCTTCAACATCACCATCGGTAAGACTTTGTGTGCATGTCACATCCGAGACCGGCCGCTCAACTCGGCGCATTACTCCAGTCGGCTTAAGTTGATGCTTGACGCTGCGCTGCGAGCCCTCCATGGAAACAAGCGAGCTTTCAAACTGCCGCTGACGTCACCTGGGATTCATGCTATTGTCCTGACAACCCGAGTGTGGATGAACTTATGTGCTCGGGGGAGAAAATAGCAAAAAAGATTCAGAGCATCGTCAAAAGAACATCGGGTATGATTTAGTGTGTATGGACTCTGTACACATTCCCTTAAGATGTGTCAACTGGCGTTCCCACATGGTTTAAGTCCAAAGAAAGTGGACATCGCGCTCACAGTTATGGTTGCAGTGACGTCACACCATCTGATCAGAGTCCGCAAATTATGATTACATTTTTTTCATTTGCCACACCCACTCGTATGAATGTCCAAATGACCATGTATTTGTGCACAGCACTCATGTTTATATGCATATATATATAAAATTGTTAAGAGGCACACTGTACCAACCAGTCGCAGGGCACACAGGCAAACAAGCATTCACACTCGGACTCACAGTCATGGGTATGCAAGTCTGTTTTGGTATTTTGTGAGTCTGCCTGGGGTGCCTGGATAAAACTCATGAAAGGGATAGGGAAAACAAGTCGGCGGCCCGTTCTCAGACTGAGAACACCAGAAATGTGAGGCATGTTTGTCAGCCATTAGCCCCCTGTACTACCTTAGTCTACATTCTGTATATTTGCTCAAATCAGAAAGGACCTCGTCTTTTGGAGATTTGGTCAAAGATAACTCACGGTGATGATGTAACATGCTCTCATCTCCAGGTATCCCGCTCAAGAAGCCATAAACGCACCCTCGAGTGTTTATGGTCTTGTGAAAATGGACTTTCTGTTGACATGGGAGTAGATCTCAAAATCCGCTCTTGTCACATGTGGCCTATATTTCAATTCTGCGCTCTCGGCAAGCATGGACAGTTGCCATGGAAACCCAGGAGAATCACAATCAATGGCTTCGCCGGGTCAGGGTTCTCGGTGCACGCGGTTCGCCAATCACATCCTCTGAAGCGTGACGGCGAAGCACCGCTTCCTCGTTGCCCCTCACGTCCAGCGCGATGTTAAATGTGGAGTCTCGCCACTGATGTTTGGACTCCCAACTGTGGCGCTTTGTCGCGAGCCGAGCTTGTTAGCGTCACAGTGCCTCTGTTGATGATACACTGCCATGTAAACACATTTGACCGTCACCGCTGGCACATCACAGTAAAGAAAAACAAGTTTTTTTTTTTTTTGTTTAGTGTGTTTCTGAGAATCATTTTTAATCTTTCCCTTTTATGGGAGGGGGCAAGGGGTTAAGACCATGTCACTTTTCTTTTTCACGTCTGAATATAACAAGTAGCGCTGGGTACGCACGTACCCATTTGTAACGTGTTCAAGTCCTAGAGAAGAGTTGTGTTAACTTCCCTGCTGAATTTGAACGAAAATACAAATTGCCAAGGATACAAAATGAGTTTTCCAAATCATATCCACTCAACTGTCCGCCGTCAATCAAATAGCTCTGCAATGACCTGAAAAACAAATGCTACTTTGTCTCGCATCTTTATTGCACCTCCAGCTATGAAAATTGATCAGATTAAATCCTCCGGTCGTTTCACCGAGTCGTTTCGTGACTTCTCCGTGCCACAACAACAAATGCTGTACAGCATGGAGCCCCTGTCTACACGCCGACTCTCAAATCGGACAATTTAATCCTGCTTTTTATGATAGTTTTGTCAGAAACATCAAGTGACTTTGGTGGGTCATTTCAACTTGGTGTCAGTCGTCATGTGTAAGTATAATCTACCACCTCCTGGTTGTTGACCCCCTCCCCAAGGAGGGGATACTGCCCCCTCTTTCATCTGCTTTTCAACTGCAGATGGTCACATCCACCCAGGATTTACATCCTGCAGTCGGCCAAGCTAAGAGCCAGAGTTCACCAACGGAGGAAGCAAGGGGGAGCATCTGTCATCATTCGGATGCAATTTAATGGTAGGACTCGAGTCCAGGACTTCTGGTTTCAACCCAGTGTTAGTTGTTGAAAGCAGCGAACAACCTGACAATCGCATTGTATACATTTGGGGAGCTTTCAACCCTGTATTTGCTTCACGTCACATTAGTTAATGGGTTTATGAAGATGGCGTGTTTGTTCCATGGTTAGGTTTCTTGTCATTTGGTTGAAAAAAAAAATTAAAATCGGCATGCAACAATTAATATTGTCCCACAGCAGTGTGCAGAAATGCAGAGCCACTCGAGATTTGAGTCACTGTTTAGGGAGTTAATGGCGAGAGGGAAGAAGCTGCTGGAATGTCTGCTGGTTTTGGTGCGCATGGTTCGATAGCGCTTACCCGAAGCGAGAAGCTGGAAGAGGTGGCGGGCAGGATGTTGGGGGGTCCAGTAGGATGTTTCGTGCCCTTGTCTTGGTTCTTGCGGTGTCCTCGAGAGTGGGTATTGAGTCTTGAACTGACCTAGCATCTACTGTATGTTTTTAGCACGTGGGAAGGAACCAGCAGTACCCAGAGAACATGAAAATTCTTATTCGAACCCAGAACCTCTCGACTGTGTAGAATATTATGGCTGATTCCACACATCCACACATACATGAATGTCTTTAAAAACTAATTTAAACTATTTACCTTCATTGGCTCTCAATACACAACCTGTTGGATTTCACCATTTTTTTAAACCTCTCTCTCATTTCTCTGAGGATCATGAACACACCCCAAAAAAAAAAAACAACCACATCGCACTGCCCCCCTTGCCCCCAAAATGTTATACTCCTGTTCCAAAACACACTGAAATCGCCTGGAGATATGTTGTGATGAACCTGCCACTTCAGGTGCGTGTTGTCTTTGTACAAAGCTGGCTCACTTTCCAGCGAGCCACATCACCATGGAAACTTAAGCTTCTGGCTTAAGATGTTCCGCAATGGGTTAAAATGTGGAAGAAAAAAAAGACAGAACATTGTCGGGTAGCTAATTAGTTTTCCTCAATAACCTTTCACGATACGATCATTTAAACCAAAGAAAATGACATGGTCTCAGCAATATTGCACAACTTTGTCAGTTTTCTGACACCTTTCATTATTTTCTTTCTTTCTTTATTATTTTTTTTCGTGCTCCCAAATGAGTTCTCGCAATTGGCTTCATCATTTTTGTTTTTCTTCTTTCCAGTGGCAAACGAAGATGGAGAAAGCTCGAGTCGACCACAGGCCAGTTTTGCACGTAAGTGTATGAACTGAACGCTCATTCATAAGCGCATAGCTGTCCACTACAGGGGAGGTGAAAACATCAATACGCTCAATCATGTGCAATCGATATACTTGAGCTACCAAGAGTGGAGCAGATTAGGCAAGCCATCGTGCAAATTGTGATTCAAGAAACGTCATATGGTATGTGTGTTCCTAATAGGTCACTTTTTCAGGAGAAATTACTAGCCCAGAATAGAAATCAATTAGGCAGCCATTGTTTCAAGATAGACAACAAAAGTGTTGTATCTACCTATTTGTACATTTTGGTAATAATGTAACGAGCATTAGAAATGTAAAGAGTAATGTTGCACAATGGTGGATATGTCAATCTCTTTTTGACTATGCCAAATTGTTATTTCTGAAATATGGGCTTGCTGCGCCTTTTTTTTTTTCTTGCGATGCTCTGTCACATGTTATGTTGGAGATATATTTTCATTATCATGTCGGTATTTTTTGTATCGTGGTGTGCCGTGAGATTTGTCTTGCATAAAATTGTGGCCTCGACCCATTCAAGATTGTGAAACAATGCTACAAACGGGCATTTTCCATTTGAGATTTATGCTTTCAAATGCAGTTAGTGTAAAGAGACTTTCTCAACACACCATTCAAAATGAACAGATTTCCCATCCAAATTAGTTTTATGTTTTATACATGTCATTGTGGGACAAAAATGATGGAATCTAATGTTTTTTGTTTTTTTTTGGTGTCACTTTTGGCTGTGTTACATCACACACCCACACGATGGCAGCATTAGAATGAGACTCCGATCCCCTCAATTGACTGAGTTTGGGCAGCCATTGTTTCAAGATAGACAACAAAAGTGTTTTATCTATCTATTTGTACATTTTGGTAATGGCATTAGAAATGTGAAGAGTAATGTTGCACAATGGTGGATATGTCAATATCTTTTTGACTTTGCCAAATTGTGATTTTTGAAATGGGCAGCCATTGTTTCAAGATAGACAACAAAAGTGTTGTATCTACCTATTTGTACATTTTGGTAATAATGTAACGAGCATTAGAAATGTAAAGAGTAATGTTGCACAATGGTGGATATGTCAATCTCTTTTTGACTATGCCAAATTGTTATTTCTGAAATATGGGCTTGCTGCGCCTTTTTTTTTTTTCTTGCGATGCTCTGTCACATGTTATGTTGGAGATATATTTTCATTATCATGTCGGTATTTTTTGTATCGTGGTGTGCCGTGAGATTTGTCTTGCATAAAATTGTGGCCTCGACCCATTCAAGATTGTGAAACAATGCTACAAACGGGCATTTTCCATTTGAGATTTATGCTTTCAAATGCAGTTAGTGTAAAGAGACTTTCTCAACACACCATTCAAAATGAACAGATTTCCCATCCAAATTAGTTTTATGTTTTATACATGTCATTGTGGGACAAAAATGATGGAATCTACTGGTTTTTTTTTTTTTTGTTTTTTTTTGGTGTCACTTTTGGCTGTGTTACATCACACACCCACACGATGGCAGCATTAGAATGAGACTCCGATCCCCTCAATTGACTGAGTTTGGGTGCCACTCACCAGTAAACAAATTAAGCACACATCTGTTATCGGAATTGCAGGCTCCAAGTCCCAAAGTGCTTTATGGAACGCCATCACAGCAGGAATGGGCATCAAAGGCAAAGAGCAAAAGCCCCCCCAGAATGACCCCCGGACTCCTGAGGAGATTCTGGCAGATGAGCTCCCCCTGACGGACGAGGCGGACGCCACTGAGAAGACGGCAATCAGGTTCGATGCTTCCTGGATCTCTTGAGTGTGAGGCCAGCCATACTGATGAGGGTCTCAACACGCTTACTCCAAGTACACATCCATCAATTTTCCGTTTTGTATGGCACGTGTCCTTATTAATGTTAGAGCAAGAAGCGGGGTACACCTTGAACTCCTCACCAACCAATCAAAATGGCACATGCTGTATTCATTCACATGTGTTGACAATTTAGTGTGTTCAATGAACCTAGCATGCATGTTTTTGTGATGGAAGCTGGAGCACTCACGGAAAACCCTCGCAAGCCTGGGCTGGACATACAAACCCAACATACGCTACCAGGAGTGTGAGACTTTTAAGATAACAAGAAAAATGTGTTCATTCAGTGGGCCCTTCCTCATCCTTGTGTGCTGTCGGCTGCAGAGCGCGCTCCACTCCAGTTTCCGAATGTAGCTGTTTACTCTGCACTCCCTGGACTGGGCTGTTTTTTGAAGCACTTATGAATAACTTAACATCACATTTGAACAATGCTTTGAGTTTCCAAACGGCTCTGAGTGAAGCAGCACACTCGGAACGTATTTCCAAACACACCCACGGTGAGGGGACTTGGAATTGGGGGATGTTGTGTTGTCTAATGGTTTCTAGAAAACAAAGCACCCCCCTACTTTCCCCTGAAAGAAAAATAGTGAGAAAATCTGCAAAATAGCAATGTTATAGATGAAAACCTGCGATAGAATAAAGCCGCAATAAATGAACCGCAAATAACGAGGGAGCGCCTTACACTGACATATTAGTTGAATACAATAATTGGATTCTGGCAAAACTGGATTGATTTTCAATATATATATA
>NW_017805531.1:1490444-1528302 GCF_001891065.2 Hippocampus comes | reverse complement strand
CACACACGAGCGATATATACATAGTGTTTATATATATATATATATATATATATATATATATATATATATATATATATATACACACACACACACACAGTATGTATAAAATCCCTGCCTGAACAGTTTATGAGAGTCTGTTAAGTAATTCACTTGACCAAACTTCCGATGGGAAATCGACTCTGAAGGTTCCACTGTGTATTTTTTAGCAGTGCGCTGCTCCCTTATGTCAGTCATGTGACAGTTGAGCACATTCACCGGAGTGATAATAGATACAGGAGAAGCGTACTTAGCGACTACACACACACACAGTATGTATAAAATCCCTGCCTGAACAGTTTATGAGAGTCTGTTAAGTAATTCACTTGACCAAACTTCCGATGGGAAATCGACTCTGAAGGTTCCACTGTGTATTTTTTAGCAGTGCGCTGCTCCCTTATGTCAGTCATGTGACAGTTGAGCACATTCACCGGAGTGATAATAGATACAGGAGAAGCGTACTTAGCGACTGTTTGGCTCTCATTTGCATCGGGTCAATGCACCATAGTCACCGTGTGCGCATTCAGTAAGTTTTCGATGCTGCTTGGCATTCTGTGCTCATTTTCTTGTGGTGTTTTTTTTTTCTGTGAATTTTGAATTGATGTGCCACCATTTGAAGAACTTTGCTCGCTGTATGAAGATAAGCTATCTGACATTTAATCCTTGCTGCACACGCACGCACATACCCGCGCACGCGACTGTGCTAATTGCTATGTATGGACGCTGACCTCAAGGGATGCGGCCGAGATAGATTCCACCTTGATAACAAGGACTTGAAACGACCATTAACATAATGCCTTGTCACTTTTGCAATATTGAACTTCTTTTATCCGTCTGATTCCAATTAACCTTGATGGCTCTGGAGACGAAATTGCCGCAGGTGGCGCGACGCGGGTGTTTCCAGGCGCATGGTCGAAATGCATTTTGATGATTGTATGCAACATTTGAATTGGAGATGAGGTCATTTTGTTTCTTACCCTTCCGGTGCCTCTGTTTGTGTTTGCTCTCTCAAAATACAGGGCTGTTATTGAGGCCAATAATCGATGTCTCTGTGACACAAATATTCATTCTCTCTTCTATCTTAAGGCTCCAGTGTAGTAGGGAGTGATTAAATGAGCACAGTATTTTTTTTTCAGTAATCCATAAAGTGAAGTCACTGCCGTGTCACCTCCGAGGCCCGAGTTGTTTGTTTTCCTCTGGGGCGACGAGAATGAGATTTTATGCAAGGCGGGAGTGTTGGCATGAACTGCAGCTGGCAGGACAGGAGTATTAGCCTTTGACTTCCCCAAATTGAACAAAGTTAAAGGAGGGCTTGGAGGTGTGTATTGCACATTTGAAAAACTGCTCACGTTGCGCGAGCGGCTGAAAACGTTCTAAGAGTCGTTCGTCCTCGCCGCATGTTCAAGTGCATCAGTGAGTCACCACCGTAAACAATATGGAGCCATTGGTGTCTTCGTACTCGCTGACTCATCTGCCCAACTGGTGTCATGCTTCTCTTGCCTTTTTATGTTTTTAAGAGTCGGGCAGTGACTCAGTAGCCTTTTGCTGAAGGTGAAAATGGGAGCGTTTGTCAATGGCGTTGGCGTATGTACTGTACCAAGAGTGACCCGCAGTTTTGCGCACGGTATCATTCCTCAGCTTGTAACGACTGTGGGAGCCATTTACAATGTCGATGTTTGATTACGAAACGATAACTTTGCCACGTTGTCATTGGGCAGGTTCATCTGATCTCCTCTGGGTTAAATTCAAAGTAACAATTTTACTCCGTTAACCAAACCCTTCAAGGAATAGTAATACACAACAATACATGAATAAGCATTTTATAAAATTAGTTTATAGTTGACTACCGCCGACTTGCACTTCGGCACCTGCAGATGTGTTTTTTCTTTTTTTTTTCCCCCCCAACTCAATATTTTAAAAATAGTTTTATATTGATTGTTTTCCACATTTTTTTTCCACAGTATGACTGGTTCTGTGACTTTTATTCAGGTATGACTTGTATATATTTAAGAATCCTGCATCCCTTTGTGGCCTCTTGGCTTGTTATGGAGAAGAATGCCAACACGCATGTTGATGCACTTTACATTTGAACATATATGGTAGTGCAGTGTTGTTGTTTTTTTGTTTGTTTGTTTGTTTTTTTGTGGTTATGCAAAAGAAAAGCACTTTTACACCTGGCATTTTGGTCTTTCTCACAGTGAACCAAATCATGACCTTAACACCGAGATACATAAGCAACCTCTCGCTGTACAATGCCATCTTTCATTTTTCCCCAGTCCAAGTTCACCATCCTGGCCAACTTCATTCCATTCATTACCTCGTCCATCCTAGTTCCAGTTCATGTTTAGCTAGCTTTATACACACCTCCTTTAAAATGGACTAAGGTTTGCAACTTCTCGTTCCAATTTGATTTCGACAACATCCAGTTTAGGGAGCAGACATTAGATTGAGTCAATTTGACGTCATCATCAACATCCAATTCAAAGAATAGCGCCGTTGCAGACTTGAAATTCACACGGCCGCGCCTTTGACTTTCAAGCCTCACATGGCTTCTGCGGTCAGTGCTGTGATTTATCTGCCAGCTAATTGGACCCCGCTCAGCGCAGTTGATTAAAGCGGCCACCTCTGTGGCAGCCCCCCGTTTCGTGGAACGGCCCCTCCTCTGGCTACCACTGCTTTCATCACAAGCCCTACGAAGTGGCTAATGAGCCTCCGCTGATGTGTGAGTGTGAGCGTGCGTGAGCGAGAATGATCCGAGAGTGCTCGGACATCGACCGAATGTGGCGTCGCCTCGCAGTCGTGACGTTGTAACTGCCCGCCTGAGGCCGCATCATTTTGGCTTTGGCTTTTAATACATTTGCGCTGCATTAACGGGCCGCGTTGCCGTGCCGAGGTTCCCCAAACCCCACGCTTGCTATTGTGTTGTGTATATTACATAAATGTCATCAATGTTATTGGAAAAAGGCTTTTAACCTTTGCTTAAATCAATATGTTTGTCCCTTTTCAAGTAGCCCCTAAAGCCCTGCTAATTACATTATGGTAACAGATTGAAAGTACACATCAGTAGAGCCTTTTTGATTTTTTTCCAGACACCTCAGTTGGTAAACACGCCGCACACAGCACATTGGTTAGACGTAGACGGTAGTCTGTACGATAATGTTACTTTTGGATTTGTTCTCAAATGTAAAGGAAGCGTAAATCGCGTGAGACATGAGAAACTGAGACTCCAATTATAAGTTTGTGGATTTGATTTAGTTTCTTGCCCAAGTCCCAAGTTTGTTTTTGCTCCTGTCAACGGCATTTGGGCATCCAAAATCCCTGGAAAAGAGGCACGACAGGTGAAGGTGTAATTCCGCCGGGAGCTTTGTCACTTTTACATGTTTGAGTTACCGCCAGCCCGCCGCTTGCCAAAGCCTTGACCCTGAAGTGAACTCCGGGAAACAGAAAATGGCCACGCGTCACCGCCCGGGAGAGCCTTAAGTGTTGACAACAGAAAGATGCGCCAGGAGGGGGATGCCTGGCTCAAAACCGACCACAATATAGGCAAATACCGACTATTGCCATTTACAAGTCCCGCTCAACAAGATCAAAGCGATAGAGAAAAGCTCATGACTTCCATTTAAAGTGCCTGTACTCTTAGTGAAAGATGTCACGCTTGCAGTTTTTGCTGCCATCTTGGAGATGGCCATAATCAAACTCCTCCAGCCAACGTTAATCTGAGGACTGCGACACTAGTGTCAAACGAGCGCTGAACGTTCGGGGAGAGACTCTCCCAACCTTTTAAAAACATTTCAATTCAAGGAAATGAAGTCAAATATCCATTTGTCGTCGGGGGGGGGGCAAACTTGATTCAAAACGGACAGATTTGTGCAGTAAACATTTTGTTATTCTTATACATCACAGACAATTTGTTTCTAGCCTGAAGTGTGATTTGCTTGCATTCTTGTGACTGTGATTTGTCATCTCCATCCACCCTCACCCTAAAAGTGTAAATAGGAATGAAATCTGCAGGGGGTCACGGTACTCATTCGGACCCTCTTGCAATCGATGTTGAGTCTTCTGATGAATGAATGATCTTTTTGGTGGCCTCCACGTGCCGTTAAACACGACAGCTTTTTACCAGTTGAGTGTTGCTTTGAGACACGAGTGATTCGACGTCGGTGGTTTTCAAGACGAGAGCTGTCATCCGGCTAATTTTTTTGCTTTCACGAGTGTGAACTTAGAGTATAGTGACGCAACTGAACTCCTCTTGCAGTAGTCGGCACTTTGCGTTGCATTTTTATGGATGAAAAGCTTGATAATCATGAAGTTTTATTGGCTTGGACTGAAAAGGTCTCAAGGAACATTGAACAGGAGCTTGTCCGTTTGTTATGGCCTGCTGGCGGCTTTAATTTTCATGATCATTTCGCAAATAAATGAGTCCAGTCGATGTTTGTTTTTTTGGGGTAGGTTGCCCCCTGCATTCTTTTGGAATAGAACATACAGTAGCTAGATGCTCATGCAACCTTGGACTCTTCCCCCCTCATCCAATGCGAAAAGAGAAGTGCTGCCTTGATGGGAAATGACGTTTTATGATGGATCATGATACCAAAGTGTGACTATTACTGGCGCCCGCGATTGCTATTTCGATGCGTAGATATCCTTATCGACTTGCTTGGAAATTTTAATGAGATCTGAATTTTTTATGTACCTCCAAATGGCCGCCGCCGTTAATGTCGTGATTGCGATACGTGAGCTTTAAGGCGCTGGGGTGCTGCGACCAGAATAGCTTAAGCCCGAGTGCAGTGGTCACGATGACGAGCAAATCTTAGCCCGGTGTCATTTTGAGCCTTTGTCATTGTCTTATAAGCATTTAACATCTTGATTGCTGAGTCTTTTTTGTAACCAGTTACTGTGAAAGTTATTTAATTCTGAAGGCGAAAACAAATCATGTAAATTCCACTGTGTCATAATAACTCACTTGGATATTATACCACGTGGTGCCCCTCAAGGCCAGACTTTGATTCATCTGGCAATGTGAGTGCTTCACGTATACTTTAGTTCAGTTCAGTTCAGTCTCCCTGTGACAGTGTCATTTTTAACATTAAGTTCCTTGAGAATATTTAATGTTATGGTCAAAGCCACAGGCAGAAATGTAACAACAACAACTTGTTAGCAAGGTTTGAATGTAGCCTCATTTCACCCTCTCCCCCGCTTGCGTCTCTGCCCAAACAAACAGAGCGATGTTAGAACTGTTTTACTATCCATTGTCGCTGAACCGGGAAGTCTATTTATTAGTTCATAGATCAAACAGTTGTGAATTTTACTGTTTTTAGGAAAAAAGAACACTGTACATTTGGTCATGTGCATTAAAATTCATGTGCATGTTTACCTATAATGGTTATAGTGCATTAAAAAAAAAAAAGCTAGATATCCCTACATTTTCATGAGTAGTATATTTGTGGAAATCCGTTTTATCAGATTCCATCATCCAATGTCATCAACATTTGGAAGCCGCACTTCTGCCATCACAGCTCGCACTCAATTCAGAGAGCTGACCTTTCGGGACCTTCCAAGCTTTTTTCGACATAGCCGTTGTCATATTTACACATCCCTGCGACCTTGCGATCCAGTTCCCGGGTGTGCAAACCCGCAAACAGCAAACATTGAAATTGCTACGCCGTTGGTGTCGACGCTTTCCCCTCTCTCTGACCCGCAGTCTCCCGCTGGCCGCTGCGGGTCCCCCGACAGGACGTCATAGTTTCGCAAAAAGCCCCGATGAAGAGTGCATTTAGGCAAGCTCAAAAATAAGACGGCAGCGCAGACACCAGCGCGCCTTTGAAGAGAACATCGGCAAGCTTCTTGATGCCCGGCTGAACCTCTTGCACCAGAGCCATCACCGCAGATGAAAGGAAGAGACGCGTTTGAGGTGGTGCTCCGGCTTTATCCAGGCATCGTGCATCAAGTAATTGAAAGGCCGCAGAGTGTGGCAGGGGCGGGCGCTGAGGAAGGTCGGGTTGAGTCATTCTTGCAAGTTTCGGAAAAAAGAACGGAGCTTTTTATGTACTTCTCATCTGGTTTGTTGCCAGAGAAAAGAAGAAAATATACTCGTCTCGTCTTTTTTTTTTTTTCCTCGCATCAGAAATAATGTACAGTGCATACCGGTCCATTTAGGTTTTGCGATTAGTATTCGGCTGAGAGCAGTTTGAAGTCTCATTTTATTGGAAAAATATTTGCCGATGTTGTGTGTCAAACTACTGCTTGTGGTGAAATGAGTTGAGTCACCTACCGCCAGAAACTTCTCTCAGCTCAAGTTTGTGCTTGCACATCAAACCAAAAAAAAAAAAAAAATGGCAGATTAATGGTTTGAATCTAGAAAATGTCCTAAATGGCATCACATCTCAAGACACAACTGTGGTCACTGTAAGATTGGTTATAATAAGCAATAACACTGAGCTCTCATCCCACCGCCCTAAATTTCCCACATTGTGCTGTTTTTGCAATCATTGTCAAAAGTGAGAAGAGAAGGGAGCGACATGATTACGCGCCACAGTGCCGCTTGTGTTGGGGTTGCCCGTGTGGCATGCGGAGATGCTCTCATTGGATCAGCGTAATCTCGGTCAATTCAGTGTCAACGCCGCTGTCCGCATGCTATTTAATCCGGCTCGGCTCTTCGTTTAATATTCGACGTTGCAAATGTTTTACTCTGTTCATATTTCAAAAAATGTTTTTGTTTGTTTGTTCGTTTTGGTACACTTTGTATGGTTCCAACATCTGTGCTGCCTAATGACTGGAATGTTTTCATTTTCCTCCCACCGGACACCTTTTGATTCCTTCCTTTGACTGCGAGTTGTTATTGTTGTTGTTGTTGTCATCCTGTGTAAGATTGGTTATAATAAGCAATAACACTGAGCTCTCATCCCACCGCCCTAAATTTCCCACATTGTGCTGTTTTTGCAATCATTGTCAAAAGTGAGAAGAGAAGGGAGCGACATGATTACGCGCCACAGTGCCGCTTGTGTTGGGGTTGCCCGTGTGGCATGCGGAGATGCTCTCATTGGATCAGCGTAATCTCGGTCAATTCAGTGTCAACGCCGCTGTCCGCATGCTATTTAATCCGGCTCGGCTCTTCGTTTAATATTCGACGTTGCAAATGTTTTACTCTGTTCATATTTCAAAAAATGTTTTTGTTTGTTTGTTCGTTTTGGTACACTTTGTATGGTTCCAACATCTGTGCTGCCTAATGACTGGAATGTTTTCATTTTCCTCCCACCGGACACCTTTTGATTCCTTCCTTTGACTGCGAGTTGTTATTGTTGTTGTTGTTGTCATCCTGTGAACATTTTCATAGTAATCCCGCTCATTCTTACCGTCATCCTCTCTTCTCTTATCCCCCCCTCCCTCCTCGCTTGCCAGCGGATGAAACACAGAACACGGTTTCTCATTATCAGCCGTGACTCCTCCCTCTTTGACTGCCGCCGTTCCTCCTCTCCCTCCCCGGTGTGTGTGAAGAGCTCGGCAGTAGTGTGCATTAATCCCGGATTGCGCTGCCCTGCCGTCTGCATCCCGTCATTGCTGAGCGAGCATGGCACGGCTCCAGGACCCCTGCACTCGCGCGGGAGACGACGAGTGAGCCTCCCAGACAGTTGGGAAGGCGCACCACTGCCACAGCTTTTAGAACTCTCTCACAGAATTGAGCAAGAGGTGACGGAAGAGATTAAAAAGAGGGGGTAGGGGGGTGGGTGGGGGGAAGACGGAACCATGCCGGCCGGCGCATCACAGCTGAGGGCGCCAGTGTGAAAGAAGAAAGAGGCGACCTCGGGTCACACTTTGCCCATCTCGCTCCTCTCTCGCACGTGAGGGATTAAAGTTTTTCTTCTTCTCCGCTTATCTACCGTTGGCACGGGTGTCGTCACTCGTGCGTGTGTGCGTGCATGTGTGTGTCATGGAGTCTCCTACCAAAGAGATTGAGGAGTTTGAAAGCACAGCCCTTCAGTACCTACAGCCGGAACAAATTGAGAAGATTTGGCTCAGGCTCAGAGGATTGTGAGTACAACCACTTTTACTCTTGTCAACAAGTGTGTGTGTGTGTTTGTTTGTGTGTGTGTGTGTGTGTGTGTGTGTGTGTGTGTGTGTGTGTGTGTGTGTGTGTGTGTGTGTGTGTGTGAGCGCGTGTCAGGTGTGTTTGAATAATGCCAGACGGAGCTCACGAATCGTAACAAACAATTGTGATGAATAACCGAGTGTGTTTAGGGTGACGCACCATAGGTAGTTTAGGAAAAAGCTCGGAAACGTTGACGTGTTTTTATCGCTGGTCTGTGACGCTTAAACCTGCGGGAGGTTGAGCGAGCCACATATCTCGGATAGTCTCCTTAACCCTGAATCACATTAAAAATCCTCTGTTCCATTTCACGCACTCATCATTCCACCTGTGAAGCCAGGCAATTCGTGGCATATCCTCTCGCGTCTTGTTGCCACGAATTTTCACAAACCGGGCATAGTAAAACGTATGCTAGTTTTAAAAAAAACATGACAATATGCATGCACGCGAGCACATAGTTTTTACAAAGGCAGCGGGAGCAAAACTGAGCTCGGTTTTCCTTTATTACATTTAACAATGTCATGAAAATATGGAAATTAAATGCGTGACAGCGTCAATTTCTGCTGAGGCGAAACTTGAGACGGTTGTTCTGGCATTGCGGAATGCGCTTAAACCATCTCTGTTAGGGCTGCGAGACCCCTTCTGAATGAGATAAACTGCACACGCGAAAGGGCACACGTAGCGAGCGTCGGATGTTCAACTTCAAATCCCGTTTTTTTTCTTCCTGCGATTCCCTCACAGACAACTGTCATCCTAACTTGAGAGCTGCAAAACCTTTCCATCTTGGTGCCCTTGCCACAAAACGGCAACAAAGACCAAAGCCAGCTTTAAGAGGCAGGGTGACAAGGCGCTCATGAAGGTCCGCTTTCCTGCTGAGCAGAATCAGGATCGTCAGCCACTCTCCTGTTGCGCAAGGGTGACGCAGGAAGTATGAGTGACTGCCTGCTCGCTTCGCCCTCCTCTCCTTTTTGTGCCATTTTCTCTTTTGATGACACATAAAAGTGGAGACCTCAAAGCGTTGACGTTTTTACAAGATATTTTAAAACCCATTCCTGTTTGCCAACCAATCGACACCTTTCCTGGCTCCCAGAACTCGCCGTCATTCTCTCCGCCCAAGATGAAGTGGCAATTAGCTTTTAATGCGCCGCGAGTTCTCGTCACTGCGACCCACAAACGGGGAATGTTAAGCTTTTGTCATGCTACCGTGGCCTTGTCCTCAAGAGTTATCACGCTATTATTAAGGTTGGTTGCTTATGCTACTTTATTGCCATTCTGTGGTCAATTCCTTATTTCCTTTCAGCGCCCTCCATCATCCGCTGCCACGTTGAGTTTTCTTGGTCGACTTCCGTTTTGTCGCCGTCCTATATTTGCCATTACAACTGTCTGTCCTGTCCAGATGTTTGACACTGGATGGTCGGCCCCGATGATAATCCGCGTGGGTCCTCGGAGTGTTCCGGAGGCGCGTCAGACATCACAATAGTCTCTTGTCTGACGTAAGGGCGCTCCAGATGTTGACGAGGCGTCAGTGGACTCGATGCACATGTGGACAGCAGTGTTATTGTTGAAACCACATAAACCAAGACAAGAGTCTAGAACAAGACCACCACTGAGAGACACAGCCTGACAATTTGCTATTTTTGGTTACGGCTGATCTTAATATAGCCCAGTTCCCCAATGTTTGAGTCTGACACACGAACGAGTTCAACGATAATTGATTCAGAGCCCAAAGTGGTCTTTAAAGGAGACATATTGCGTCTTTTCCCCTAAGTATCCCTATAAGTAGCTTTTTGTCAAAATACCACAAGAATAAATTAATACACACATTTTTTTTTTTTTAACTCCGGCAGTCAACTGAGCTGTTTTGAGTTATCCGTCCTATCTTAACGCTTTTAAAATTCTCTCATAGAGTCCTATCTTACGCTGGCCCCTCAACGACAGGGCTAGTGCCAAGTACAGCTTTCATGACAAGGACGACCAAGGGCAGAGCTATGGGGTTACGACAATTTATTACTCGAAAGCAATTGCGTTGTCAGCTGTGGAGGAACTGCTTGATCACCAAGCTGCTGTATAACCAGTACATTCCGTGCCCGGGGCGGATGCAGCGGACACATTCCCAAATACATAAAATTGAACCGAACATTGAAGTATGTGCAAGATTCTCACACAGGCGCTGATTTTGGCCATAAATCACTGTCGGACACTCATTACGCAGACTCGCTAACGTCATCCACTACCCCACTAAGCCCCGCCTCCTAAAGGCACATGTACACTGACACTCAAGTACTTAGAGTACTTTGTATGAGCTTGCATTTTTTTTTCTTTCTTCAAATACATTTACATTGTGTTTAACAAGTGTGTCTTAAGTTAAAATGTAAATTGAAAAGAAGTTACAATTAAATTTCACCCAATGGCGTGAGGGTATCCTCCACAAGAAACACGTTGTTCACTGCGCCAGCAATTGAAAGGTCAATTTGACTTTATATGTCTCCTTTAAGTCCAAGGCTCATCTCAACACTTGTGGCAGTGTGTCTGTTTTGTCATGTCTCGATGGCGACGCGGTGACATTTACTGTATGCGCCGTAAGCTGCCATACGACGACGTGATTGGCACGCCTGTCATGACACCGAGTGTCCCAGAGGGCGCAACAATCACCCGTCGATGGTGAGCGCGTTGGCTTTCGACACTTTTTCTCCACAGTCAATTACAGCGTCCCCAAAGAGCACGTTGTGCTTTACTACTCCACTATACCTTCCCCCCCGATTGACAAATAGCTCCTTTATGCTTCTGCATTGTTTCCAATGGATTTCCATAAATAAATTAATTTAGACGTCTGCCACGGATCGACCTCGCTGTCGCCTCCCCTGATTAAAGGAAACGAATGGGTTATTTAATCACTTCATCAAGAGTTCATCGCGGAAGGCTCCCTGAAGATAGAGGCGACTTTTGCTCTAGGTGGAGACCACCGGATGACAGCGTCAAATAATAATTTGCTTACCCCCCAAAAAATACGCCCAAAACATACTCATGACTTAAGATGAAATGTGTAAGTCCAGTCATTGGTGGGATTTCAACCCACATTTTGAAACTCAATGAGAAGGTTGAAGGCCGGGATGGTCATTTTATTTCTTCCCCTTCTTTGAGTATTATTTGACCTCTGTCACAACTCAAATAGGCTTCACCACCATAAACACAACAGGGACCGTACTTTCATCCCTGTCGTTTCAATCGCTGGCCGCAGGCCAGATAAGAGACCATTTTTTTTTCTTTCCTGTGGAGTTTCTCAGCTCCAGGATGAAGCGCTACCTTGAAGGATTGAGAAACAAATCACACTAAGTGCCGTCAATTGTGCCCGAGCTGCATTTCAATTCAAGCCCACATGTTTTTTGGACTGAAGTGGGACCCCCCCACCCCCTGCACTCGCCGATGACAAGTGCCTTACGTGTGTGTATGGCTTCGGCTTTTAGAGGCACCGCTGTAGGCACCTGGCGAAGGCGTGGGTGTTTGTTTTCGGGCCAAATGTTAGCGTAAGTGATAGTAGGTGTGTGTGGGCTCCCCGTTGTATGAAAGTAGGCAAGATGTTAGAGGGTGGAGTGGATGTGTGCACGCGTTTGTGTGAGCGAATACTCATGTTTTATTCATGCCATTCTCCTAAATTATCTGCCTAAGTAATTGCACTGTCGTTGAGTTTACTGTGTCTACTTGACAAGCTGATGCTATTTCGGTGATATCGATAAATTACTCGCAATAAATGTCACACGAAATTGCTTTTGTAATCTTAGCATTAACCCCCATTTGAAGTTTGTTGATTATTGCATTGTCATATCGATATTGTTCTCATTTGCCT
The DNA here is from genome assembly GCF_001891065.2 of Hippocampus comes. Classification (NCBI taxonomy): domain Eukaryota; kingdom Metazoa; phylum Chordata; class Actinopteri; order Syngnathiformes; family Syngnathidae; genus Hippocampus; species Hippocampus comes. The sequence goes on along the minus strand of NW_017805531.1, from coordinate 1,516,342 downwards.
TAAGTAGAGGTACACGTTTCAGTCAATCCAAATCTAATTTGGTGTTTATATCTCTGGCAGGCGCAAGTACAAGAAGACGTCCCAGAGGTAAGACTTGACGACGGAGCATTGGAATACCATCATCGCATTCTAGACGATTTGCCCTCCATCACTTTATTACCAAAGAATATCGAAGCCACCAGAGAAAATATATGACTATAGATGCAACATTATAGGCATAAAGTCAATATTTTAGATTTGAATAAAATTGTAGTGTCGTCCATCAAAATAAAAAGCTTTTAATCCACCTATTTTCTTTCGCTTAACCGGAGTCGGGTGACGGGGCAGCAACTTCAGCAGGGAAGGCCACACTTCTCTCTCTCCACCCAGTTTGTCCAGTACTTCTGGGGGATCCCGAAACGTCCCCAGGCCGGCCCGAAAAGGCTCTCCGGCCTGTCCTGGGGTAGCCCCTGGGCCTCCCTATTGGTGGATGTGCCCGTAACACCACCAGGGAGCATCTTAAACAGATAATCGAGCCACCTCATCTGGGTCCTCTGTAACTGAGGGAAAGAAATGGGGGGGAGGAAATGTCCCTATTCCGTAGCACTCCATGATTGCAACAAGTGCAGTTAGAATAAAAAAGGGCCACGACATGTTTACCTGCATACTGCGTGGCGTTTGTTTGCTCTTCCCATTCTTGCTTTGACCACCACAGATTGAGTATTCGTGCCGGGTTGTTACCTGAGTCAAATATATCCTATCACACTTGTATGAATGCTGAATCACTTTGTCTTAACCTACCCCCTTGTCTCCATTCAACACCCCATTGTGATGGATGGCTCCTTGTTGGGCAGACATTCAAGAGACCGTATTTATCTGTGAGTCGAACAACCTCACTCATCCGTGACAAATAACTCTCATGCCACATTATCGACGCCGGGATGAAACGATCATTTATTTGCCCCCTGTTGGACATGCCCGGGGGGAAATCGGGCCCTCTATTAACTTGACTTAAATGCATTGTGTTACAAGCACAATTGTGAAGGCTTTAATTAATGCCACAGAATGAGCGGGTAATGATATGTAAGTGTCATTTATCAGGGCTGTCTTTTTTATTGATTACAAACATGCCATCGGTGGCCATTATTCTTTTATTTTCGCTCAGGAACACAACTTCATGTCGGGCAAAGCATGCACACAGTTGTTAGGATATTCGGAGGTTTTGGCATTACACTTAAAAGCTTGTTCCACTCATTTCAGTGGAGAACGATGATTTCAAATACGAATGTTTTTGAGTTACAGGCATGGTCATGGAACAGAGTAGACGCGTATCCCAAGTCACCCATGCTTGGCCATCGTATGTGGAGTTACCAACTTATATTGTACATAGCATAACCATCCGACTGATATTCCGTTGTTGTTTTGCTCCTGTTACAAATTGAATCTGCTGCCGGCTGCCATCTGTGGAGTGCGTTGGCACAAAACTCATTAAGCGAGTAAACAGGACATCGCAAGCAGCCCATATAGCTGGTGGCTGCAAACAAACCAAGGTTTACGAGGCAGGGCACCACTCCGATTTCAAGGCGAGCCGTGGGATTGCTCGCGCCGTTAAGAGTAATTGAGCGACGCGGTGCTGGTCGGCACGGTCTGTGGTCTCACTCTCTCTCTCTTGGTGGCGGGAGGGGCGCGTGGTCGAGTTCCTGTGTGGAGGAGCGGCGTGATTGACAGCTCCGCATGTGTCCGTGTAATTACGGCCGGGCTAATTGGCAGAGAGGAACACTGGGACATTGTCATTACTGACACACCAGGAAAGCCTCTCATGGAGACGTAGAAAGAGAAAGAGAGAACGAGAGAGAGCACTTCTTGCAGCGATGGAAAGAAAGAGATGATGATTTGTGCAGGGTTCTATGTGGGTTGGGCGTTGGTGGAACAGAAACTGTTTATCGGTTGCTATTTTGGATCGCATTTGATCTCATGGTCACTGTTATTGTCATATGGGTTTATTATTTAACAGTTTTCAAAGCCCACGGTAATTTGTGCAATGCAGACCATGGCAGTCGAGTACAGTGCATAGTTATTATTTTTATTTATGTTTTTGCCCTTTATGAATCTAGATGAGGCTATTGAGACTGTCAGATCTACAGTATGTCCCGCTGAGCGAAAAAGACGCTTTCTCATTGAGGCCGCTTTTATCCTGTCTGGAGGAAATCAAGACTTGGATGGCGCTAAATTTCTTGACGTCTCACTCAACGTAGGGCAAGCCCCCTGGCTGCCCATCTTTAGAACTCATCTGATAACTCATTTTTATTCTTTGGCTTTTGACAGTGCATGAGACTTGATTTTTTTATGTTCATGGGGCTGAATAGAAGCAGCCTTTCCATTGACTATGTATGGAAACGCTTCGCTGTTAACCGCTGTTGATCGTTAAAAACTTCCTGCAGTAAAAGAAGCAAAAGGGATAAAACAAATACAACCCCAAAAGTACTTTAAAATGCAGTCTGTCTGTACGTGGTCGAAAACGTCCATGAACAAGCTGAAACGGGTCGTCAAATCGAACAAATGACTGATGGTTAAAAGGTGTTATTTAATTTTTTTTAAATTGCCTTTCAGATTTTATATTGGCGATAGTCTGGAGAAAAATGTTGCTCTCTATTCACCAGTTTGCCATAAACAGAGTGAACCTTTTTCAAGAGATTTTCCCACCAGTCAACTTTGTGAATGGTTTTCTTTGAATGCTGCACACCAAACGACACGGTCGGTATGCTTTCAATAAAAGTGTTTTGACAGTACAGCCATGTTAGCTTGCAACTTGTGAGAGGGGTTTTGTATCTGCTCAGCCAGCCTCCACTGGGCTGCCAATGTCATTTCACAGTAGTGACAACTTTTTTTTTTTTTTAAACAGAGGCAGTCGTGACTCTGCTCTCTGGCATTTCCAGTCGGCCTCACTCCATCTTTGTAATTATGACTACGCGGGCAGCGATATATTGAGACGTGGAGGTGTGCGTTTCAGCGTGTGATTTTGTCTTTGACATTTGAGCCGACGCAATTGCGTCCGTGTCAAGTAGCGTTGAAACAAATGAAGTCAAACGCCTTTCAAACAAAGTCAGATTGCAAGCCACGTTTTCATTTTGATAGATTTATTTCCACTTCGATGCCCAATAGCGATGCTAATAATGTAGTCTGAAGGTCCAGTCACAAAATAATCTATCTAATGAAGTGATTCCCAACCTCGATTGAGCCAAGGCAAAATATTTTCCATTAGAAACAATCTCATGACAAATCAGATATGAAAGTTTAAATTGGCAAGTGCAATGTGTTATTTCCAATCAAAAAAATACTAACACCTACTTTCTCTCTCTCGCTGTGGCAAATGTTTACACTGGATGACTAACATTTGTTTACTTATTATTAAAGACCACATAATTAGTTTTAGAGAAAAAGAGAGGCTTCTTGTTCACCTTCAGAAAAACGTTCATGTTGTGAATTATTATTACCAAAGATTGAGAAGTTTGGATTAGTTGTTCTGTTTTTGAATCCTTTTTAGTGGAATACTTGATGCGACCCAGTCACACCCAGACTCTATCTCTCGTGGTCTTCAATATAGGCATGTTAGCTTGCAACTTGTGAGGTGCGGTATTGTATCTGCTCAGCCTCCTTGGTTAGAGCAAAGAAAAATTGTTTCATCAGCAACGAGTATTAATTGTAATTTTCCCGATGTATTTGCGATATCGTTAAGGTAGATAAGAAAAAATTTCGGACCCAACACTGAACCTTGGAGGACACCGCATTTTTTTGGTCAATCATTGGCAGTACTGTCACCTATTTCTAAGCTGGCATACGCCGCTGCGCATTCAAGTTGCCTGTTCTGCACAATGTGAAGAAAAACCTTTAAAAAAAAAAAAAGCAACTTTTATTTCACCATGGAGCATTTCGCTTTTCAGCATGCGATTAGTATATAAATAGCAACACGAGAGCACAATGAATAAATCAAGACGTTGACAGGGACGAGTGACGGGAGAGCAGGAAAGCAACTCGCTGGGGAGAATTGAACTCTGGCTAATGTCAGTAATCAGGCAGAAAATCTTGCAGGCATTGGCTGCCTTCAAGAGCAGCCCATTAGATGCTATTACCCAATGCCTCTTGTGTCTCCTCGCCATTCGTCAGTCACCGCAGCTACCGAGGCTATTTACTGGAGAGCATTCATTAATACTGCCATGCTGTCTTGATTTCGTTCTCTCGTTAGAATTAGCTGGCAGCACCGGCCAATGCCGCAATTGTCGTAAAGCAAATAAGCGCTTACCGTCAATTACTTGTGTGATAGACGATGATACGCACTATTAACTAATGAGAGAATTCACATGATGCGTTATGTTTTTTGAAAAGTAATCAGCCTCTGCCAACTCGGCTGGATGACGTACCTTGAGTTACGTTTAATTTCTTCCATGATCATGCTCGAGTCATAACTGCAAATACTCATATCCCAAATCATGTTTTCCCATTGAAGCGAATGGTAATATCCCTAATCCGTTCCAGCATTAACCTAAAAACACAAAAATTTATTGTAATGTGTATTTTAGTGGAGAGAAATAGCACCCCATTATATTGTACTTTCTAAAATACACAAACTAATACAGTAATTACATATTTAAATTGAATATTTCAATGTAAACCAAACCAGTCTTTGACACGCCTACATCAGTTGGATGGCCATTACCCAGACTCGTTCTGGTGTTCCCATAGACTGTTGACGAAAATGCCTCAATTTATAAGCTGCTGTTTTGATTTATATTTTTGAAAGCGAGGTTCCCCAAGCAGGACAAGTTAGCAACTGCATCCTTGGAAAATGTGAGACTGTGATGCCACATTTTAGGCCATTGGAAATTATTATAAAATATTAAAGACACCAGTGTGTCATTTATTCTCCTGTTCTATAAATTGCATGTGAGGCGCAATCTAGAAGGAAAACCAGTTAAGGAAGCTCAAGACCTCAATTTCAGCCATGACTGACATTGTCCTTTCTGCAATTGTGCTAATAAATAATGGAAGTGTTTGGGTCTTTCACTGAGTCCACATTTTATTTTCAGCCTATGCGTAATGCTCTTACACCAGTAAAAGGTTTGTTCAGTTTTGTTTTTTTTTTTTTTTTTTTTTTTTTTTTTTTTTTTTGGAATCCTGAATGCTGTATTGTGGCATAAAAAAAGTGTTTTCCCATGGCTCACAGCACTGATTAGAACTCCTGGCTGTTGTTTCTTTTGTCGCCTTTGTCTTTCTCCATTTATTTCTTCCTCCTGTTACCACGTCCCTGATCCTCTCCCCTACCACCTGATGATTACTGGGGTAATTGCCCTGTTCACACCAATCTCAGAGCTCCTGCTAATTATGTAGTTCCCCCTCCCTTAGTCCCCATTTATCCTCCTCCCCTTCATTTTATTTTCCCATATTTTCACACTGCATACAAGTGTAGGTGAAAAGAGTGGCTGTGCCACAGAAAGCAAGGATTCTGGCTGGGAGTCAGTTGTGATATGTGACGTCTCAGGAGGTCTTGCCATCACTCGTAATCTCATTTTTCATTCTAATATAATGATACGATGCATCGCAATATCGATATGTCCTACCTCTAACATGGATGTTGAACCGCAACACTATTGATACTTGATGTTGGTGTATCAATACTGTTCCGGTAAGAGATAACAATATAATACATTTTCATATCAATTTTTATCCCACCCCAACTTGGAGAGATGGTGTGAAATGATATCATACGTTGAAATAAAGATATTTTGTTTCAGAGGTCATTTGGACAGCAACAGAGTGGATACCGAACATAGCATAGCTATACTGTGCCATTAGCGATAATGATACCATTCATACATTCCAGGCTGGTATATCGCAATTTAGCACCCAAAGAGTGCACTGTCTTCCCACGCTCCAGTGCGTCTCTAAGTATGCACAAGTATTTGCAATCCCTCCCGCTGCTGATTGCTTCCACGCTGATCATTTTCCCCTCTTTAGCCAGCCTCAGAAAGCATTATCGAGCCAAATGTATGCCGCCGTTCCCGTGATTGATTCTGAGGCTTTCAAGTGTTCATCCCCGAGTTTAGGCTATGCCCGGCGATAATAAAACATCACAGGCCGTGCTTGGTGCCGGTCCAGCTCTTTGAGCTTCCCCTTCCTGTCGCCCGCAGCAGATAATATTGCAGATTTATAGTGGAGATTGTCTCCTTAATCTGGTTGTTTATATCCGCCAACCCCTGCTTCTCCATCCCTTTACCACTGCGGGTCCCCGCTAGCTGTTTGTCCACAGTTTATTACCCCTGGAACACATGCAGGTAGATGCAGGTGAAGGAATTAGGGGCATAAGGAGGAGTTTTTATTTGAGCAAAACCAAGAAATACCTGTTACAGATATAGTATTGGGGTGCTTGCAGTTCTTGTTTCGTATTCTGTGTGTGTATGTGTGTGAGATGCCCGGCAGCCATCTGCTTGCATGTGTGTTTCCATTCAGCTATCTGTCAGCTCACCTCATTCATCTCCAGCTAGCCCAGTGCTTTCAGTCCTAGTCGGAGGCGCAGCTTCACATATAGTGTATTCAAATAGCTCGGCTTCTGTGCCTTCAAAATTGGATGAATGCATGCAAGAAGAACGCAGGAGGACTCTCGGATGCATTTTCATGCGACGGAAAAAAAAAGGAAACTCACAGTCAGAAGACATAGAATGGCTGCTTTATTCCTTGGTTTTATGTTCATCAAAAGCAACTAAGTGTCATTCTTATTTATACATTTCCCGGACTTCCTTTCAATCCCCCCACCCCCCTTCCCAAAAAAACACACATTTGTACTGACCCCCCCCTCATTTTAGCGACTTTTAAATGTCATTGGCAAGTGGAGGTCATGTTCTTTATTCCCAGACATAATCCTATTGGACCATCTACCTTCACCCTCACCTTAAACCTTAAAACACAACCATATGCCCCAGATAGTTAAAAAGCCCCGAACCGACTGAGGGGCCAACAATTACGACTTTTGGTGAATAATAATGTAGCAATACTAACAGGCATATATTCTTTATCCTCTATGAAGAATGACTACCATTAGGAGACTGCTGTGCTGAGAACCCGAGAGAAAAGCTGAGGCCCGAGGACAGTATATCTGTATGGTACTACCCCGAGTGGCCCAAGACCGCACACCAGAATGAGCAACCCAATGAGCATTGAAAGTTTTAAGTTTCCATTCATGGTGGCAGGCTGCCTTTTTGAGCGAGTGATTCTGGCCATGTAGCACAATAGATTTGGTCACTCTCCCGCCAACGCTTCACCTCTCCCAATCGCACGACGACGTGAAATTAGAGAGGAGGTCGTCAGCGTTCTCAACGGCGCTCTCGTCCCTTGTGCACGTTCCTGAAGAGTGTAATGAAGCGGTACGGAGACATACATGCAACATGTATTTTGGAGTCCTCTCTCGGGATCACCCCGTTACGAGTTCGCCTATCTAGCTCGTGTTGTGAGGAACGTTCCTCTACTTAGCAACGAAGCAATCATATTCAGTAGGATGGAAATATCTTGGAGGAGAACGTGACAAATGGGGCCCACTTGGCTCTGGCTCATTAGCTGAGTTTAATTTAGTGGCAATTTCTGGAGTTAATTTATCTTTCTTTCCCCGAATATGTGAAGCTCCGAACAATAGATCTTCTTCACGCGCTAACTAACACTCATTTTCATTAGCAGCATTAACTGAATTGTTGATGATGATTAAAAATGATTGCAGATTATTCTTCCGACCACGAAGAACTCCTGTACGATAATGTACAGACTAACTGTAGCAGTAACAAAAATAAGGTTTTCTCCATTTAATTTAAGTAACTTTTTGGATGAATTGCACTTGTTTTTTGGCAGCATTTTTTTGATTTGATATGATTTTTGTTCAGAGCAAACACTGCTTTTACTCTATTACAGTCGGCTCCGTTCCGCTCACTGGATTTATTATAATTCATCTACTGTATAATTGTTTGCCCAATCTGTTGGTTTTGATTTGACAGAGAGTCTTATGCACTGTGACATGAACGTTTAAAGGGAAAGTCAGCCTCAAAATAATATCTTCCATGGGCCTCCACTAGTCTAAACACTGCGTTCCGATTAATATTGCATTTGTGGAATAGGAGTTCAGCAGCCAAATCCACGCATTTTCAGGGGGCGGCCATTTTGCCACTTTGTGTCGACTGAAAAATGACATCACAGGTAATGACCAATCACAGCTGAGCTGTGTTCTGAAGCTGAGCCATGATTGGCCATTACCTGAGCCCTGATCAACATGCCCCGCAACGGCTATTGCGTTTGATGTCCATGTATTATTTGGAAGGCTTTTATTTTGAAGTTGTCCTTTGCGGAATGTATGAACAAGTGAATGAACAGCTGGATTCACCTGTCGTTCGGAAGGTGCAAACCAAATAAACGGTGAGCCAAGGCAGGGGAGGAAAAAAAATCCTCAAGCACTTTTTTTCCTAAGCGAGGAACCCAAATTGCTTCCGGACTCGTTTCGCCCTTTTCAGGATAAATCTCTTTTATATGATGGTAGTATAATATTATATAAATCCCAGAAGTACTCAGATGTACGAGTAAAACACTGTCCTTGTTAGTCACCGGTTGAAGGACGTACCATTGGTGACCTCACTCACCGCAGCATACCGCTTTTCAGCTTTTATTGATTTATTGGTGTGCACGTGTGTGTCCATGCGTGTGGCAGCTGCGTTTTGGCTCTTTTGCATCTCACTCCGTTGGTTTTGCAATTAGCCACCTGAATCATCTTCATCACCTGAATCATGTCGTTTCGAATGGCTACATCTGCTATCGCTGTTGCTCAGCCTAAGAGGATTGGCCTCAACTGTATATATGCCCATGTGCTGATGCACCTGCTGTCTTATCATTGGCCGTTCTCCACTACCTGGATTGCTGTTGTGGTTATCTGGTCGACTCACAGAACGCCGATCTTTTATTGCATCTCCAGGATCAACATCAACGCGGTAATCTCATCGATTCCGCCGGTTTTATCTCACCGGTCCACAAATGAGTGGCCGACATCCTTCATAAATGTGGTTATCTTTAAGTAGCCGTTCAGTTTAGGCGGCCATTTGTTCTCTAACCTTGGCATATCAGGAGGTTTCCAGGCGTGTCTGTAGAGACACGTCTCTACTTAGTGGCTCCAGTTTAGTTCGATTAGCAACGGTATGCCTTTATGCCCTTTATGCCTTTACTCACTTGTAGTGGTGCTTTCATGGATTCGCATTTGGATTTTTCGTTTTCAACACAGAGATGCACTGATGACCTCAATGGAACATGTTAGGTAAGGATAGGATGTGGAACTTTCAACCCTACGCCTACTCCGAAACAAACAAAGTGGATCTCAGAATCTGGCTATTGAACTTCAAGGCTCGCGAAAAGAAGAAATAAACTCGTATGGTGCAAATGCAACGTTCAGCGCCATTCAAGCAGCCTCCTTCTGGCTCTTGGGAGCCTCTCCGCCCCCACTCAAAAAATACAATGTATTGTTACATTTCCAAAAAGAAAAGATTTACACTCTCCTTGTTGTTATCATATTGTACCTCGTCAGACAGTCAATGTGAATGATTCAAATCCCGACTTCTTAACAAATCAATTCATAATAATGCCCATTCAGAATACGTTTGTAGCCCAACAGAGGGAGGCAAAAAAGTTCATAGTCAGTTTCCAGGGGGCACAAGTGCACAACTAAACCAAGCTGTCATGCGTGATGGAAGTGGCCGACTTTTTCAGCCAGATTTTCATTGATGTACTTTGTGTGTCACCCTTGAAAGGCGACAACTTATCATAACCATTCGATAACAATCTCTTTACTTTTCTACTGAAATCGTTTTGCTCAGTTCTATGCTCCGTTTAATGATTCAGGTGCCAGCTCTCGTCATATTTTTGGCCTCATACTATATCCATCCATCCATCCATCCATTTTCCGATCTGCTTTATCCTCACAAGGGTCGCGGGGCGTGCTGGAGCCTATCCCATCTGTCGTCGGGGTGTAGGCGGGGGGACACCCAGAACCGGTTGTTAGCCAATCGCAGGGCACACACAGATGAACAACCATCCGCGCTCACACTTACATCTCGGGACAATTTCGAGTGTTCAATCTGCCTGCCATGCATGTTTTTGGAATGTGGGAGGAAACCGGAGTACCTGGAGAAAACCCACGCAGGGACGGGGAGAACATGCAAATTCCGCACAGGACGCACCTTTGCACTGTGAAGTCGACGTGCTAACTAGTTGACTACCGTGGTATAAGTAGGAAGAAAAACAAATCTCTCCGATGCCATTGTTTTTGATCTCGCTCGTCTCATTGAATCACACGTCCTTTACTGTCGTTAGGATTTTCAAGTGCGCCATCATTTTACTCAGTGTTTTTTTTTTTTTAGCTTTGCCACAGTTGGAGCTTGACATGCCCTAATTTGCCTGACAGATTGTGATGGCAGGGAGAGAGGGGGGGAAAAAAAAACGTTGAAATCATTATTACAGCATCAGAGTTTGGCAGTGACGACACCTGTTGTTGGCACCCAGTGCGACGCTTGCAAATCAACGTCCTGGAGCTACAAATGACATGGCCTTATGAAACGATATTTGGAATGGACTAAATGATCTTATCAAAATCATTACCATTTGTATGTTTATATAAAGTCTAATATTATAGAGTCCTGTTTTTCTTATTTAAAACACATTACAAAAATGTGATGGTCTTTTTTCGTTCTGTTTTTTTCGGGGCTGGGGGAGGCTGGACTTGATTAATGGCATACCATTCATTTCAATGGGAAAAGAGGATTTGCGAAATGACTATTTTGAGTTGCAAGCGTGGTCATGAAACGAATTAAACTTGTCTCAAGGCACCACTGTGTGACATTTTGGTTTGCAGCGTTTACATCATGACACCTCTTTGACTTTGGACAACTGCCTGCCTCCTCGCCCCCGTTCAACCTGCCCTTCTTGGACTTGACTCACAAAATCATTTCACCTGTTATTCCCAAGGCTCTGCTCATTGTGGACTGCTGATTTTGAGAGTCTCGGGCCTTTAACCTCCTGAGAAGATAGAGGTCACTTGTGAGTTGCAGGTGCATGATTGGGTTCATCTCATTACACCAGAAGAATGTGGAGGGCTTCAGTCTAGACTAACGATCCTTAAACGGGAGCGCCGTAATAGTGAATTGGTAGTTAGTGATTTGTTTTTGGCAGTACGAAGGCTAAATGTTGGCGCCTCCATCAGTAGAGCGTGAAAAAGTCTTGCAAATGAAAGCCGAGACATTTCTCTGGGCACGTGCTCGACTTCCTTCGCGTTGAATTCCGATCACTGAGGACCACTGAGACCTCTCATACCCACATTGCACTCAAATGATTTGCTTGAGGTTAATCATGAAGCATTTTTTTTTGCAAATGAGAAACCAATTTCTACACTCTCATATGCCAAAAACGTTGGATTTTTTTCGTTTTTTTTAAGCACTGTCGATCCTTCCCACTGAACAGCGACACATGATTGATCTATTTGTCAACATCCTGTCAAAAAAATTTCCCTTTGCCATAAACCCCACTCCCAATCCTTCCCCTGCTTTCATGTTTTATTCTGTGGGATTACATAATTTGCAGACCAATGCGCATTGGGATTCTGCTTTCAAGCGTGGACACAGATTGTAGTAGAAAGCTGTTTGACGGGACAGCTCACGCCGTAGGTAATGCCCGCTGGACGCAAAGCAAAAGGCGGGATTTGTGAGATTATGGATGATGTTTGATTTTGTTTTGCGGCTCTTTCCGGATTCAAATGAGCCCTTGCAAGCATCCGTTTCATGTGCTGTTGTGCTGACCTTTAAGGACAAAACATATGGTCGACATTTCAGCTTGTGTACCTTATGGGCAGTGACGGGCTGACGTGCCGGAGATGATATTTTGAAAAGCTATAAATAAGGTGCATGTTTATTACCTGATCTGTTCATCTTGTCCTAGTTTGAACAGTTGAATGGACAGAAAGTGTGTTGCTAGGTCAATTAGTGCAGTCGGTTTGTTTTGTGTCAGGCCACTGAACTGGACTGATTGCACGCTGAGCTATTCTCTCAATTCTGCTATTTATCATTTCCCATAATTTGACAGTCTGTTGCATTTGAATGGACCCCAGTTTCCCTCCGCTTACTTTGCTAACTCGGTAAAAATGCCAGTGAAAAAGAAATGAAAATGGGAAATGGGACTACAGAAAAGGTTTTTGGGATCACTACAGCTGTGAAATGTCACAATTATAATAATATCAAAGCCATTGTTTCCTGCGTAATAAATGGTGAAGGAGGCCTAAGACAATAGAATGAGAATCATCTTGATTGGCCAAGCATGTAGAAGAAGCTTCCTCAGCAGCATCAGGAAGTACAGTACATCCTCTGCCGGGCCTTTGTCAGGATGGAGTTAATCTTGGCCTCCCACTTGATGTCCTGAGAGACTGTGTCTCTTCTTGTACAAGTCAGGGTCACAGATTCTTTGGCACCGATACAAAGGCGGCATCAACACGCGTCAAACCACAACACCTTTGAGAGACTTTCTGCTTCACAAAATTTCTGTCTTATCCTTGCTTCAAATGCTAGCTTGCTACATATTAGCATGACTGCCCTGACTGAATTTTTAAGGTTAAGTTTAAAGAAGTTTTACTGTTCTATTTCCTGGCGTTAGGTTTCAAATGAGTCAATCATACTAAATGATACAATATAATAGAGCTGATTACAATTGCATAACTTTTTGCTGTTTTAATGGTAACACATACTGGGAAACACTATGGAGTGGTTAACAAATAGCATCAGATTTTCGAACACAAATGTTGGGGCAACACTTGTAGAATGTTAATTTAACAATATTTACAGGCATACATTCTTTATCCTCTACAAAGACCGACTAATATTTACGATTGCTTACTGAGGAGCCGGTACCGGCTACATGTAGAATATATCCTTCTGTCTGCATTATAATCTTCCCCAAGGTGGTCAAGGGGCGCAAATCTCTTAGTTGCCATCATCAACATTATCTTCCTGACATCAGTGTGCCCGCCACAATTGTTATCGTGCCGGATCATGACGCAGTCCGACTGTGCACCATTAAGCTCTCTGCTGCAAAACAAATGACTTTTCCCCCTGAAATGTCAAATTGCTCACTCGGATTAATACAAAAAAAAAAAGAGCCAAAGCTATGAAAGACGCTTGTAATAAAATATTGGCCGAATACCCTTTGCTGTCATTTTTGTGGCCGATGGCAGTTTCATCCTTTTCAAGCTCTCTAGATATTAAACCCAAACATAGTCAGGGCGCCGTCACAATTTATGGGGCCTTTCTTTCACATGGAAATGGCTGCAGAGCTTATCATGACAGTAAAAGCTCCATCGGATGAACGTTTGGCCCTTTAAGAATGATGACTCGGCTGCTGCAAAATCAAACAGACGCGGTCCATTGCGTTTATCAACTCAAATTTCACAAAAATAAATTTTCTTACAGCTTTGAAGCTTCACTCAGCAGATGTTTGTCGCAATGCTGGAGGTGTTCATCACCAGATTTTTTTTTTTCTCTGTGCCCTCTCAATATTTTCCAAAAATCATTGTTGTGTCAAATAATTCCTGTTTCTACAAATGATACGCAGAGGGTGAAGGCTGAAACTGATTCATCCGTTTCGGTTCATTCTAATAAGAAAAGATACTAGTGTTTTGCGTTATGATCATGGTCGCAGAACAAATTGAATTTGTATCTCAAGGCATCACTCTACTGAGCAATCTTGTAAGTACAGTATTTGAATTTGCCGGGCCTGTTTGCAACACTTCTCTGCTGTGTCAAATTTAGATGACATTTCATTTTAGAGAGACTTTAACAGGGCATGACGCAAACACATATTCATTTGGCTTTTTTTTTTTTAAATAATATTTAAAGTGCCTTCGTCTTTGAACTCCTTTAGGTGCGTTTGATTGAGACATTGACATGAGTGGGCCGCGTTCAGCCGAGCACTGATCTTTTTTAAGGATTCTTCTGTCGCCCGCTGCTCTCGTCACGTCTGTCACGCGCCGCCTCCCACGGGAAAGGCTTTGTTTAGAAACGCGTATCGGAAATTTTCCAAGGAGTTGCCACCATTGTTCAATGAAGCACACACGCACAAAAATCACTCAATGAGAGCGGTGAAAGCGTTTTAGTCCACACAACAGCTGGTTCCCTCCCAAACTCAATTGTGGGTGCTACTTTATCAACTTGATTTACGTAACACAACTTGGGATGAGTTCCGTGTTTCCATTTGGCCGACGAGCAATTTTCTGCTGATCACACAGCAACTTGAGATCAAATTACTGGTACATCTCTGCTAGTTCTCCACATCCATCTAGCCTCAAATCACAGCACAGCCGCAGGACCTCAGACATCATGTTTTCACAGTCCTCGTGCCGCTTATCTTATCACAAAACAGCGCTGCGTGTCCCCCGAGCGCACACGCTAATCTTCACGGGTGATTATATTGACCCCAGGGCATTGATTACACACCGTTGAGCCAGGAATGTCATCGGAAAATGGAAGCGGCGATGCCGACATTCTGATCCCTTGCCTCCTTTTCTTTCCGCTCTGCTGAAAATGCTCTTGGAAAGGCTGAAAATGGCTTATTGTTATGGTTATGGTATGAGTTGGGATAAATATGGCACATCAGCACTCTGTTGCTTCTTGTGAAATTCGCCGCCACCATTTAAGCGCTCTTAACACAAATTTTTGCTAGCAACTCAACATGTTTGAGTGGCGTGTTCTTTCCTGGAAAACAGAGACGTGACCTCACTGCTCAGTCGAAGTACCGCTGTATAAACAGTTTGATTCGTAAAATAACAGTTTCACAGTGGGGTGCGCCGGGGTCTTGTGAGATTTGTGAAACGTTGCACATACGGTATGCCGGGGACGTGTCTTTGTGAGCATCTGGCGTGTAACGCGTGATTAAAGCGCATCTTCAGAGGGTCAAGCGCTTCCAGGCCGCCGTGCCTGACCTCAGCTGTCAGAGCAATATTGAGCAAAAACACACACTCACACACTCTAATGCGCACGCAGGTATACGCCGATGCTCACCCTCACGCGGCGACATGCACGCACTGAATATTTTTTCAATATTGTGGATTCTCTTTATTTTAAACAAAAAAAACCCAAATTCGTGCTATATTGACGCACAATGGATATAATTTCCTACCTATCGCATGACTTTTGAACGTTTTCTAATTGTTTATAGAGTGACTGTGGTTTTTCCGTGACGCCGATATGAGCAGGGGAGCTCTGCGGCACACAGCTGCTCCTAATAACTGTCATTAGCTAGCCAAAACCACACGTGCTGATGACGCTCCCTACATCCAATCACTTCCTCATAACTCTTAAAATAGCCGTACAGCGCAACACCGGAAGGCAGCTGTGAACAGCCATGAGATATGTAACTTAGCAGTATAATTTAAAAAAATTTTTTTTTAAATGTAAGAATCTAAGACTAGGATCTGTATTAAAGGAATGCTAGTGGAGCCGAAGGATTTTGAATAGTTTCATTGTTATTGAAATGCAGCAAAGATGTGGATGCAGTGGAATTAAAATGCGAGACGCTTAGATCGCACACGATATAGCCAAGGTCATTTTGTTTGCGAGCAAAAAGAACAGAATAAAATGCTCCACATGCAGGGATCAATAGGCATCAGGGTATGGTGGTTATTAGTTGGCATGTCTATTACGACAAGACACAAAAAAATTTCAAGTCGCCATGCTCGAAAACACTCGCCACTCAGGAAAGCTGACATTTTGGTGTGAAGCAGTCCTTTTATGCAACTTTTGGATCACTTTCAGGCATCCTTCGCAGACGAACTCGTCTTGGAAACTTTGTCAGGTGGCTACCAAATTTCAATCACGTATACCAGAGAGAAGGGAGACGCTTTCTTTTGAAGGGTTAGAGATTTCATCATTGTTGAGAGCAGTTTCATGGCTCTGCGCTAACCTGAATCCTGATCCTCCGATTTCTTTCAAAGTCTCCAAACTCTTCTCACTCAAAATTCCATCACTTGGATCCTGGTGAAAATAGATACACTGTGGGTGTCCCATCCCACCCAAAACACAATTAGGCTGCTCCCAGAGAATGAGAGAAGATTAGTCGCCATAAACAGTGCATTCCAAATTGGGCACATGTTCCAACATGTATTAAAAAAAGAAAAAAAAGAAATAGCTGTGAAGCACACAGGCAGCAAGCGGGGATTTGGACCATTTCCCGCGGTTGCCATTGCGACCATATTGAAGTGTCCTTGAGCAAGATACTGAACCCCCAGTTGCTCCTGATGCTGCGTCATCAGTTGGTGAATGAGGTAACAGAATGAAGCGCTTTGAGTACCCGAGGTAGAAAAGCGCAGTACCAAGTGACGGCCCGTTTAAAGGGTCGTCACCAAAATGTAACAAATGGACCGTGTTTGGTGGCAATCGTAATCATTCACCACAAAGGGGGAAACTCTCACAAGTGGACTACACAAGCGCCAGCTCTGACCTAAAGTGCGGCAGGGGGTCCTTACATCAAACGACACATCGAAACCACAACTCTGTGTCTTCAAAGGATGCTTTCTTAGTCACTCTGTTTTCTCTGACCTTCACGTATTTCAGCCTGCAATCTGCTTTTTCAAGGTTAATTTGTTCACCCACTTGTGCCGGGTGAAACGATAAACGGATAAGAATCAGCCGCTGGCATCGGGTAAATGTTAAATGCAGTGGACAGTAAAGTGCGATGAAATCTCGCTCATGGATGCAGCATTCAACATATGCGTGTGAATCTGGTGACTGATTGTTTTAATTCTTTCGGCAGCCGAATTGGGAGAATTGTTGCATGCAGAAGCCTTCAATTAGGAGGCAAAAATACGGCCGCTGTCACGTTACCTGTAATCAATGAGAGCATCTGAAACCTTTCCGCTTAATAATTCAACAACACGCGTCGCCTGCAAGGGCTTTCACTATGGGCGATCACATGACACCCCCCCCTCCACCCCCACCCCCGAACGAAGCGTCAGCA
Organism: Hippocampus comes; assembly: GCF_001891065.2. NCBI lineage: Eukaryota > Metazoa > Chordata > Actinopteri > Syngnathiformes > Syngnathidae > Hippocampus > Hippocampus comes. Next base: position 1,499,299 of record NW_017805531.1, on the reverse strand, counting down.
GCCAGTGTGGCCTACTGCAAGAAGTCAAGTTTATTGTGTTTGTATTTGCCAGACCCCAATGACCTTTGGCTCTGTACTTAATTCTAACTACTGTGTCTCAGACATGTATTATAGGTCATTGCCGCAAGGAAAAACAAGCGGCCGAGGCAAACCAGATGATAATATTAGCCAGTGAATGGATCATGTCAACATGGCAGAGGAGTTAATCCACTTTGTGAACTGGTTTGTCCAATGTCTGTTTTAGATTAAGATGTCTGGTCAAACAGCTGGAGAGAGGGGAGGCTTCCCTTGCCGACCTCAAGAAGAACCTCGAGTATGCGGCGTCCGTGCTGGAATCGGTCTACATCGAGGAGACGAGGTGAGATTTGAAATCCGTCGCTGCATCGCCATGCTTCGACCCTAATACGAGGTTAAGGTGGTTGTCATAACCTTACTATGTGGACAGTTTAATAAGAGCTGAAGCAATCATCCTCAGACTATGACCAACAAAACAAAAAAAATCTAAAAACAAATAGAAGACAGAATGAATATGGAAATGTTTGAAAAATATGACAAAAACGATGTTGACAATTATTAAAATAGACAAGTAGAAAAATACAAATATATTCAGGGGGAAAAAATAGCTACATTGGTCAGAAAGTAGCAAACAGAAAAAAAACTACAAAAATATGATAAGAAAAATGTTGTAAAATAAAACAAATATATGACACAAACAAGCACTAAGTGTAAAAAAAATACATTAAAAATATCGATCCAAATAAATACATGAAAATGTTAGGAATGCCATGAGTATATTGGAGGAAAAAATATCAAATATGAGATGGGACATGTAAAAAAAAAAAAAGCAAAATAATACATGTTTACATATGAAAATTAATGTAAAATAGTGGAATGGAAACTAGAACCATCACCGTGCGTAGGATTCTCAAAGACCTGTGAAATGCTGTTGGAATGATAAACATACAAGAGTCAATAGTAATACTGAATATTTCATGACATTTTATTTTTTATCATTTATTCATTTCCTTATTTTTACTTATTTCGGGGAAAACGTTTCCTCCCCAATATGAGGCAAGCCTAAGTGATAAGAATGATGTGTGGCCTGCAGGTCCAGAGTATGAGATATGTCCAGGATTATGAAATTATGTAAACCTCTCCGTCATGTGGATCCAAGCAGATTAGGGCCGGCGATAGCACGACCACCCGAGCCAGGATGGCGGATGATGAACCCATAAGAGCGCAGGACTGCGCTGAGCACCTGTGATGTGATGCGTTGCTGTGCCTTGCCGTCACAAATTGCGCTCGGTTCGGAGGCTTTGACGGTACACATCAAGCGAAACATGATCGAGCCAATGCTGTCACACAATTGGATTTGAATGGGGCATCATGGCATTTTAAGAAGCAACGTTACGTAAGATGTGATGAAATTTGATGGGCATCGCGAGGATTTGGCCTTGATCCCCTTGTCAGACTGCCGCCAGCTGAATTTTACCCTCCCCTCCCCTCTTCTCCTTTCAGGCGTTTGGTGGACACAGAGGATGAGCTCAGCGACATCCAGTCCGAGTCGGTACCGTCGGAGGTGCGTGACTGGCTGGCCTCCACCTTCACGCGACAGATGGGCCTGATGCTGCGACGTAATGAGGAGAAACCTCGTTTCCGAAGCATCGTCCATGCCGTCCAGGCGGGAATATTTGTGGAGAGGTAAAACTAAGTACGGTGTTCCCCAGCGTATACGTAATTCACTACGTGTAGATTCATATATTTGTATTTCTTTTTTCTTAAATGAACCTACCTTCCATTATTGGCGGAAAATCACCTACCCCAACCATGTCTAATTTCAAAATATTGTCGTTTCGTGATATCTTGGTGCCAAGGGAACAACAGTGGCGCCTTGAGATACAAGTGACCCATCAACTGCGCGTCATCTATTGAAAACAACCAGTTGACTTTCAGAATGTCTGCTCCGTTCAATGCTAACAAACAACGATTACTGTACCTCATGATTAGCATCGGTAGTTGTTGTCTTAGAAGCGACAGAGAAGTTGAACAACAAAAGTTGAACAACAAAAGATGGCATTGTAGTATTATAATGGCACACCAGAAGGATCAGCACAATCAATTGGATTGCAGCATTAAAATGTTATTGAACTGAATGTTAATGAAATTGGATGGCGACAGGAAAAACTGTTTGCAATTATCTGGCGACCTTTCTTTGGAATTTTTGCAACCTTTCACCAACACTGACAAAAAAAAAAAAAACATGAACGAACATTTGCTAACACTCGCGCGGCGAAGGCGCGCGAGTGTTAGTTTGGGACCACTTGTGTTGACGCACAGCGGTGTGTTTTATCTCATCCAAACAGAATGTACCGACGCACCTCCAATTTGGTGGGACTCAGCTACCCGCCTTCCGTTATATCTGTGCTGAAGGTATGAACACGTGCCCTCCAAAATCAAGCACAAGCAGATCTGGAAAAACACCTTTTGCACACAGTACTACTACATGGCTGGAAATAAGTAGAATTCATGTTGTTGCTGAAATTTATGACCAAAAGAGTACAACACCTTTTTTTTTCTTCTCCCACACAGAATGTTGACAAGTGGTCATTTGACGTGTTCGCTCTGAACGAGGCCAGTGGTGATCACGCACTTAAATTCATTTTCTACGAGTTGCTCACCAGATACGACCTCATCAGCCGTTTCAAGGTAAAGATACAGTACAACCTGTTTGTAAGCATATTAAAAAAACAAAGAAAAGAAAAGAAGACCCAAAAAAATGGAACAATGCTGTAATACTAAAATATATATTTTTTTAAATCAACAAACATTATATAGAGAAAACATGAAATTTACGAAACCTTGACAAGTACTTGTTAAAACAAAGTGTTTGGCCTGAATGTCAGCGATAAACATACACCTGAATTCGCACTCGGTGCTCACCCGATAAGACCTAACTACCTTTTTGTCCTCACAATAATAATTACAAAAGTGACAGCCCATTTACCATTTACCAGACCGCATGTGACAAAATGGCAGGTGCACTTTGTGCCATGTTTAACTGCTCTAATGGCATTTAGAGGCTTGAACGTGGGTGTAGAAAAAGACAAAAAAACACCATTAAAAAGCTTTGGAAACCTCCATTCAGTCATCACAAGGACACCGTTTTAATAATCTTTGTTTTCTTTGCCCTCCAGATCCCAATTTCTGCAGTCGTGTCATTTGTTGAGGCCTTGGAAGTTGGATACAGCAAGCATAAAAACCCCTACCACAACTTGATACATGCTGCTGACGTAACACAGACTGTTCATTACTTATTACTCAAGACCGGCATGGTGGTGAGTATGTCTGAATTGATTCATTTATTCTGGCCTGTGACAATGAATAACCCGTAAAGCATAAACACGTATCGAACATATACACAGTCATGTGTTATATAAATGACTGTGCTCAGTAGTTAAATTATTCAAGAGAGACAACCACCTTCACATGAGGCTCATCAATAGCATTAGCTCACACAAATCTATAACATCGTATGTGGGTAAGCAAATTAAAAAAAAAAAGTCCCTGGATATTTGTAATCCTTAAATTTGCAAATGAAGGACCATCATTTTGTGTGAGTTCAGTTTAAAGCCTTCCATCAAGGTCCACTTAGTAGTCAGAACAACACCGCTGGATTAACCTTATATACTTTTTCCTCAGCACAAGAAAAACAGCACTTGGCTCTTTTCATTCCCAATTTCTATCCAGCCACCCCTCGCTTCCACAGTGTTTTTCTTTCATCACCCTAATAAGATGGCCGTGACAGCCGCCGACACGCTGGCTTTTTCTGCGGGCCGCGCCTCGCGCAGGAAACCACATTACCGCTGTGACCACGGGGCTCCTGGGAGAGCCACGCAAGAGCATTTGTCATTCCGCGCGCCCTCCAGACTCCATTAAATCAACAATCAACAGGTCATTCATAAAGCGGGCCCACGAGCAAATACGCCAAGGGGACGACGCATAGGTCGTCTTGCTCCCTCTCTTGTTCCTCGCGCCTTTCACATCCCCCGCTGTTGATTAGTCAACCATATCCAGCTGAGTTCTCTCCGCAGACATGCGTGCGCCCCACCAAAATGCTCACTCACGGGTGTGTGTTTGTGTGTAACACCAACATCCACATGAACGCTTCATGAAAGCTGACGCATGCACGCTCACACATCAAGGTGCAGTCATAATGTAGTCGCAAGGTAAGACAACGTGTAGCAGATGAAGGATATTCGGAAGCGATTCGATGTGCTATTTAGTATGAGAACAAAATAATCTTTTAGGAAAAGGACACAGGGCGGATATGAAATATGCAGGGCTCCGCCGTATAGGTCCAGTCAATTTAAAATGTTGAAAAAAAGTCCTTAATGATTCAATTAATATTTATTGAACATTGTACCGAAATGACAAATTAAAAACAAAGCATTCTGAAAGATGACATGTAAAAGCGTCCTACTGAAAAGTTAAATACAACGCTGCTGTACTTTGGCCGTGATTTTTTTTTTTTTTTGTCGTCCCATTAACGAGAGACTGCGTACCAGTGGTGCTGGTACCACACTTTGTGGATCACTGGACTAGCTGACGGTCACAAAAACTGTATTTGTTGACACTGGCCCACAGTATAGTGGGTGGAGCCAGCCGTGGCTCATTTGCATAAGGTTGTGCTGTGATGTCATTTTTTTTATGTTTGGGATATTTTGTGTTCAAAACGTGTTTGGGGCTCGTATTTTTAAATTGCGGGGGGTGAAAAAGCATGTCTCCTTGTAAAATATGATGTTGAGATGCCCAGAAGGCACTGTTTAAAGCTGATTTTTTTTTTAAGTGCAACTTTACCTTAAGGAGCCAGCCAGTCAGTCAACTTGACATTAAAATGACACTTTTAGTATTGAACTTGTCTTCTCTAAACTTTTCTTTTCGCTCCTCTGACCTTCGCCACAACTTCCCCCATCGCCCGTTTGTTTCCATTCATCCCAAACCGTAATGTATTCCCTCCTACACATCTTCATCACGCAACCTTCCTTGCTTTTCCATTCACTGCCTTCCCATTTCGCATCACTTAATTCCTGTCCATTATTCCCTCCCCTGCGCATTCTTTCTCATTCACGGCTGCCCTTTCCATTGCGCCGCCACCCCCGCCCATCATCACCTTCTTGTCTTCATTCCCCCCACCCCGCCCCATCCACCAGCATTGGTTAACTGAGTTGGAGATCTTTGCCATGATCTTCGCAGCGGCCGTGCACGACTACGAGCACACGGGCACTACAAACAACTTCCACATTCAGACAAGGTAATGGATCATCAAATCAAATGCGCTCAGCTCTCGACTCCGAGATCGATGCCCTCATTTACCAAGGCGAGAGGGGCCTTTATACACGCGGGCGCTGCCGCGGCAATAACATAAGGACAAGAGACCAAATAGAGCTCCGCAGCTTGTAAAATAAAGACTTGTTTCACAGTGTAAGGGAGCAGGGAAGGACATTCAAAGAAATGCGCTCGCTACTTGAACATGAAACTTTTAAGATTTTTTTGATGGAGTCAAATTGGGAGAACCACAAACTCCATGAGTAAATACTGTGACTCTAAAGTTACACAAACGCAGTGTTGTACCATAAAGTGATGTCATGCGTAAATGTAAACATGCGAAGCGAAAATTGCTCATCCCGCACAATAGAAATCAAGAAATCGAATCAAAACAAGCTCCACTTGTGGAGAAGTTACAGCCATGGTGTGTCTTAGTTCCTCCCACCGTGTCGTCATACACGAAGCAGCAAAAAAAATAGCCGACGATACAACTCTCGGCATCACTGTAACTTCCCTCAAAGAAGGCCTGCTATCCATCCCCTCGCACTATGAAATGAACCGATAGACTTTGAGATGAGCCACAAAGTCCGGGATATTACAGTCATTCACTGTCTGTGTGCCAAGGGATTTCCATTTCGGCAGCAAAGTAGTTTGGCCTGAATTGAAATCCATTACGTTTTCAGGCAATTTAATCTCATTGATATGAACATTAGACTGATCTAATTCCAGCATGGGCGATAAAATCCCCTCATCACCAAAAATTGAAAAATCCCGAGCTAAATATCATCAAGGCCATCTCCCTAATTATGCCGAAAGAAAACGAGAAGCGATGACATGAGTTGGTCGCCGGCGGTCATGAACAGCGTAATGGACTCCTTGCTTGGCCTCCTCCCAGGTCCGACACGGCTATCCTGTACAACGACCGCTCGGTGTTGGAGAGCCACCACGTGAGCGCGGCCTACCGCCTGCTGCAGGACGACGACGAGATGAACATCCTGTACAACCTCTCCAAGGATGACTGGAGGTCAGAGCAAAGGAGAGGGGGCTGAGTGACGCCAACGGGGAAATAAAATACAGTCCTATCTTGACTTACGAGTGTCGCAATTTATAAATTTTTCGACTGAAGAGCCGCCGCTTGTTGGAAACTACAGTAACCTTTTTTTTTGGAGGGGGGGGGTTCGTAGGCAAAAAAAATAATTAAAATTGGGGATTTGGGAGGTGGCTTGGAGTGGAATAATCTCAGTTCAATTATCGTCACTGGGGAATATTTGATTTGAAATTAGGGCAAAGTGGCCACACAAGGCATTCAATTCGCAATTCAAGTTACCGCTGCACCAAAAATAATATGAAGAAGTGATATAAAAGTTCAGGCCGGTGATCCATGTGTGCACATTACGCATTCATCGTGAACCTGCTTTTTGTTCTGTGGGAAATGACAAGCGCTTTCACGGTCCAACAGTTCTGCACACGGCGAAACTGTGATAATATATTAAAGCAGACAGCATCAATCCAATTTTCGTAGCATGAGTCCGGACCTGTCAAAGCAAGACATTTATAAATAGCTCTCAAAGTCTGTGCCGGCTGCCTGCTTTTTTGTCCCAGCAAGCTTTTGATTCTTTTTATTCCCCCCAAGGTGTGAGAGTTCATTTTGTCTTGTGTTTGTCTCACAGAGAGCTGCGCGCTCTGGTCGTGGAGATGGTGCTGGCCACCGACATGTCATGTCACTTCCAGCAGGTGAAGGCTATGAAGAACTTCCTGCAACAGCCCGAGGGGTCAGTTGACATTTACGTTTTTCGTTCAATTTCCGTCATACTCCACAGTCTCCACTTGGCTGCAGCATCCGGGCATTTGCTCTCGCTATAGCACGTGTGTCCTTCATACTGACATTCACACACTAGTATGTTTTGTTTTTTTTGGAACGCACCTCTTGGATCGCAGAGATATGTAGATTGAGTGATTGTTTTTTATTTTTTTATTGGGGTTTACAGTATACAGGGCTTCTCAAATACTGGGGCCGACCCCTTTGGGAGGGGCGTGGTGCGATGCCGAAACATGAGGGATAATTGTAGATATATTTTTTAGTTATTATTCTAATTTCCTACGTTTGTTGGTACTCTGTGGTGTGTCAATTTTACAAGACATTTCTATGCACTTTGCAAGGACTTTGAGTTCAATACGATCACGTACTTTTGACTTCCCTTGTTATCTCTTAGCTGGAGTCAAGCCAGGTAATCATTTGCGACAGTGAGACATCCCTCCGCTTGTGTTGCAGGTGTGACGATAAGAAAAAGTCAAGGGGTGCGGAGGCGTAGGGGTGAACCTGTTGACCTTCATGGTGCCATTTCCAAAAGTGCCCTGAATGCACCGATAGCAGATAGTTGACGGCTTTAGATTAGTGCGCTTGGATGTGCGTGTGTGCGGGCACCACACAAGAGTGCTGACTGGAGGGTCTCCTTCCATCACATGCATACGAATGCTCAAGAGATTGAACGATGTAATGCTGAATGGACTGTAATGTAATTCGAGGGTGGCTGCTGCAGGCTTGACGTTAATGGGATGAGGAGAGGAAATGCGAAGCGGTCTTTCTCACCCCTACCCTGTCCGTGTTTAACCTTCCGTGTGTGTTTTTGTTAGTCGGCTCTCCATTTTGGTATCCGTGTGAATCCGTTTGTCAAGCGTGACTTGGTTTTAATGCTATCAGGCACCAGTAATGCCCGATAATGTGAAATCATCTTCACAGCATATTGCAGTGAAGCAGACAATTAGTCTTAAGCAGGTAATCACGTTAAATGGAAAATAAATTGGGATTTGTGGTTGTGGTTGACCACATCGCGGATAGAAGAAATGTTGGATTTCGAGGTCTGGCCAATATTTTGGTCTTGCTTTAAAAACCGGACAGCGCAGGTGGTGCGTTTTCCGGCATTTTACGCATTTGTCTCCCCAATTTCCCCAGAGGCTCACCTCATGTTTTCTCACCCACGTCTCTTATTGCCTTTATTCATCGAGTCCTCAGTTTGCCCGCCCGTCCACATGACTTGAAAGAGCTTGAACCACCTTGGTTCAACAAGAAATATTGTACACAGGGTCTGATGTGAATCAAAATGCGACAGGTGAAATGTCTAAAATCTGAATCTATACCATGGCACCACTATTGTATGCTCTTAAGAAAGAATAAAAGCCCAAGTTGCTTTACCTATTTAGTACGGATCCATTTCCGTGCGCATCATTTCGAGGGTCATTGTAAAAAAAAAAAAAACAACAAAAAAAAAAAACACACACACACACACAACAGGGAAACTAAGTGACCCACACCAAACCTGGTGGGATCCTGCAAGCAATTAGCACACGCATTACAAAACACTCTCACTCTCATATTGGTCCTCTCGTTCCCGCTCTGATACACAGTGTTCCATTTTCATCTCTTAAGGGCCATTATCTGTCAAATCCCCAATTGGCTGTCTTGTTTCTTGAAGTTTCTGCTTGTGTACTTTCTCTGGATTTTTTATTTTATTTTTTAACCACCGAATCCA
>NW_017805531.1:1412877-1490112 GCF_001891065.2 Hippocampus comes | reverse complement strand
GGATTTTTCAACTCTTCCTTTTATTTTTTTTTTTTTCTTGTGAGGACGCCTTGTCAATAGACAGCTTCTGTGCGGCACCTCCTACCTCTCTATCCTCTGTGTTCAAAAAGGGAAAATGAAACGCATTTGTTCCCCAAAGGCAATCGCCGGGCCGAGCTGCTCATCAAGTGGCGTTGAGTCGCGTAGCGAGAGCAGGGCCGAACGTCCCTATATGGATGAAAGAGAGGAAATGTGCGTGACTGCAGCCAATCAAAAGTCCACCTTTTTCTTCTAACTTCGTTTTGCAAGTTGACGTCAACAGAATCTGCCAATGAATTCAACAAAGTACGGCGATGCATCCAACAAACCCGTTGAATCATTTGAACAAGTAGCACCCAGGTGGAAAGCATGAAAATGCCAGCAGAGTTTGCACAGCTTGCGTTTCGCCGCAAATAATTCACCTGCAACCACCGGACGAAAGAAGCCGTCAATTGTGCCATCATTTGATCAGTCACATTTGCTGGTAGCAATGATGCTAATGCCGTTGCTAAGATTTTAAATGATTCGTTTAGATTTTCAGGCGGATCCATTCTTCCTGAGGAGTACGTTTTTAGTTGGTCACTGTTTATCATTTATCGTTTTTTTTGTACTGTTGAAAATAATCAATATTGATGAAATGGTTAAATACTCATTATCTTTATCTTTATTGTCCCTGCCAATGCTTTAAAACTGGCAATTTGAAAGCAATGGTAACATCGCTTTTCATCGCGCTGCTCCATAATAGCAACAGCAGCCGTTTCTATATAATTATTATTATTCTTTTTATTATGATGATGATGATGATGCGACTGCATACTGTCGCCAAATCCCTGGATTGCCCTCTGCAATGCAGTAAGTCACTCTGTTTAAATTGCCTCTGCTAAAGGGAGCTTTTCCAAAAAAATGAACCATCGAGACTTCCCTCCACCCATCAATGACACAAGAGTGCCTAAGTGGCTCGGCGACCGTAGCGATCAATTATGACATTGCGCAGCACTTGTCATGCAAGGACATAATTACATAATTGATGACTTTGGGTCTAAAAAAAAAAAAAAAAAATGCTGAAGTGTTGCTCACTAAAAGGCGTACTTGCATGTTCACATTAGATTTGTTTATTTATTTCAGGTTTGAATTGATTTTCATTCAATATGTATTTTGGAGGGCCTCCAAATGAAATTTTGCCTGGGGGGCAAATTGGTCAGGGGGGGCCCTGAGCGAGAGTGTGGTTTCCACTAGCGACCCTTGTGTTTCCCAGGGGGACAAAGAAGCGGAGCTCGGCCTTTCCTTCTCGCCACTCTGCGACCGAAAGTCAACAATGGTGGCACAGTCCCAGATCGGTGAGTCACAAGAACACCTACGTAACAGAACATAGTGACCCTATGGACACAGCAAACGTGCATCGGTTTTGTTGTGCAACCAAGGATGAGGGGAAAGAATCCAAAAGTGGCCTCTGTTGTATTGACGCCATGCCGGAATTAATCCCAAGGTGTGTCATCCACTTTAACAAATGAAAATCCCACCGCTCATAAATTCCCCTCTGATTAGGAAAACAACAGGTGGTTTCATTGTAACACAATGCAATAATGTAGAAGACAAAATCTCATACAAAGCATATAATATTTTGAAATTGACAAATGTCCACGTAAAACCTGTTCACAACGAACCTGTGGACGTGCTGGCGTGTGCTCGCGCAGGTTTCATCGACTTCATCGTGGTGCCCACCTTCACCGTCCTGAGCGACATGATGGAGCGCATCGTCACGCCGCTCATCGACGAGGCCTCGCACTCGGGGCTGGCGGGCTTCCGGCGCTCCAGGTGGGTTTTGTGCCAAAAGAGAGACGCCATTTCAGGGCGGTCTCCGTGCATCGGCGCTCGATCTAATAGAAAGAAAACTGGAATCTGTTTCTGTTGTGTGGGATTGCCGTCACCTTTCATTCAGCACAACCACGTTCCATGAAAAATATTTTTTGAAGAATACAATTGGCTGTTTGGGTGGCCTCATAGCTTTATCCCGAGCTTGCATTAAAATTGATTTTTGGCCCTTTTAGAAATGTGGGTGTGGAACCTGTCTTACATTTCATTTAAAAAAAAATCTATCGAACAACTAACAACAATCGAGAGAGTGCTACTGAAAAGGTTTATCTGTGTAAAAGTGTGTTTTAAGCCTCCCTTCAGCCTTCACATCAATACCAGCCTGCTTATCAGTGCGCTCAGCAGCCGCCATTAGAATCACTCAGCCGAGGGGTGTGACTGCAACTTTGGGGGCCCTCATGTTGGAGCTAACCGAGCATAAATGTCACACAGCCATGGCGATTTCTGCTCACCTGATGGGCTGAAGCGCCTCAGACCTCTCATCTTCCATCACGCCGCTTATTGCCGCTTTCACTTGTCTGTAACCATCTGGCCATAATCGCTCGCCTCTCATCGCTCAGATGGGCGCGTCAAGTCCAAAGTGAATCATCTCAACAAACGCCGGATGGATTGCTTTGCCTCGCGCATCTTCACACGTTCCCTTTCCCCAAAGGATGAATGCCGCCAACTTCAGTGACGTCCCCGTCTTCTCTAATCCCATCACAGAGCTGTCACATGATGGGACGCTGCTTTTTACTAATCCATTCTATCGATGTTGGAAGGGAGGGAAGGCGCCAAAATCTATTTAATCTAAGTTTATAGGAAATGATCTAAGTTCACACACTAGTCTTATCACAATACAAAAATACCAACATTTTGAGCCCAATACTGTATCTGGACTATATAGTATTGGGCTTGGGATTTCACCCCCCCAATCCACCAATCATTTTTCTTGATATATGTCAGGTTTTATAGATTGATAGAAAGGCCACATCGTTTAGATATTTGTAGTTATTAACATTGAATGCATTGATGGACGTTTTTCAGAGTTTGAAATGTCTGACTGCATTTGAATGCATCGCACGTCTCGCGCTGAACGCAAGTTATGTCATGTTTACACCCGGCGTGATCCCATCTGTTTGAACCACAAAGGCTCAGTGTATTACAAACGATAAGACAAATGCTCAATTACGAGCATCTGCCGGTTACACGTTACCAGTGATCAAAGAGTGATCAGCCTGCTTTTGCCTCGCACACAAAATAAATACATTTCTGCGTTTTAGGAGAGCAATCGCTTGATGGTTCGAGACCCAACCAGCCAGATATTTATTTTGAGTTTTACAACATTACCTAACAGTATTTATTTATGGTGCTCTGAGCTCCTCTCCTTTGTCTCTGCATGTAGTCTGAACAGTATTAGCTCGGAGGAGGCCAAGAGACACTGCGTGAAGAGCATGGCCTCCGACAGCTGCTCGTCAGGCCACAGCCCCCTGCTGGCCGTGGACATGAAGAACTTCAAGGCACTATGGAACGAGGAGGTCCACCAGAACAGGGAGCGCTGGAAAGCGCAGGCCACCAAAGGTAACCCACGTTTTTTTCTAATAAATAAAAATCTTCACAACTGCAGCACTTTGGCAAATGAACAGCTCTTCAAAAAAGGCTTGAAGCTCCAGTTTGAGGTTTACTACCGAACTAAACATGAAGCACAGAGAATTACACTTTGTGTATTTGAAATGACCATGTAGTTGAGCCTTTCAGAACACTAGCTTAATGCTAACATGAAATAGCATCTGATGGTAAATCCCTCTGAGCAACGAATTGAACACAAATGGTGCAACAACATGTAACATCTCTTCTTTATCCTCTGCAAAGAATGACTAATATTAATGCTGTACTGATGAACTGATGCTGAAGCTTGCAGTGATCAGTATATTTGGCTGTGCTATAACGCCCCCAGATGGCCAAGGCAGACACACCAGACAAAGCACAATGGCAATTCAATTGATGCAGTGTCTTTTTTTTTTTTTTTAAGTGTCAATTCTGAACAAATTCAACTCCCATCTCAAGGCACTACTGAACAAAACTTTCAGTCCACCTTGAGGAATTCAATTTATTTTTCGGGGTTTCCTGTCTTGCATGTTTAGTATTTACACGTGTGGCATCTGTGCACACCTACACGATGCACGCTCTCATTTTTTAAACTTGTTACAGCGCCAAGGTTGGCATGAATACAAATTGTAAGCCTTATTTCAATTCATTTCTGTCTACTTCCCACTCATTAAAAAGTAACCTGACATTTATTGGTTCCACCGCCGGCTGTTTGGTCTTCAACAATCTAATAAGACTTTGTCATTTGGATCAATAACAGATTCATGATGAAAATAAATTATCCATCCATCCATTATCCGAACCGCTTCGTCCTTACGATTGTCGCAGGCGTGCTGTAGCCTTTCCTAGCTGTCTTCGGGCAGTAGGTGGGGACACCCTGAACCGGTTGCCAGCTGATCGCAGGGCACACATAGACAAACAACCATCCGCGTTCACACTCACACCTAGGGACAATTTGGAGTGTTCAATCAACCTGTCATGCATGTTTTTGGAATGTGGAAAACCTACGCAGGCACGGGGAGAACATGCAAACTCCACACAGGAAGGCCAACAAATCGTAATTTTACTTTCGGGTCATGCACCGTGTGGCAGATGACATTGTCCAAAGTATGGAACGTGGGAATACCCGGTAAGTTTTTTTTTTTTTTTTTTTTTCCATTTTCCATTTGTGGGCGAAATCAGTCATCCGTTTTTTTTTTTTTTCTTTTTCATTTTCCGTTTTGAAAATAAATATTGATAAAGCAAGTCACGTTTTTTTTTCTTCTTCCAGTTTTGCTTTGAAAAACAAATGAGCGAATGAAACATGGATTCAACACACTCCCTAACCTTCCGCTGTGTCGTGTCCCATGTGTAACTTCAGAGGCGGAGGAGCGAGCCAAAAGGGAGGCGGAGGAGCGAGCCCAGCAGGATGACGCCATGGAGCCTCAGGAAGACGACGTCGACTCGGCCGAGCCCAAAGACAGCCAACAGGAAGCGGAAGACCAGGAGGCAGAGTCAAAGCCTGACGCTGATGACGCGGACTTGCCGCCGCCTGGGGGCGTCGCACACATGAGTCCCTCGCTGCAGAACGGTACGTTTGTCTTTTAGACTGGCTGAAGCAGCATGTGGCTTATTTCCCAAGTTTGTGGTCGCCATTTTGAGTACAAGAACTGTCAAAGGCATTTCAATTCATTTCAATGGGGAAAGTGGACTTGAGATGTGTGTTCGGAGTTATGAGCATGGTCACCAAACGCATTCAACTTGTATTTTGAGGCGCCACTGCAATCTATATGGTTATCTGTCAGTCCCTTTCCTACATCTGTTCATCTTGAGTCTTCATCCAAATAAGAGGACATTTAATAAGATGGATCTTTCGATGGCTTAGGAGAGTTGCTCGAAGGCGCAGACTCTCCGGGAAGTGGAGAGGCCAAAAACACGGCGATCGATGGTGAGTTGACGTCAACAACCACAACCCACAATTTCAAATGTTGAAGTATGCCAGAACCTCCAAACATCCTTAAAGTGCTACAATTTGCTGTTGTGCTGAAATTCCTCCTGTCTCTGGTATACACGGTATAATAAAAACTGATACGAAATCCAAACTCGGAACAGATTGTGTTGAATGTGCAAGGCTGCTGTTTATTTTTTGCATCTAATTTATTTGATGAGTTTTATAATTCCTAGACATCTATTGCTCCTCATGTTTTGCATTTTGTCTTGGACACAGCCGAGGTGTCAATGGAATGAGGGGGGGGGGCGGGGCTTGGACCGCCAGCGAGGGAGGAATCCAATCAGTCGGACTTTGTCGCCCCCTGCTGGAACCCAACAAACTGACTGACACCTTAACTTGAAGCGTTTCCTTGTGACTTTTTGTTTTGACTGTACATATTCCACCACGCTCCTAGTTTTGTCCCCTCTTAAGTTGGATAGCAAAACAGCTTTTCATTTCTAGTTCTCTATTGTTTCAGGCTCTGTGTAATGTACATTGAATCTGCAATGGGGGAGCATTTTTTTTTTATTTAAATGGCTCTTATTGCTAATACAACCCATCTTGTAAAACGTTTTTTGTTGTTTTTGTTTTTTAAACAATGTGGCTCACGTTGTTTAGCGTTTTTGTTCTTCTCGATGCCTTCTCGTGTTTTGGGGCCGTTGCAAAGCGTCTCCTTTAGCTGTCCTGCTCCCCCCGCCCCGATCTGCGACTATAGGATGCAAATATTGCTGATTGTGCATTTGTAAAATAACGAACCTGCGCTTTAGCTCTTATTGTACATGTATACTTGCAGTTAAGCGCGAGACAAATGGGCAGTATTTGCATTCCCTGATTAATATAATTGTGCACTTGTGCAATATTATTTGGGTAATAGTGCCAAGATGTTGGCATGTAATGTGCTTCTTTAAAAAAATAATAAAAATAAAATAGATACAAAAAGGGAGAAATCTAGAAATAAAAAAGAAACATCTAGTAATGAGTGAGAACCTTATGGATTATATTCTTCTTTTTTTTAACCTTTTTTAACCTTTTCTGTTCGACATGTATTTATTTTTTTTAATAATAGGGCGACGTCACGTGCTGTGAAAAGTTACTTTTCTCTCGATCTGCCTGTGTGCCTCTTACTGTACATGTAACTGCACCTGTAGGAACCAGCTGTCGTTGTTCCTGCAACCTGTTAATGTTTTGTGTGTGCTTTTTGTGCCGTAACAGTTCCGGTCCTCTTTGCCTTTGGTTCCATTGGCCAGTGGTTTTGACTTTTATTTTCATTTATTTAGTGGCTCACCTATTTTTATTTTCAAAATGTATTGTTTTCCTCTTTCCTATTTTATGAAAATCTTTTTTTCCCCATTTAAAAAAAAAAGTATTATTTTTTTTCATATTTAAAAAGTCATTTCACTTTGTTAAATTTATTGTAAGTGTTTTCTGGGGGGGAGGGGTTCACATTTTCCAAATTGTTGATTCAATAATAATAATAATGTAGTGGTTTGCTTTGTGAATTGATGTATTTGTTCTTTTTCCTTTTTTGTTCAGTATATTTATGATTGTAAAGGCTCCAGACTGCTCTGAAACTGTGACATGCCACCCCTAAAATTTGAAGTTCATTTTTCATCTACTCACAAATGTGCAACCAGTACATTTGCGTCTTTTCATTTTTTTTTTTTTTTGTTAATGACAAACTTTTGCTCCATACCTCTGCCCCTTTATCAGTAATTTCGTGAAAATGAATGGAAATGTGAATATTTACTTGGCAAGTCGATTTACAGTGTGTGCCCTTAAATTTTTCACTTGCGCCCATAAAACGTCAGGTTTCGGAGCCATTGTGTTCCAGGTTTAAACAATAATAATTATAATTATTGTTATAATTATAATTTTAAAAAACAGGTAGTCTGGAGCTCTGGTTACATAAATGATAGTAGTTTTATATAATTGGTTGTTTTATAAATCTATCCCCATTTTTCCATGTTTTTCCTTTTTTTTATCCCATGTTGAGTTAATTTAATTTATTCTATATTAGGATGAAAGGTCACTATTTTCCCTGTTTAATTTTTTTTTTTTGCTTTGTACAGTTATTAGTTATTTCGTTCATTTCATAAAATGTGTGACTTTTTCTACCCCCCAAATAATTTTCTGATATTTATGCTTTTTTTAATACCACATTCAGTTAATTTTTAATTTTGTCCAGTCACTTTCCCATTTTATTATTGTTTTTCCTTGTTGTTTAAAAAATAATTCTGAGTTTTTACTATATGTATCTGTTTATTGATATATGTTTAACTTTTTTTCCAAAATAATCCAATTTCCCCCATGTTTTACCTTTTTTTTCTCTTTCGTCACATTTTCTTCCACATTTTGTCCAAGATCATTCCCTATATTTTTTCATTCTCTTAAAACATTTTTTGTCATGTTCCTCTGACCTGTTTGGAAACTTTCTCGTGCTGTAACAATGTCTTTTTCCATTTCTTTTTTATTTATGTTTTTGTAGCTTTTGCGTGAGTGTGTTGTATCATTCCCTCCAAATGCTTGTGGCATCGTCAGGTAGCCTGTTCCTGCTTTTACATGCTCTTGCTGTATGGCATATTTAGCAGGCGTGTCAGCGTCCTAGTCGGACTTCTTCTCCACGTGGTGTTTTTGTAACAATTTGTCCGCCCCCCCCCCCCTTAGACGACTGATCTCAAACATCTCGAGGTCAGATGGATGTAAAAAAAAAAAGTGTGCGAGGTTTGAAAACAAACAAAACAATGCCGGAAAATACTTAATGTGTATTTCTGATCTCCTCACTGTGACCTGCTCTGATTGTGAGTGCGTGTGAATGAGTGTGTGCATTGGGGCGTGCTTGCCTTTAGAGAGATATGGTGGACTGTTGAACGTTTAAGATATTTGTAACCTTTTTAAGGCCCAATAGGGACATTTTGTGCCATTCGTTTGTTTTTTTTTTTTAATTATTTGCAAATCATTTGATTGTTAAATACAGGTTGGATATTCATTTGCAACATCATTGTCAATCGCAACACAACATCCAACATGCAATGGTGCCGAAGAGTGCCCCGGTTTATGAGCTTTTCGAAACAAGCTGTCACTGAGAAAAAATTTTTTCTTTGACTTGCTAGCGTAAACTTGAAATGCGAGTACTGTATGTTATGGTGCCAGGGAACACTCAAACTAAACATAAAACAAAGAAAAATACACCTTGTGCATTAAAGTAGCCACTTTGCTCTCACAAGGTCTTAACTTCATGCTAACATACTGTCATGCGAATTGCCATTGATGGGCTAGCGGCGATATTTGCAGACAGATAATCTAATAAGACTCAAGGCTTATATTTTTTTCTCTCTGAAAAATGACGATGAATCCGAGGAGTTGCAAAACGATTTTCTTCATTTGTGTCTGCATGATTGTCGAAGCAAATAAATCACTTGGGCGATTGCTCATATCTTGGAAAACCTCTAATTCGGACCACTCGTATCTCGAGGCACCAATGTTTCAATTTACATTACATGCGACAGGAAGAAAATTCTGACGTAACATATAACCATTTTTTGAAGTTGTAGTATTCAGGGCTTCTCGAGGCGGAAACTATTTATAGCAGTGATGTTTGATTATTCTTTATTGATTACAAAATCACAAGATGGATGGCAAACAGTCCACCAAATCTCTCGATGGAATGACCCAGAGTGAGTGTGATAATGTATGCATGCAGGTGTGCGTGTGTGTGTGTGTGTGTGTGTGTGTGTGTGTGTGTGTGTGTGTGTGTGTGTGTGTGTGTGTGTGTGTGTCTGTCACTGTTTCACCGCGGCCACGAGTGTGTGCGCCACCATGCTATGTGACTGCACAGCTGTATCAATAAAGTGGACTCAAAGGGCTCAGATCCTGTCAGCATGTCTTCATTCATGACGTTGCGGTCTTGCTCAGGGGGACGTGAGAGGACTCCGCCGCTCCGGCAGGTAAGATATGCCCTCAGTCGAAAATGTCACTTCATCCGATTTCATAACCTCTTTGAGCGTTTTTCCGATGTAACTTGGAAACTTAAAGCGCCCACCCAGATGTCACCGTTGCATTTAAAAAGACGTTTCTGTCATAAATCTGGTCAGCCACGTGGACCCCTTCCATCGGTGAAGTTGTCCATCTCCGATCCTGAAACGTACTTGGGCAGTCATGATTTTTGCGAACCACTAGAGGGAGCCAACGTACCACCGGTGGTACGCGTGCCGCACCTCGACAATCCCGAACCTTCGCGAGGTAAGACGCGCTCCGCAACACTCCGTCGTGGTCGGCATGCATATTCATGCGGACGTGCGGAGATGGCGGAGGGCGACAAGCAGAAGGCCAATGTTAATTCAATTACACGCCAGCTGTTCCCCTAAAAGCCCGTGTTTGCACTGGAACGCACGTCTTCTATTCGGCCAGGAGCCCCTCGCAGCAGTCGAAGGCTGCCAGGATGCCACCACTTCTTCTTCTTCTCTCTTCCTCCTCTTCTTCTTCTTTGGGCTTGCGGCTGATTTACGGAGCCTTTGTTTTGCACCATTACTCTATTTAATAGTCAATCTGCTCGCAAGTGAGATGTGCAAATGAGCTTGTACGCTTCTTTCCAGACGTGCGCGCGTGTGTGCGTGTGTGTGTGTGTGTGTGTGTGTGTGTGTGTGTGTGTGTGTGTGTGTGCGTGCGTGCGTGTGTGAGAGAGAGAGAGAAAATAAAGGCGCGCGCACACACACATACACTTCTGTTATATGGAAGTGAGTTCACTCGCTTTATCTATTGCACGCTTAATAAAGCAAACACATATTTCACACTTGGCGTTGCTGTTTTACATGTGCAATTGCGCTCCGACCATCCAGCCGTGAGAGTGCGTGCGTGTGTGTGTGTGTGTGTGTGTGTGTGTGTGTGTGTGTGTGTGTGTGTGTGTGTGTGTGTGTGTGTGTTGGTATTTGTGCTCCACCCCACCTCCTGTCCCGACTCGGGCGGAGCTCTCGCATGCATCTCCCGTTTTCTGGAGGATGGCGAGAAGGTGTCCTCGGCCAGTCTGTCCTTCTGTTGCTCTTTTGTATGTGTGTGTATGTGTTCTGGTCTTGCTATCAACTTGTGCGACCGGCCTTGACAATACCCCGTTTCATTTGTCCTTGTAGCAACAATTAGAATAAAAAATACAGTGGTGCCACGTATTCCCGCTTTCTTCGTTTTCAGGCCGAGTCGCCGTTTTCTTGCGCAACATGAAAGTAGACGATTCATATGTCCGGCATATAAAGGAAGGCGTCACTTGTGTAATAATTCAATTTGCAGCAAGTGATGGAGGCTGTGTGTGTGTGCGCGCCTGAGCGCGTCATTGAGACTTGGCTCCGGTGTTAAAGAGGCGAGCTCATCTCGACCAAGTGGGGGGAACGAGGAAGTGCTTCTGTGGCCAGACGAGCATTTACTTCCTGGAAGCTTTTCAGGATGGAGACCGAGGTTGCCTGCCAATTCTCCTCCACTTCCACCCCCCCCCCACCACCCCTCCGCCCCCAATTCAACTTGGTACCATGCAGACGTCGTGTTGGACGACGGCAGATGTCTCCTGACGATCCATGTAAGATTTAACTTCTTGTTTCCCGCTTGATGGAGTGCACAATTCCTTGTGATCAAATTGATTGATTGATCCTTTAGCTTTGCTCACTTCTCCTGTCCTTGGAAGGACATCGCATTCGTCCCCCTTTTTCAGCCAATCTTATGTCTTAGAACTATCTTACATAT
This sequence comes from Hippocampus comes, assembly GCF_001891065.2. Taxonomy (NCBI): domain Eukaryota; kingdom Metazoa; phylum Chordata; class Actinopteri; order Syngnathiformes; family Syngnathidae; genus Hippocampus; species Hippocampus comes. The sequence goes on along the minus strand of NW_017805531.1, from coordinate 1,478,942 downwards.
ATAACTATCTTCTCTACCGCAGTCTTCCTGTCACTGGGTTCTGTAACAATAGTATTGTTAGATTGAGTTGATGTTACTAGGGGGACAGCTTTGGGTGCGGAAACAGGAAGTGACGTGTTCTCCGATGTTACGAGACAAAGTAACGTACCTGTACTTTAAGAGTTATGCCAATCAAAGTTGGCAAGTAAGCAAGATGCTTTAACCGTCCACTCTGTATGGTCAGTGAGAACGGAACAGAGTGAAAACAGTTTCAACCCATCTGCTCATGAGTGTATTTATTTGTTGTTTTAGGACAAACATCAGGTTTTATTTTTATGTTGTTAAGATAAGTTTTTTTGTTTTCTACAGGAAAATAAGAGCAAAAGGAATTATGTTAGCAAAAAAAAAAAAGTTGAGCTTTTTTGTTCGCCGTTTCTGTGCCAAAGCAATAAAAGTGTCACTTTGCCGCCATCTTGTGGCATCTTAGTGCTAAAGAACTATAGTATAATGAAGTGAGTTGAGGATCTTCATCTATAAAGTATTGCTCAACTGGAATCTGATGACATCTTGATGCCAAAGAAATACGTTCAAGTGAGTCATACGAAGCTTCATTTAGACAAAAGTAGCGCCGCCACCAGCACAAACCTTTTTGGAGGTTTGCGGATTTTTTTTTTCCGATATGCTCCCCAAATATTTTCCAGAAAGACATCAACCAGGATCATGATTATGACTATAACCAATGTACGGATTGGTGAAAGCGCACTTTTGTCACATGAGGTGTCCTCACTCTTTGGGCATTTTGTTAATTGCAATCAATGAGGAGCTGTTCGAACCTAGCGGGCACCACGTCGCTGGTGTTGGCTAAATGCGTCTAAAGGCAGATGGCACGATGTCACGTGGAGAAATTTCCAACCAGGCCACACTGCGGAATTCTTAATAGGTGCTAAATTTGATGCAGACGTTCTTCAACTTGATATTTTCAGCGTGTTGATGAGAGCATCGTTATAATGTCGAATACATTTTCGATTAATTGATGACTGATTTCAAAGGGAAAAAACCGAAGGTCATTTTCACATTAATATTTCCTCACATTTATGTTGCAGTCAATTCTTTTTTTTTTCGGATGAATACAAAAATGTTCATGACAGTCAATACATCAATTGAGCGTCAAATGGAACATCGACTGTCAGCAGTGTTGCGCCAAAGCTGTTTCCCATGCGGCCGGTGACAAGTTGCACAGGTTGCAAGGTTGTGTGACATGACTTCATTAGTAGCCTCCCATTAAAAGCTCACTCGATGTCACATTTTGTAGCCGAAAAAGAGGAAGAGGAGAAAGATAGTGACACTTGATGAGAAGAAGAAGGGGATCGTCACATCAACAACCGAGAGTGTCGATGAGGTGAGAAAACGCCTGTCAATCATCTCCGTGTCAGGTCTTGAAAAAAAAAATTGCCATAAAAAAGAAAGTTAAGTTAAAATAATTCATGGGGCCCTTGAAAATGTGATTGAGGATGTTGTTTTATTGATTTGCTTTAGTCACAGCAAATATTAGTTTTACATCGACCGCCAACATGGCAACCTCAAGTAACCATACAACAACATGTGAAAGAGAGATTCCATAGAAGCTACTTAAATCTTATTAGGTGGGGTCTCAGCACATTTCAATTCTTTGTCCATGCCGAAACAATATAACACAACACAAAACAAAACAAAACAAAACTATACAAGTGACAACAATGTTGATTGTTTACGGGCTGGATTGGATTAATGGAATTTCCATTCATTTCAGTGGCAAACGATGATTTGAGATACAGGCGAGATCGCCGAATGACTTCCACTCACATCTCAGGGCGCCACTGTTTTTGTACACAAACTATTAAAAATCCAATTTTCCAGAGTATGTCTCCTCTCAGCTCTGCACGTTTATTACACATTTATGTTGTCGTCACTGCAATTCCTCATCAACTTTATGGAATCCGTACATAAAACTAATTACCAAAAACTCACTTAAATATGAGAAGCTGACACGTTTGAGCAAAAAAAAAAAAGTATTTATCTTGTCGCTCGGCGAAGCGACAGATTGAGTGCGTGCGAACAGATTGCTTTCGCTTTGGGGGGAGGGAAAAAAGAAAAAAAGAAAAAGAGGTTGGCGCACCCCCGGCAACATCTCACACGTCTTGTGACAAACATCTTTACATTCTACATTTTCAACAACACATCCATTATGCATGACGCCAGCCTGCAAACACCCACGGAAATACCTGACCGCCATCTCTTCCATTGTCATATAGAAACTGTGTGTGCGCGCGTTTGTGAGTGGGAGGTGTGGCCAGCCCGAGTGCCGCAGCATATGGCGCTTCTAATTGGCTAGAACAGCACAGCTGGACGACACCGGTGCAGTGCAAGCCATGACCCTCTGCTAATCATTCCCGCAAGCCTCGATGCTCCTCCCCCTCGCCGCAGCCGCGCTAGTGGGTGGCTCGGTGTCAGAGTGAAGCAAGGCAACCGCCGCCAAAAAAACGACTCCAGTACTTCACAAAATGGAATTGTTGACATTCTTTCCCCTCTTTCTTTGATTGAGCAAAAATGCAGGCTACTGCACAACTGCCTTGCTACGTTACATTGACCTCAATGCTAAGTTAGCATTGACATAAATGCTAACTTAGCATTGACATCGATGCTAACAACAAATGGTCTTGAGTTTTCTGAGGTGCCCGTTGAAATTTAGCCGCACACTAAAAATAACATGTAAAACGCGGAATGTTATTCATCCAGTTGATAGTATTTAATGGCTGTAAGACTGTATTGCCGTTGTGTTCCACTGTTAATCCAAAAATAGGCATTTGAACTATCCCGACTCTTACACTTCGATCGCATTCCAAACACCGATTGGAGTTTTCTATGACATGATGCGCAAACCACTGTTCAAGTGTCAGCTTTAATGAAAGAAAACAAAAAAGAAAAAAAACATTCCCTATTTTTTTTTCCTCTCTCTTGGCGTTTTTGCTGAATTGATCACTCCGCCGCGCCGCCTCCCTTCGGCGCTGACATCCATTGAGTACACCGCGGCGTAAAAGCTGATAATGTGATAATTAAAAGCGCTGACAGGCGGGAAGGCGTCATCGACAAGCGCCACCCCCTCCCCAAGTGTGACCCCCTCCTAAAAGCGGCGCCGTCACTTTTGCAGAGATTGACGGCCTTCGACCTGGCACCCGAGAACACGGTCCGTCGGCCAAAAAAAAAAAAAAAGATCAGTCTCTCACGCTCTCTTCCCCCCTTTTCTTGAACACACCGTGATTTATTACCTGAGCAGACAAGAGAACTAATTAGTGGAGTAATTAATTAATATGGATTTGCATATTTGCATTTGCAATTAGTGCAGTCGACTGATTAGTCCGAGACGGGGAGTCGGACTCATCGGATACTCCTGAAACACACACACACACACGCACACACACATACACACACACACACACACACACACACACACGCATTGTATTTGTATGAAGGTATGTCTTTTGTGCTCATGTCTTGTAATGTCCAATACAGCAAGATTGATATTGGGCTTTAATTGATTCTCCTTGTAACAAGGTCATTGGCTGGCATACGTGTGCATGTGTGTGTGTGTGTGTGTGTGTATGTGTGTATGTGTGTTCCGCATAACTGAGGAGCGCATGCAGCCATATCAAGTGCCAGCTGTGCCCCTGGTGTGGCGTTGGCAGCCTGCCATCGGCCCTTTGTTTTTTTCTTGCATATATTTCTATCCTCGGGGTGCACTTACTGTTTGGAGTCCCGAGGAGCCCCGGTTGCAAACACACCCCTTCATCATCATCATCTTACCACATGCTGAAATCTACTTTCTAATGTGACTCACATCAGAATTTTAGCTGAAAATCATACAGAAAAAGTGAAGCACGGTCGAAGGGCTCGTTTATGCCCTGCTGGGAGACATACTAGAGGTGCCTTGAGATTGGGGTGACCCGACTTGTGAGTTTTTCCGGATAAAAGCCATCGTTCGACTGTTTTGTTTTTTTTTTCTGACTTAGCCTTTCATCTGCTAGCTGCTCATGCATGCAAAACGCTCATGTAAGCCTTTAAGCGACTAGTATTTGAACACAACACGTTTAGACACACATTCAATATACTTTCCAATAGTATACTCGCAGTCATACATTCTTTATCCTCAGCAAGGAGCTGAAACATGAATATTGCAAAGATGTGCATGTGCAATATGATCCATCTGTCTGATACTGCTCCCAGGTGGCCAAGACAGTGTGACAAAACACGCACACATGGGTCATTTCTATATGATACACATTTTAAGTCAATATGATAGACTCAACCAATACAACAATTTTATTCCATCTATTTCTTCCGTTTCCACAACTATGTGAAACTGAATGCATTAATTATTTCTGAAATCGATCTTACAGTGTTTCTTGGCAGAATCCTCAACGATCCTCAGCTTAACGCAGGTATGTTTATGCTATGACCTTCGCGTTGGAATTTTATGACTCCCAGTTAGCGTCGCTCAAAACTCAATGCAGCTCTGCTTACCTTTTTACTTGTGACATAATAGCAGGGGCGTCGCACCCACGGAGGATGTGGTGGGTATTTTTGCAGGTTCGTGCCCCTACATAACAGTGTTTCAGACTCTCACAGGCCACAAGATAAGGGACAGCTGAACCCAAAAATTCTGCCTTGATAGCTTACAACAAACACATTGTAAGTTTTCAGGTATGCTTTTGTGGTGTAATGTGCACCTTGCTCGGGGTAGAGTATACAAGATCTATACAAGAGTTAACAGAATCAGTAAAGTTATTCTACTTGAATTTGTCCTTCTAATGACGGATATGCGGTGACACCTAAGAAACAATATGATCTGTATTTCTTTTTTGCTCTGACTTCCAAGTGCAAACTGAGATAGAGTATTTCATTCCCAAGTCGCTTCACTTTGTAGTGTAAAAGTTGCTTTTTCACATGAACATGGGCGAACGTACCTGCATACCTGTTGACAATGCACACATGCATGAAATTTATGCCTCTTGCTTGTTATCTTCTCTCCCCCGCTCTTCGCAGTGCAGGAGGGTCCCCAGGGACCCGCCGAGCACGTGGTCCGCACTGCCATGAGACGTCAGCGGCAGATGGCACCATCGCCGCCATGCATACCGGCTGCTGGCACCAGTGGCAGACAGTCCTGCAAGAAGACGACGACGAGGAGGAGGAGGAGGAGCAGAGGAGGAGAGTGTGGAGGGCTCAGTGTGCTCTTGTCATTATTGTTGTCATCTTTTTAGGGGGTGCGGGAGCGAGAGGTTTGGGAGCATGAAGGCTGCGCGTTGACCCCCCCTCCCTGCATGGTGAGTTGCATTTTGTGTTCAACTTGTGCTTTTTGTCATCCATAAAAAAGTTGGAATGCCTTTAGGGGTGCAACTCTGCCTGCCAATAAGTTTTCTCGAGGGTGGAATTACAGGACAATTAAGTAAAAACCTCGAAACCACAGTTTTTTTTAATGTAATGTTTTTACTGTTTCAGCGGGAACTATGTTGACTCTGCCATTCGACGACGCGCACGCGATGTGTGAGCCCCGCTTCGGCGCCGGTTACCCACGCGGAGGTGCCTCCGAGGACCGAGCCTCCCCTCGCCCTCCCCACCACCTCCACGATGACGACGACGAGGACGACGACGAGCCTTGCAGGTCCGCCGGGGACGACGCCGCCTCCTCGGACAGGGACTACGAGCAGGACGACGGTGGCCTCCTGCTGCACAAGAAGCGCGGGCCCCGGAAGAAGAAGGCCACGAAGGAGCCCCACGACCGCTCCAGGATGCGGCGTCAGGAGGCCAACGCCCGGGAGAGGAGCCGCATGCACGGCCTCAACGCAGCCTTGGAGAGCCTCCGCAAAGTGGTGCCTTGCTACTCCAAAACGCAAAAGCTCTCCAAAATCGAGACCCTGCGCCTGGCCAAGAACTACATCTGGGCTTTGTCCGAGACCCTCAGCGCCGGCAAGAGACCCGACCTGCTGGCCTTTGTGCAGACCCTCTGCAAAGGATTATCGCAGCCCACCACCAACCTGGTGGCGGGCTGTCTGCAGCTCAACGCCCGGAACTTCCTCACCGACCACAACGGGGAGGTGGTGTTCTCCGGGCGGCCTCCGTACGACCCGCTGTATTCGTCGTCCGCCTACCCGGGCTCCGAGGCGTTTCCAATAGTATACTCGCAGTCATACATTCTTTATCCTCAGCAAGGAGCTGAAACATGAATATTGCAAAGATGTGCATCTGCAATATGATCCATCTGTCTGATACTGCTCCCAGGTGGCCAAGACAGTGTGACAAAACACACACACATGGGTCATTTCTATATCACACACATTATAAGTCATTATCATAGACTCAACCAATACAACAATTTTATTCCATCTATTTCTTCCGTTTCCACAACTATGTGAAACTGAATGCATTAATTATTTCTGAAATCGATCTTACAGTGTTTCTTGGCAGAATCCTCAACGATCCTCAGCTTAACGCAGGTATGTTTATGCTATGACCTTAGCATTGGAATTTTATGACTCCCAGTTAGCGTCGCTCAAAACTCAATGCAGCTCTGCTGACCTTTTGCTTGTGACACAATAGCAGGGGCGTCGCACCCACGGAGGATGTGGTGGGTATTTTTGCAGGTTCGTGCCCCTACATAACAGTGTTTCAGACTCTCACAGGCCACAAGATAAGGGACAGCTGAACCCAAAAATTCTGCCTTGATAGCTTACAACAAACACATTGTAAGTTTTCAGGTGTGCTTTTGTGGTGCAACGTGCACCTTGCTCGGGGTAGAGTATACAAGATCTATCCAAGAGTTATCAGAATCAGTAAAGTTATTCTACTTGAATTTGTCCTTCTAATGACGGATATGCGGTGACACCTAAGAAACAATATGATCTGTATTTCTTTTTTGCTCTGACTTCCAAGTGCAAACTGAGATAGAGTATTTCATTCCCAAGTCGCTTCACTTTGTAGTGTAAAAGTTGCTTTTTCACATGAACATGGGCGAACGTACCTGCATACCTGTTGACAATGCACACATGCATGAAATTTATGCCTCTTGCTTGTTATCTTCTCTCCCCCGCTCTTCGCAGTGCAGGAGGGTCCCCAGGGACCCGCCGAGCACGTGGTCCGCACTGCCATGAGACGTAGCTGTCCTTTTGCAATGGTATTTCCATTTGCGTTTCAGCCACTGAGAGTCTCTGCATCGTCGTTGTGGTGCAACTGCTAATCAGATGCAGAGATGAGCCTTTTCACTGGATTCAAACCCACAAAACACACACACACACACACACAGTGGTGGGCTCGTTAAAAACACAAGCACAAGAAAGAATGACTATTCCCAACTTCTTTGGTTCACATTCAGCAAGTATGTGTGGTTATGAACCGCAGCGCAGCGGCCAGCAGGAGTCTCGCTTGTTGTTTTGTGAAACAACATCGGTTGAGTCGTTCATAAGGACTTGGGAAGACGAATACCAATTTTCAAATAATTTTGAATACCCATCAATCTTAGGTTAAAGTATTTTGGATCTTAAAAATAAGAAAAGTGTATAAAAATACAAAAGCGGTTCGGATAATGGATGGATGGGTGGGAAAATCCCTGAGCCATAAACGTCATGTGATGATATGTTCCTTATGCGGAACTGACGTTTCTGCTACGACCGAAGGTTCTTAAAAGCCAAAACGCAACGCGAAAATATTTTACCCTCATAACGTTGTGACTATGCAGTCAAACAGGTATTTACGTTGTTTCATTCCGATGCTAAATGTTTCGCATTTATGCCACGCTCCATTACAAAGAAATATGTTTAAAAGCTATGTTGTGGTTATGACGTCAACAGTTACAATTGTGTCGCATCAGGAAGTGCAGGTGTACCGAGCGTGACAAGCTTTCAATTAGTTTAGGTTTATATTTGTGTGTGCCTTATTTAAATGTTAGGCTTTTTATTTCTTTGGGGCCAAGTGTTGCCTTGATTATGTCACAATGGCTGCCTGTGTTGTTCTGCTTGCAGTTTTTGGAGAGCAGACAAATGATTATGTATTGTTATGTATTTATGAAGTCCTTTGTGTTTTCTCAGTGTGGGAGATCCAGACAGATGTTAAAAAAACTGCCGTGTGTGCCTCAGTTTCAATATGTTGAAGATTAGATGTGGCTGCGGCCCGTCGGACCCGGCCAAGCCGTTCCGCCACTACGGCTATTCGGGCGCCTACGAGCCGTCCTACGCGTCCCCGGAGGCCGGCAGCCCGCACTTTGAGAGCCAGCTGAGTCCGCCCGTCAACCTCAACGGCATTTTCGCCTTCAAGCAAGACGAGCCGCCGGACTACGGCAGGGGGGGACACCACTACGGGGTGCGCTACTGCAGCGCAACTGGACGCGCGGCCCTGGCGCACGGCTCCATGTATCGGGTGGCCCCGGAGGGCCGCTACCCGTACGACCTGCACGTCCGCGGCCAGTCCTTCCAAGCGCAGGGGGATCTCAACGCCTCCTACCACAATTAACATGCACAAACTCTCATTTTTACATCCACAAACAAAAATGCTTCTTCTCATTCCCCTCAGATAAACTCCGTCAAAAGTCTGCGCTTGGACGCCGATGCGCAACAAACTCCAGGCACAAGTCAGTTAAAAAAAAAAAAAAAAGAACGGCCCAAACCAGACCGTCATTCGGCGACGAGGCTTATTTGTATGGATTTAAATGTCATTTGGGGGGCATCGGATTTTGATGTATTTGGATCGAGCAATAAAATGGCAAAGAAGCTATGCAACGCAATCGGTCAAAATGACATCACAACGGTCAAAGCATTTCATCGAATTTGTTCCCATGGGAGTATACAGAACAATTCAAAATATGAGTGTGGAGTAAATTGTGTTTTAATCGGGTGAATGTAAATTATTATTATTTATTCGAACATATTTATTGACAGCCATGGATAAGAGGGTCTATGATAGAATTATTGTACATTTCAAAACAGCGTTATGTGAAAGATTTTGTTATGTTGTCATTTATTGGCTTGAGAGGGGGGTTATTATAATTATTATTATTCTTGTCATGTGTCACATGCCTTAAAAAGGGACCACCATTAATATGCAATGCACATGTTTTATTTTTGGGGGGGGGGGGGGTTGAACTTTTTACGCACTATGTCAAAAACAAATTTTTTTGGGGGGTTGGCTAAATTGTGCCAACTCGTTATGGATCGAAATCTTCGTCATGTTCGTGTTCTGTGATGAGCTTGTGTCATTGATCACAGTTGAATTAATAAATGAATTATAGAAGGGAAATCAAATGTGACTTATTTAGAGAGGGGTCCAAACATTTGTTTTAGTATAAATCCACTCGTGGGGGCAAAATTGTGCACTTCTAGGCAAGCTCGATCCCTGCCCTTGGATGAGTTGGCGTTGTTGGATCGGGGCCAGACTGACCAGACTGTGCAGTCCAGTTTTTCCAGTTTGAAGTTGGCATCACACCAAAAGGTAATCATTGTTTTGTCACATTTTAAATCTCGAATGACCATTTGTCGTGTGTAAAAGCAAAACTCCAAAGAAAGATTTAGCTGGACGTCTTTTTTTTGCAGACGAACAGGCGTGATCTTGATTTTTAAAACAATCACCAAACACCACATAAAAAGTCTTCATAAAGTTCTACTCGTAGTTTTGGTTTAAAAAAAAGAATTGACATCTGCAATTATAATTTGACTGTACATATATAGGCCTTACGGTATAGTATTTATTTGTATTTCATCGATACTTTTGACGAGAATTGACCTGACATCTGCCACCTGTTATGTTTGATGTTAATATTTTCAATCAATATTAAATTCAAATGTAACATAACACCCATTTTCATTCGTCTTTTTTCATTTTTGCTTTATTTCCGCCGTCCATTAAAACTATAATCGAATTGTCTCTGTATTAGGCGTGTACCTTTTTAAATTAAGAAAGATATTGACACTGACAATATATATTTACGATTATTTTGACAAGTCGCAAAACGCTAAAAACAAAACACACCCACACAATAATACTAAGTGACCACCTTTTGAATTTTAAACATGACGTATTCGCCGTACATCGTATTATTATGATTGTGGCTCAACGATATCTGAAATAATTTCCCGCAGAAGTTTTATCAAGCAACAATTAGCAAGTAACCTGTCATCATTGGCACCGCACTCATTTCGGGGCATACGCATTATGTGTCATGTTTTATTTATTGATCTGCAATCAAATACCCATGAAAAAGGGTTCAAAGTAGCCTAGCTTAAAAACAACAACAACGAATCAATAAAAGTGATTCGTTTTATACAATGGACGATTTGGGTGAGAAAACGTGTTTTTTTCCCCCCTTCCGCTCATTTCCGCTTCTGTCATCATTAAAAGCGGTGATCCCTCGGGGGTCCTGAAAGCACCTCTTTAGCCCCCCCCCCCCCACTCCTACTCCACACGCACATTCGTCCCATTCTTGTGCCACCCCGCCTGGTTTGTTATGTGTTTGGACAAGGGGTAGTGCAGCTTTGAGTCCTTCGAGGTGGGGTCGTTAAAGTGGGTTGGGTGGCGGCGTGCTGCGTGGGGGGGTGGTCGACGCGCCCACGTGGCCCGTGAGCAAGCCAGCGACAGTTTAACACAGGGTCAAACGTGTACCGGTGCCCCCCCCCCCACCACTTTTCCCTCCTCCCCCACATACGTTCACAAGCTCATTATACACGCGGCATCTGGCCCACTTGTGTCACAGCACGAAGACAAACACACTCGATATATTGTTTGTGTGCATCAATACTAGAAGGCACAAGAATAGTCGAACGCTTCAAACTGATCGAATTGCGGCAAAGATGAAAGTGAGATAGTAAGGAGTCGAGGATGGTATGAAAGGAAGGAAGGGTGGAAAGGGAGTGTGAGAGGGAGGAAGGATGCAAGCCAAGGAGGATGGAGGGGGGAATCTGGAATGGGATGAGAGAAAAAAAAGTATAGGATAAAGGAAAGATGGAGGGGTGAAATCTGTGACGTACGGAAGGAGGGGAAGAAGGAAGAGATGGAGAGGATGGAAGGAAAGGAGAAAAGGAGGTCGGAAGGATGGAAACAAAGATGAAAAGAAAGGAAGGAAGGAAGTGAGATTTTTAGGGAGTCCACCAGGCCAACATACACCCACGCCCAAACCTGGATTTCAACTCAGATCCATTTTGATCGGTTGGCACAGCGGTGTGCTCGAAATTATGGTTTGCAACCATAACGACAAAACCTAACCTAGACTAGAAACCCTATTTTGAGACCCAAACCCTGGTTTGAAACTCTATTTTGAAACCCTTATCGTTGAATTGATAAGATTAAAGAAGTAAGTGTGAATGTATTGTTTCGATGTGCATTGTGTTTAATGAGGGCAGGCCGACTATATTGATTGACGTCGCCAGCATCAACCTATCATTAGTCAAGTTAAGAGTCTTTATTGTTTAACTGTGATCAGTGGTTAACTTATTTTTACATTTAAAACATACGCCCTGTTACTTGGAAAAAAAATAGGCTTGTTTTACCCAAGAACACAATTTTCCTATTTTTCATTATTTCCTAAGGCAATGAAATCCATCTATAGAATTTATTGGTAGTACAAAAATTATCTTTTATTTTCTTTCGTAAATTTTGAGTTGTTTTAAATTTCATGATGATATCACTATCTTTTTTTGTATCTAAATTATACCCTTTGGGATTAAATTTTTAAAAAATGGGTTATTTAAGATTTTTTTTTTTTTGTAATCCAATTAAGGCCACAGAGAACAGCTTCTCATTTGCAATGCCAACCTGGCTGCAGATGGCGGAGAATAACAAAGCACAAATAAAATAAAATACAAAAACAGATTCAGCAAACTCTAAAATACACACACACACACACACACACACACACACACACACACACACACACACACACACAAACCTACACTCTATTACCAAAGGTATTTGCTCACCCATTGGAATGACCAGAATCGGGTGTCCTAATCACTTGGCCTGGCCACAGGTGTATAAAAGCAAGCACCTCGGCGTGCAGACTGTTTTGACACACGTTTGTGAGAGAATGGCTCAATCTCAATGGCAGGCTTGCTGGTGCCTATCTCAGCTGGCTTTGAGTGAGAGGTTGGGTACACCCTGGACTGGTCGCCAGCTATTCGTAGGGCGCAGAAAGGCAAACAACTGTTCACTCTCACATTTACGCTTGGGGACATCTTAGAGTCTGAAATGAACTTAAGAGAGATGTTGTCAGATTGTGGGAGGAAGTTGGAGTACTTGGATAAAAGCCGCGCAGGTAAGGGGGAAGATCATGCAAACGTCACACTTGCTAGTCAGCCACCGTGAATGCCGGCCCTTTTTTTTAAAATTTTTTTTGCTCAGCAAAAATTCAGAACTCAATGTTCTCTTCTGAAGAATGCAATCAAATGAAGTGGGCCAAAGTCAAAGTTTTGGGGTGACAGTTTGACACTCACACATTTCATTTCTCTTATACACTTCAGGTACCCTATTCCTGAAACAAACATGGAATCCCAAGCTTTAACGTGCAAGGCGGCATACACAATAGAATTATTTTTTTTGTTGTTGTTGTTGTTGTGGCATTGTCAGGCCTTTATAGCCTCAAATGTTGTTCCTTGTCAACAAGGGTCCTCAAAATTCCGTCTTTCCCCAAGCCCCAGATGGTGATGGTGGCAGGACGGGGACACATTTCCCCCATTAAATTCCTAATAATCATTTGGAATCGCGGATGGGAGGGGGAAGTGTGTGCGCGCGTGTGTGTGTGTGTGTGTGTGTGTGTGTGTGTGTGTGTGTGTGTGTGTGTGTGTGTGTGTGTGGTAGATGGCATGGAAGTGAGGATGGGGCTGGTGGGTGAGTGGAGTAGAGGGATTTGGTGGTTTAATTAGACAGATTTAAGGAGATGAACCCCCCATGCCACCAGGCCTTTCCTCTTCCTCCTCCAAATGTGTGGATGCATGTGTGAAAAAAATTACACATATGAGTGTGTGTGTGTGCATGTCAGGTCATAGTGGCGCAGTGTAAAGGAGCTTCGACGCCAGGCCGGGATCTCATTAAGGTGTCAGATTGGTGGATGAGCCTTTCTGGCATTCGAGCCCTCAGCAAGCACCTTCTCTGGGTTTGGCGACGTGGATTATTCCCCTGCGCGCTTTGTTGACAGGTGTTCGGAGGAGAGGATTGTGAGAAAGAGCAAGTCATCACGGTACTCACGCTAGATACGTACATTTAAAAAAAAAGTCTCGGGGAAAGCACGACTCCTGGACTCAGAGGCATTTTTTAGGTCATTTTTGGGGGGGAATGATCAAGTATGCCCAAACTCAATCCCAGCACCCCTAAAATTTAAGTGTTTTTTTTCCCTTTTTTTTTTTTTTTTTTTTTTTACTGCATCCCATTTTTGAACAAGTTATAACCAACCAATGCTTCGTTGAAACGGACTATTTTAACAACAAAAATACAGCATTCCCTTAGCATTCCAGTAGACTCTGCCATGTGTTGTCCCCCCGCACCCCCCATCTCCAATGATAATGAAGGCATTGCATATCCATCGAAGGCCGTAAATCTTGGCTTCCCGATTGCCGACTCGTCTTTCCACACGTTCCATGGATATGGAAGATAAGTTTTCACGTTGTTGAGTAGTGAGATCAAAAGATAGGATGAGGAGTGAGACGAACTGTAAAAAATGAAATTAAAAAAAAAAAAGTGGTGGTGCAAGTGAGAGAAAAAAAAGTGGGGTGTCACAGAGCCGCACATCCATTTCGATTTTGGAAATGAGAAATGACCCGACATTAAACATGTAAGAACATGTATAGGAACTTTCCTGGACTAATCACACAGGAGTCATTAGCTCCATAATTAACTCCATATTAGCGCAGAGAAAGAATCCATTCGTAACATCCACTCTTCTTTTGTGCGCCGGTGACGTATCGTTCCCTAATCACGCCACCCTCGGATGAAGAAGAGTCTCCTTCGCCCGTTCAATATATCAATTGCATATTTATCACATGGCCGGCATGTCAGCATTCATAGTACAGTACAGTACAGGCAGTTTTCCTGGAGCAGAATGCAGAGCAACAAACGTCCCGTGTACAAGATGTCTCCGCCGTCGTCTCTCCCTTTAGTATTCATCTCCACTGTGAGCCACCGCCAATCTGTCCCATACTGCCTTTCAAGCATTTCCTGTGGGACTCATGCTGTGTTCACCCACACACGCACACGGAGCGCAGAGGGAAAGTGAGCTGTCTGCCGAGGGTTGGATTGTTGGTGCCGGTCCAAAAATGTGTCACGGGGGACACGCGTGGCCTGCTGGAGGCTGGGATTCTGTCGCTAATGGGCCCCGCAGCCGTCAGCACCACCTGGGGATACATGCGTGCAAGACGCCATGCGTGGATGGAGGGATGGATGGAGGAGGGAGGGGGGGGGGTTCGAGGAGGGAGAGAAAGACACGACAAACTGGAATAACAAATGGTGAGATGAGATTCAGCAATCGATAGCTATCTAGCTTGCTAGGCATCCATCTAGCTACCTATCTAGCTATCCAGCTAGCTAGCTAGCGATCCATCTAGCGAGTTAGATAGTTCTCTAGCTAGATGCATCTACTATCCATCTACTGTATCTGCCCATTTGTCAGTGTTTTTCTTTCATTTGTCACTTGTCCATCCCACCATCAATAGCATGAATCCATCTATCATCATCCATCCATCCAATCATTCTTCAGGCTCAGTCGTGGCGATCCAGCTGTCCATCCATCTTTCCATCTTTTTGTCAATCGTATCAATCAGTCAGTCCTTCCGTCAGTTCGACATATCTGCCTGTCGAGCCTTCATCATCCACCCATCAATCAGTGAATAGTATGTCTCTATCCCGCCATCTGTACATAAATTCATCCAGCCAGCAACCTGACCATCGATCCACCTTCCTTCCATCCAACCAGTCAGAGTAGTATCTGTCCATCCCTCTGTCCATTCTTTCATCTCTATGACCATCGTATCTTGCATCTAGAGCACTTGTGAACGTAATAGTCTCAATATGCAAATGAGGATCCATCTCAAGGCAGACTTTGCAAAAGTCCATTCGACATCAAAGGAGTCGTTTGCATGCAATATGATGTTTGAACTTGTGGAACTAATGCGTTTAGCAGAAAAAAGTCAATGTTGCTTCCTGGCTGCCATGAAAGGCGGCTGATAAAAACATGAAAAAAGAAGAAGAAGAAGAAGAAGTGAAGGCATAAACAGGCGGGGCAGGTGTTGACGATGCAAATGAAACGCATGACAGATGGCAAGCCTCGCGATTGCTCACTGTGCAGATAATGGATGGAGGTAATCAAATTCCTCCGAGGCTTTGGGACTTTTCTTTGCAACTTGCCCATCAACTGCGCCATCAAACGCTGCCGTCGTCAAATGAAGTCCCCCACCCAAACCCCAACATCTCCCCCCACCTCAAAAGATGCCCTACAAAGAACTGACAAGATGTTTTCTTATCAGCGAGAATTTAGCTGGCAAATTCGACAAATTTTGAACATCGCTGCACCTCTGAGGAGTGTGCGCACCACAAATGTGCCAGACATGTGGCACTTGTGTCAAAATACAGGAACAAATATACTACACCATAATTCAAAGATAATCGGAACACCTTGTATAGGTGAAAAACGCCTTACGATACATGGTCGTTTTTTTTGTCTAAAATGCCTCACGATACATGGTCATTTTTTTCCGTCTAAAAACGCCTTACTACACATGGTCGTTTTTTCGGCTAAAAACGCTTTACTACACATGGTCGTTTTTTCGGCTAAAAACGCTTTACTACACATGGTCGTTTTTTCGGCTAAAAACGCTTTACTACACATGGTCGTTTTTTCGGCTAAAAACGCTTTACTACACATGGTCGTTTTTTCGGCTAAAAACGCTTTACTACACATGGTCGTTTTTTCGGCTAAAAACGCTTTACTACACATGGTCGTTTTTTCGGCTAAAAACGCTTTACTACACATGGTCGTTTTTTCGGCTAAAAACGCTTTACTACACATGGTCGTTTTTTCGGCTAAAAACGCTTTACTACACATGGTCGTTTTTTCGGCTAAAAACGCTTTACTACACATGGTCGTTTTTTCGGCTAAAAACGCTTTACTACACATGGTCGTTTTTTCGGCTAAAAACGCTTTACTACACATGGTCGTTTTTTCGGCTAAAAACGCTTTACTACACATGGTCGTTTTTTCGGCTAAAAACGCTTTACTACACATGGTCGTTTTTTCGGCTAAAAACGCTTTACTACACATGGTCGTTTTTTCGGCTAAAAACGCTTTACTACACATGGTCGTTTTTTCGGCTAAAAACGCTTTACTACACATGGTCGTTTTTTCGGCTAAAAACGCTTTACTACACATGGTCGTTTTTTCGGCTAAAAACGCTTTACTACACATGGTCGTTTTTTCGGCTAAAAACGCTTTACTACACATGGTCGTTTTTTCGGCTAAAAACGCTTTACTACACATGGTCGTTTTTTCGGCTAAAAACGCTTTACTACACATGGTCGTTTTTTCGGCTAAAAACGCTTTACTACACATGGTCGTTTTTTCGGCTAAAAACGCTTTACTACACATGGTCGTTTTTTCGGCTAAAAACGCTTTACTACACATGGTCGTTTTTTCGGCTAAAAACGCTTTACTACACATGGTCGTTTTTTCGGCTAAAAACGCTTTACTACACATGGTCGTTTTTTCGGCTAAAAACGCTTTACTACACATGGTCGTTTTTTCGGCTAAAAACGCTTTACTACACATGGTCGTTTTTTCGGCTAAAAACGCTTTACTACACATGGTCGTTTTTTCGGCTAAAAACGCTTTACTACACATGGTCGTTTTTTCGGCTAAAAACGCTTTACTACACATGGTCGTTTTTTCGGCTAAAAACGCTTTACTACACATGGTCGTTTTTTCGGCTAAAAACGCTTTACTACACATGGTCGTTTTTTCGGCTAAAAACGCTTTACTACACATGGTCGTTTTTTCGGCTAAAAACGCTTTACTACACATGGTCGTTTTTTCGGCTAAAAACGCTTTACTACACATGGTCGTTTTTTCGGCTAAAAACGCTTTACTACACATGGTCGTTTTTTCGGCTAAAAACGCTTTACTACACATGGTCGTTTTTTCGGCTAAAAACGCTTTACTACACATGGTCGTTTTTTCGGCTAAAAACGCTTTACTACACATGGTCGTTTTTTCGGCTAAAAACGCTTTACTACACATGGTCGTTTTTTCGGCTAAAAACGCTTTACTACACATGGTCGTTTTTTCGGCTAAAAACGCTTTACTACACATGGTCGTTTTTTCGGCTAAAAACGCTTTACTACACATGGTCGTTTTTTCGGCTAAAAACGCTTTACTACACATGGTCGTTTTTTCGGCTAAAAACGCTTTACTACACATGGTCGTTTTTTCGGCTAAAAACGCTTTACTACACATGGTCGTTTTTTCGGCTAAAAACGCTTTACTACACATGGTCGTTTTTTCGGCTAAAAACGCTTTACTATACATGGTCATTTTTTTAGGCTAAAAACGCTTTACGATACATGGTGATTTTTTTTCGGCTAAAAACGCCTTACTATACGTGGTCATTTTTTTTCGGGTTAAAACGCCTTACTGTACAATGGTCTTTTTTTTCGGCAAAAAACGCCTGACTATACATGGTCGTTTTTTTCGGCTAAAAACGCCTTACTATACATGGTCGTTTTTTTTCGGCTAAAAACGCCTTATTATCATGGTCGTTTTTTTGGGCGAAAAACGCCTTACTATACATGGTCGTTTTTTTCGGGCGAAAACGCCTTACTATACATGGTCAGTTTTTTTTTGCTAAAAACGCCTTACTATACATGGTCGTTTTTTTTCGGCTAAAAACGCCTTATTATCATGGTCGTTTTTTTGGGCGAAAAACGCCTTACAATACATGGTCGTTTTTTTCAGCGAAAAACGCCTTACTATACATGGTCGTTTTTTTCGGGCGAAAACGCCTTACTATACATGGTCGTTTTTTTCGGGCGAAAACGCCTTACTATACATGGTCGTTTTTTTCGGCTAAAAACGCCTACTATACATGGGCGGTTTTTTCGGCTAAAAACGCTTTACTAGACATGGTCGTTTTTTTTGGCTAAAAACGTCTTACTACACATGGTTGGTTTTTTTTCGGCAAAAAACGCCTTACTATACATGGTCGTTTTTTTTCGGCAAAAAACGCCCTACTATACATGGTCGTTTTTTTCGGCTAAAAACGCTTTACTATACATGATCTTTTTTTTTCGGCAAAAACCTCCTTATTATACATGGTCGTTTTTTTCGGCTAAAAACGCTTTACTATACATGATCTTTTTTTTTCGGCAAAAACCTCCTTATTATACATGGTCGTTTTTTTCGGCTAAAAACGCTTTACTATACATGATCTTTTTTTTTCGGCAAAAACCTCCTTATTATACATGGTCGTTTTTTTCGGCTAAAAACGCTTTACTATACATGATCTTTTTTTTTCGGCAAAAACCTCCTTATTATACATGGTCGTTTTTTTCGGCTAAAAACGCTTTACTATACATGATCTTTTTTTTTCGGCAAAAACCTCCTTATTATACATGGTCGTTTTTTTCGGCTAAAAACGCTTTACTATACATGATCTTTTTTTTTCGGCAAAAACCTCCTTATTATACATGGTCGTTTTTTTCGGCTAAAAACGCTTTACTATACATGATCTTTTTTTTTCGGCAAAAACCTCCTTATTATACATGGTCGTTTTTTTCGGCTAAAAACGCTTTACTATACATGATCTTTTTTTTTCGGCAAAAACCTCCTTATTATACATGGTCGTTTTTTTCGGCTAAAAACGCTTTACTATACATGATCTTTTTTTTTCGGCAAAAACCTCCTTATTATACATGGTCGTTTTTTTCGGCTAAAAACGCTTTACTATACATGATCTTTTTTTTTCGGCAAAAACCTCCTTATTATACATGGTCGTTTTTTTCGGCTAAAAACGCTTTACTATACATGATCTTTTTTTTTCGGCAAAAACCTCCTTATTATACATGGTCGTTTTTTTCGGCTAAAAACGCTTTACTATACATGATCTTTTTTTTTCGGCAAAAACCTCCTTATTATACATGGTCGTTTTTTTCGGCTAAAAACGCTTTACTATACATGATCTTTTTTTTTCGGCAAAAACCTCCTTATTATACATGGTCGTTTTTTTCGGCTAAAAACGCTTTACTATACATGATCTTTTTTTTTCGGCAAAAACCTCCTTATTATACATGGTCGTTTTTTTCGGCTAAAAACGCTTTACTATACATGATCTTTTTTTTTCGGCAAAAACCTCCTTATTATACATGGTCGTTTTTTTCGGCTAAAAACGCTTTACTATACATGATCTTTTTTTTTCGGCAAAAACCTCCTTATTATACATGGTCGTTTTTTTCGGCTAAAAACGCTTTACTATACATGATCTTTTTTTTTCGGCAAAAACCTCCTTATTATACATGGTCGTTTTTTTCGGCTAAAAACGCTTTACTATACATGATCTTTTTTTTTCGGCAAAAACCTCCTTATTATACATGGTCGTTTTTTTCGGCTAAAAACGCTTTACTATACATGATCTTTTTTTTTCGGCAAAAACCTCCTTATTATACATGGTCGTTTTTTTCGGCTAAAAACGCTTTACTATACATGATCTTTTTTTTTCGGCAAAAACCTCCTTATTATACATGGTCGTTTTTTTCGGCTAAAAACGCTTTACTATACATGATCTTTTTTTTTCGGCAAAAACCTCCTTATTATACATGGTCGTTTTTTTCGGCTAAAAACGCTTTACTATACATGATCTTTTTTTTTCGGCAAAAACCTCCTTATTATACATGGTCGTTTTTTTCGGCTAAAAACGCTTTACTATACATGATCTTTTTTTTTCGGCAAAAACCTCCTTATTATACATGGTCGTTTTTTTCGGCTAAAAACGCTTTACTATACATGATCTTTTTTTTTCGGCAAAAACCTCCTTATTATACATGGTCGTTTTTTTCGGCTAAAAACGCTTTACTATACATGATCTTTTTTTTTCGGCAAAAACCTCCTTATTATACATGGTCGTTTTTTTCGGCTAAAAACGCTTTACTATACATGATCTTTTTTTTTCGGCAAAAACCTCCTTATTATACATGGTCGTTTTTTTCGGCTAAAAACGCTTTACTATACATGATCTTTTTTTTTCGGCAAAAACCTCCTTATTATACATGGTCGTTTTTTTCGGCTAAAAACGCTTTACTATACATGATCTTTTTTTTTCGGCAAAAACCTCCTTATTATACATGGTCGTTTTTTTCGGCTAAAAACGCTTTACTATACATGATCTTTTTTTTTCGGCAAAAACCTCCTTATTATACATGGTCGTTTTTTTCGGCTAAAAACGCTTTACTATACATGATCTTTTTTTGCGGCAAAAAACGCCTTACTATGCATGGTCGTTTTTTTTCGGATAAAAACGCCTTACTATACATGGTCGTTATTTTCGGCGAAAAACGCCTTACTATACATGGTCGTTTTTTTTCGGATAAAAACGCTTTACGAACATGGTCGTTTTTTTCGGCCAAAAACGCCTTACTATACATGGTCGTTTTTTTCGGCTAAAAACGCCTTACTATACGTGGTCATTTTTTTTCGGCTAAAAATGCCTGACTATACATGGTCATTTTTTTCGGCTAAAAATGCCTGACTATACATGGTCATTTTTTTCGGCTAAAAATGCCTGACTATACATGGTCATTTTTTTCGGCTAAAAATGCCTGACTATACATGGTCATTTTTTTCGGCTAAAAATGCCTGACTATACATGGTCATTTTTTTCGGCTAAAAATGCCTGACTATACATGGTCATTTTTTTCGGCTAAAAATGCCTGACTATACATGGTCATTTTTTTCGGCTAAAAATGCCTGACTATACATGGTCATTTTTTTCGGCTAAAAATGCCTGACTATACATGGTCATTTTTTTCGGCTAAAAATGCCTGACTATACATGGTCATTTTTTTCGGCTAAAAATGCCTGACTATACATGGTCATTTTTTTCGGCTAAAAATGCCTGACTATACATGGTCATTTTTTTCGGCTAAAAATGCCTGACTATACATGGTCATTTTTTTCGGCTAAAAATGCCTGACTATACATGGTCATTTTTTTCGGCTAAAAATGCCTGACTATACATGGTCATTTTTTTCGGCTAAAAATGCCTGACTATACATGGTCATTTTTTTCGGCTAAAAATGCCTGACTATACATGGTCATTTTTTTCGGCTAAAAATGCCTGACTATACATGGTCATTTTTTTCGGCTAAAAATGCCTGACTATACATGGTCATTTTTTTCGGCTAAAAATGCCTGACTATACATGGTCATTTTTTTCGGCTAAAAATGCCTGACTATACATGGTCATTTTTTTCGGCTAAAAATGCCTGACTATACATGGTCATTTTTTTCGGCTAAAAATGCCTGACTATACATGGTCATTTTTTTCGGCTAAAAATGCCTGACTATACATGGTCATTTTTTTCGGCTAAAAATGCCTGACTATACATGGTCATTTTTTTCGGCTAAAAATGCCTGACTATACATGGTCATTTTTTTCGGCTAAAAATGCCTGACTATACATGGTCATTTTTTTCGGCTAAAAATGCCTGACTATACATGGTCATTTTTTTCGGCTAAAAATGCCTGACTATACATGGTCATTTTTTTCGGCTAAAAATGCCTGACTATACATGGTCATTTTTTTCGGCTAAAAATGCCTGACTATACATGGTCATTTTTTTCGGCTAAAAATGCCTGACTATACATGGTCATTTTTTTCGGCTAAAAATGCCTGACTATACATGGTCATTTTTTTCGGCTAAAAATGCCTGACTATACATGGTCATTTTTTTCGGCTAAAAATGCCTGACTATACATGGTCATTTTTTTCGGCTAAAAATGCCTGACTATACATGGTCATTTTTTTCGGCTAAAAATGCCTGACTATACATGGTCATTTTTTTCGGCTAAAAATGCCTGACTATACATGGTCATTTTTTTCGGCTAAAAATGCCTGACTATACATGGTCATTTTTTTCGGCTAAAAATGCCTGACTATACATGGTCATTTTTTTCGGCTAAAAATGCCTGACTATACATGGTCATTTTTTTCGGCTAAAAATGCCTGACTATACATGGTCATTTTTTTCGGCTAAAAATGCCTGACTATACATGGTCATTTTTTTCGGCTAAAAATGCCTGACTATACATGGTCATTTTTTTCGGCTAAAAATGCCTGACTATACATGGTCATTTTTTTCGGCTAAAAATGCCTGACTATACATGGTCATTTTTTTCGGCTAAAAATGCCTGACTATACATGGTCATTTTTTTCGGCTAAAAATGCCTGACTATACATGGTCATTTTTTTCGGCTAAAAATGCCTGACTATACATGGTCATTTTTTTCGGCTAAAAATGCCTGACTATACATGGTCATTTTTTTCGGCTAAAAATGCCTGACTATACATGGTCATTTTTTTCGGCTAAAAATGCCTGACTATACATGGTCATTTTTTTCGGCTAAAAATGCCTGACTATACATGGTCATTTTTTTCGGCTAAAAATGCCTGACTATACATGGTCATTTTTTTCGGCTAAAAATGCCTGACTATACATGGTCATTTTTTTCGGCTAAAAATGCCTGACTATACATGGTCATTTTTTTCGGCTAAAAATGCCTGACTATACATGGTCATTTTTTTCGGCTAAAAATGCCTGACTATACATGGTCATTTTTTTCGGCTAAAAATGCCTGACTATACATGGTCATTTTTTTCGGCTAAAAATGCCTGACTATACATGGTCATTTTTTTCGGCTAAAAATGCCTGACTATACATGGTCATTTTTTTCGGCTAAAAATGCCTGACTATACATGGTCATTTTTTTCGGCTAAAAATGCCTGACTATACATGGTCATTTTTTTCGGCTAAAAATGCCTGACTATACATGGTCATTTTTTTCGGCTAAAAATGCCTGACTATACATGGTCATTTTTTTCGGCTAAAAATGCCTGACTATACATGGTCATTTTTTTCGGCTAAAAATGCCTGACTATACATGGTCATTTTTTTCGGCTAAAAATGCCTGACTATACATGGTCATTTTTTTCGGCTAAAAATGCCTGACTATACATGGTCATTTTTTTCGGCTAAAAATGCCTGACTATACATGGTCATTTTTTTCGGCTAAAAATGCCTGACTATACATGGTCATTTTTTTCGGCTAAAAATGCCTGACTATACATGGTCATTTTTTTCGGCTAAAAATGCCTGACTATACATGGTCATTTTTTTCGGCTAAAAATGCCTGACTATACATGGTCAGTTTTTTTTGACTAAAACGCCTGACTATACATGGTCGTTTTTTTTTCGGCTAAAAACGCCTGACTATACATGGTCGTTTTTTTCGGCTAAAAACGCCTGACTATACATGGTCGTTTTTTTCGGCTAAAAATGCCTGACTATACATGGTCAGTTTTTTTTGACTAAAACGCCTGACTATACATGGTCGTTTTTTTCGGCTAAAAATGCCTGACTATACATGGTCAGTTTTTTTTGACTAAAACGCCTGACTATACATGGTCGTTTTTTTCGGCTAAAAATGCCTGACTATACATGGTCAGTTTTTTTTGACTAAAACGCCTGACTATACATGGTCGTTTTTTTCGGCTAAAAATGCCTGACTATACATGGTCAGTTTTTTTTGACTAAAACGCCTGACTATACATGGTCGTTTTTTTCGGCTAAAAATGCCTGACTATACATGGTCAGTTTTTTTTGACTAAAACGCCTGACTATACATGGTCGTTTTTTTCGGCTAAAAATGCCTGACTATACATGGTCAGTTTTTTTTGACTAAAACGCCTGACTATACATGGTCGTTTTTTTCGGCTAAAAATGCCTGACTATACATGGTCAGTTTTTTTTGACTAAAACGCCTGACTATACATGGTCGTTTTTTTCGGCTAAAAATGCCTGACTATACATGGTCAGTTTTTTTTGACTAAAACGCCTGACTATACATGGTCGTTTTTTTCGGCTAAAAATGCCTGACTATACATGGTCAGTTTTTTTTGACTAAAACGCCTGACTATACATGGTCGTTTTTTTTTCGGCTGAAAACGCCTTACTATACATGGTCGTTTATTTTCGGCTAAAAAAGCCTTACTATACGTGGTCATTTTTTTTCGGCGATGGTCGTTTTTTTCGGCCAAAAACGCCTTACTATACATGGTCGTTTTTTTCGGCTAAAAACGCCTTACTATACATGGTCGTTTTTTTCGGCTAAAAACGCCTTACTATACATGGTCGTTTTTTTCGGCTAAAAACGCCTTACTATACATGGTCGTGTTTTTTCGACTAAAAACACATTACTACACATGGTCGTTTTTTTTTTCGGCTAAAAACGCCTTACTATACATGGTCGTTATTTTCGGCCAAAAACACCTTACTATACATGATCGTTTTTTTTTCGGATAAAAACGTCTTACTATACATGGTCGTTTTTTTCGGCTAAAAACGCCTTACTATACATGGTCGTTTTTTTCGGCTAAAAACGCCTTACTATACATGGTCGTTTTTTTCGGCTAAAAACGCCTTACTATACATGGTCGTTTTTTTCGGCTAAAAACGCCTTACTATACATGGTCGTTTTTTTCGGCTAAAAACGCCTTACTATACATGGTCGTTTTTTTCGGCTAAAAACGCCTTACTATACATGGTCGTTTTTTTCGGCTAAAATCGCCTTACTACACGTGGTCGTTTTTTGTCGGCTAAAAACGCCTGACGATACATGGTCGTTTTTTTCTACTAAAACGCCTTACTATACATGGTCGTTTTTTTCGGCTAAAATCGCCTTACTACACGTGGTCGTTTTTTGTCGGCTAAAAACGCCTGACGATACATGGTCGTTTTTTTCTACTAAAACGCCTTACTATACATGGTCGTTTTTTTCGGCTAAAATCGCCTTACTACACGTGGTCGTTTTTTGTCGGCTAAAAACGCCTGACGATACATGGTTGTTTTTTTCGGCTAAAAACGCCTTACTGTAGATGGTCATTTTTTTCAGCGAAAAACGCTTTACTATACATGGCCATTTTTTTGGGCTAAAAACACCTTACTGTACATGGTCTGCGCCTTCTGTTGAGTCTTCCGCCGCCGGCCTCGACATCAGAGACGTGACAGCCGCTTGACATCCAGGTGAAATCTGAAGGTCAGTTTAATGGCCCGCTTGAGCGTTTCCGCTCGTCTCGCTTCGCCGAAAGCCTCCAAACAAACGAGTCACGGACGATGCCATAAACGAGTCAAACACGTCATTAAAAAAAAAAAAAAAAGAAAAAGAAAAAAAAAACTTCCACCGAGCGTGAAATCTGGGACGTTCCGCGGCCATCTCGGGCGCAACGGACCGCATTCACACTTTTTTTTGCAGCCGCGCTCACAGTTTCCAGCGCGGCGTCACGCCGACTATCGCAGGGGCAAAGTGAGGAAAGAAAGTTGTGAGGTGATGCTATTTTCCTCTGAAATATGTCTACATTTTGCGTGTATGAACGTGTTAATTGCAAGTGCCAAATCTCAGGACGGCCGTGCAGAATATTGCTCTTGTTGAAGGTGCAAAAAAAAAAAAGAAAAGAGTGCCGCGTTCCTTTTTGTTTTGAGTGCCTCGAGGATGGCGTTAACGGAGCACTGGCGGCTCGTTGGCAGTGAGGCTTTGCGAAACTGCTGCGTAGTCATCACACACACACTCCCCTCAAAAAAAAAAGCATCCACGATGACCGTCACAAACATCTTCTTTTCAGAACCTTCTGCCTTACACCTCAAATCCATGCCTCACTCAAATAGACACCGCGAGAGGCGTTTCGAGCCTGTTTTGGTGGTGCTCGAGCTCCATAAAATGAAATCGAAGCAGAGCTAAAGTTGGATCTTTTTCAGCGCTTGAAAAGACTAACCACAGATGATTGGATGGTTGAAAGGTAAGATTTTCACACTGAAAACACAGGACCCACCAAATCGCTTCCAACATTTCCCGACTGGGGTTGAAATGGCCCGTCTGCAATATGCTGCCTTCCCGTGTGGTTTAAAACGCGAGCTTAAACCGAGTTATGAGGAACATTTCTTGACTCAACACAAACACCATTCACATTGCAGGCTTCATTTTTGCTGCGCTGAATTGTATCTCAAACCCACAACTCACTCTTGAAACCCTCCCGAACTTGAAACCTTCATGACGGATTAAAACTTGAATGTGAACCCCTAAAACCGTAATTTGCAAAGACAATTTGAAAGTCTAGCTCTGGTTTGAAACCGTCAATCTGGAATGATATCCCAATTTCAACCACAACCCTCTCTTGAAACCCGAATTTGTCAGTCTTACGTGAAACCCGAACACTACATTAAAACCTCAGCTTCAAAGACGAAATCCAGGCAATCCTTAATGTGCAAGTTTAACCCTTTAGAAAAGATCCCGTACTGCAAATAAGACAAAGCCCAATGTCGCATGGCCCTTCAGTCAGAGGCCTGCGCGAGCCAGTTATCGTGTGGAAAGCCTCCCCGCAAATTCCTCCTGATCAAAACAAAAGCCCCGCACCGCGTTGCATAGACGAGACATGAGAAAGGCGCACACGGGCCAAGCGCGGGGGCCCCTCGCAGTGGTGCCCTCTCACGGCTGACGGAGCGCCGCTGTCCTTGGGCGGCGGCTGCCAGTCTGTTCCGTCACACCTTGCCGCCTTTAAAGATTGCCCCGCAGAGCCACAGAGAAGGAGAGGAGTGTGTGTGTGAGGGGGTGCCCATGGGTACCCCACGGGGTGGGAGGGGCTGGTGGGGGTGTGGTGGGTGCTCAGGTTTTTAACAAGCTGGCAGCCCGGGAGAGTTTATGAGGCAGGATGGGTGCCAAGAAGGACGTGGCGACGGGGGCGGCGGGCGACGCGGGGGTCAGCCTGTGTCACATTGAGCTTCGTGGGCATGAATATGTAGGGAGGGGGCGCAAAGAGGTGGAGGGGAGGCAGCTGGGCCTCCTATTGGGGTGCGCGGCCAACAAACGGCCACGTCAAATCAATTCATCCGGCTCACGTGTTAAGTCAACGAGCGGCGCGTGCACGCCGTTACGCGCCGCGCGCGGCGCTCCCTCAGTAATGCGCGCAAATGGCGCTGGATGGCAGAATGTAAATGAGCTGGTTATTACACAGCAACGTTCATCAAGCTGAGCTGAAAAGACTTCAATGGCCCTGATGAATATGCATGCAAATTTGTTAATTAAGTTAATTATTCTGCTGAAAATTCATTTGTCTTCCCAAGGACGTTCCCGCAATGATTTTTTAACACGTTGCCATTAGTTATGCACGCCGCCGTGGAAAATCACTCGGCGGCTCACCTTTCACAAAGTTACGGCCCCCCGCCTAAAAAAAGGAGGTTGAGCACTGACGAAGGAGGAAGAGGAGGAGGAGGAGGAAGGCAGGTAGGAAAGGACGCCATGTCAGGTCGCTTGAAAAGCGGTCGCAAGTAGACAGCAGCTGGTGCAGCCCGAGGACAAGGAGGGCTTAGCCAAAAAAGGCCCAGTCCGCAGAATAGCTCCGTGTGAGCTTGGGGGGGTCGGCGCAAGTGCCAGGAAAATGTTTGTACACACATTAACACATAATTGCGCACAAAGAACAGTAAAGCTCAAAAAGCAGCACAAACGCATCTGGGGTTGTTGCGGCGCACGACGCGGCTTTACGTCATGCTAGCGTAGGCTTCGCGGGCCTGTGTTGTGATGAGATCCGTACCCGTACAATATTAAAAAGTTCCAAATGATATGATGGGATATTTTACATTTTGCTATGTAATGCTGGATTGCACATTACATGTGTTGTGCTGCGTTATAGCGCTTCACATTAACGTTAGCCTAATAGCCTGTCATTTGTAACTTTATGTCACAATAGCGATAGAAGACAACGGTGCCACAAGCATGTGGTGGTCATGGCCCCGCCCCTTTATTTTGGTGCAACGCCCCTGGTTGGAAAGAGGTTTGGCAAGGAATAGTTAAAAGTGAGGAACATTGCACGTCTGAAAAAAAAAAAATCAAAGAAAGAAAATAACGGTGAGAAAAAAAAAAGAAAGAAAAACAATAGCCAGATGGGGACATTTTCTATGCAGGATGCCGTGTTTGATCCATCACATAAGCAATCTTACAAGAGATGCCTAAGCCTACCGGCCATGTCCAGATGTTTGATTCGTTAATTAAGTCTCTATGGTAGTTAATCGCTGTAGGTTTTTTTTTTTTTTGGTGAGATTACAGAAGGGAGGTGGACGAGGACGACCCTGAAATAAAGACGCGTTTGTGTGCGTGCATGTTTGATGCAGAGGCTACATTTCATCTACAGGCTGGACCAAATGTTCCCCCAAAGTAGGAATTTGAGCAAAGCTCACTTGCAACTTTTTCTGTCAATCAACTCATCGCCACATCAAGGCTTCCTTCATAAAACATGTCTCCCTCCAGTGGTGAAATGTGCAACTGCACCTTCAATATAATTTGCTTGCTCCAGTCAACGCGCCGGATACGTTCCAGTCCCACCTGAGATGAGGGACTGGAACGTATCCGGTGATAAGTATTCCTTTATGCCTTTTATCACTCACTTGAAAACGTTACTCCTACTATATAATGCCCCAAATTAGAGGCGGGGTGTGCTGGTGAAACCAAATTGAGCTATCTAAAAAGTGGACCGCTGTTGTTTTTAAGAGTAGATTTAGTTAATGTACGTTCATTACACGGGTCGTAGTCCTTCGCGTGTTATTTATTCAGTGGTTCCATTTTTGTCATTTGAGCATGTTCGAGATTCTGTGTGTCCCAACTTCCTGTTGCGCAAGCTAATTTGACAGACGCCAACAAATGAAACAGTTCAGCTGTGAGACTCGAGGTGGCGCTCTTTGCCCATAAATGTAAATTCATTCACCCGAATCGCAAAGATTTCAGCAATTTTATAAGTCGCTAATCATTGTATTAATTTTCTTTTAGTGTGATGGTAGTGATGGGGTGAGTACATGTACTTTTTAATTCTACACACACACTTTAAACTTGGAGGCACATTAGAATTAGTGACGAGGCTCCAGATTTAAAACTGTCAGTTGGAAATGGGTCCAGCTAACCTTGTAATCCTAATGGTGGAAAAATGCAGTCAAAAAATGGATGCACACACTAAAGGTTAAGTAAAAGTACTTTTATTTAAATTACAATAGAAAGCAAAAAACAAAAATAGGACATTTAATACGTCTACTGGCAACTTCTAAACTCAACGTGGTAGAGTGCGATACATGTTTTTGCAATTGGAAAAAAAAACACTATAAAAATAGGTTTGTGGTCCATACATTTTCCCCCCAATAATATTTTAAAAAATACTTTTCTAATGACGTGTCACACCTGATGTACTTTCCAAGGAAGAGATTAGTGAGGGGTTAGATGGCCTTCACTATCAACATTACCGGATAGAAATCAAAGTGACAGCATTGCATCCAGAAAAAAAAGAGAAATGATGCAGTCCATTCCCATCCAATTTTAGGCCTTGACTCTAAAACCGCAGCGCAAACCAGACTACATGTAACATTTTGAGCTAATACATTGATCTACGAGGCAGCTTTCAAGTACCCGACTTGGTGTCAAAAGTGTTGTGCAACATTTTAAAAACACAATAGTATATAGCAAGTATGAAATGTATCCCCCATGAAATGAAAAGGACTTGTTGACAGTTCGTGCAAGGTGGACTGTTGCTGGTGCGTCAGGTGTCAAGGGTATAAAAGAGAAGAAAAAAAAAAAACGTGTAACTTATGCACAGTATGTCTGCGGGAAAGGGGGCCGTTGGAACAGTAGGTAACCAAGGGTGGGTGGCAACAACAATGCGGGCGGGGTCTACTCTTGGGCTTCTTTTCCAGTCATCTTGTAGATCTCGGTGGGCCCGTCAACGTGAGTGATGGTTGTCGTCAGCTGGATGTCTTCACCACTGTTTGCAGCGGCATCTCCTGCAAAAGTGGACACGGCCTCTGTTATGGCAGGGCTTCCTCAAACTTTTTGCGTCCGTGGATCAGCTACTCGCAAGAGATTTTTCCAAGATCCTCCTCGTAATCCTAATGGTAATTAAAAGTAACTCCCCCGTGTACTCTTACATGACAACGTTGCCTGTCTTAGGGTGGGGGGAGGTGGGGTGGGTCATAAAGTTAGGATAAGACATTCATCATTTCTAAAGGAAAAGGGTTTTAATTATGGATGGTCGAGTGCCGATACCTCGTGGAGGCTGCAAATACCAGCCACCAATACTTTATGCAAAAATAAATCAGTAAAATTGACATCGAGTTTGTTCACTTCAGCAGAAGTTGAAGCGAAACATCCCGGCAACGTATAAACTAAGAGCACGTTTCACGTCAAGCAATGCTGAGCAGTATTTTTTGCGGGTTGTGTATCTGGATTCGTCATTCGGCTATTTCAAGACGAGACCCGCCCGACTCTACATCTGATTGGCTAATGGCTGTTAAATTTGGCTGATACTATTGGTGGATGAATAACTTTTGATGAGCTGCGGCGTGGAGGCACTTAAGCAGGACATGCGCATTTTTAGACAAGACCCACCGCGACATCTTATGCCGGGAATCTGGCACAGCGCCGGATGATGTTAAGTCATGCGATTAAGGCCTCGGTGTTTGATTTGTGGACTCAATGCCTTTTAAGATGTTTTATGGATCTGCAGGAACCTTGTTACAAGGACATCGAAGATGGTTTTCTCCATTTCAGTTTTCTAAGGGGTTTTTTTTTCTCCCCATGGAGGTTTGTCAGATGTATTTCTTGATAGATTGACAAAACATATCAGAGCTTTGTCATACATGATGACACATCATCATAATATGACAAATTATTCTGCACACCTCCACATTATGTGTTGCGAACCGTTTTGAGGATCAGCTTTACGGGTCAGGCGCAGTCTTGCCTTTTTGTATCTCGCTGCCGGTGACTCGACAGAACTGAAGGCGAGGGTGAATTAAATCAACAGGCCAATTGAGACTCGATGCCTTTTTGGGAAAGCCTCCAAAACCGTCAAACAATCCAACTTGTCTCTGACACAGAATCCTGAGAGATGAATGGTTTTCATTTCATCCGAAAACCCTTTTTTCCACCGCTGCCTTTCTGACTGGAAGGAAGCCATTCCAATCCGACTCTCCAGCCAAAAACAGTCTCAGGGAATTCCCCACCAAATAATTTATCTTGCTAACGTTGGCCGTTTTAAATACCCCAGACAAAGTAGAGAGAGTTTTCGGCTTTGAATTTACTCGTTGTCAAATTAATCAACAGTGTCCGCCCCGCCGTCTAAATTCCTGTTTATGCTTGCTAAAACTTTCACAAAGGTTCTGATGAAATGAAAACAGCTACGTGGGGCTTATGTTCCTGAAACTTCCACAAGCTTGCATATTATAAGTATAATGTTGGAGCATTATTGAACATAATATAATTCTGCCTGCGAAACAACCATCATGAAAATTCCCAAAAAAACGATAACTGCGCCCACTCACCGGGGAATGAGGACGTAAGCATGCGGAGCTCTGATTCGTCAAGAAATGTACATGACCTGTGATACACTGTCCACTTGACTGGTCGTCTCCGTATCGCTTGTGAGAGGGGGCGTACAAGAACATGATGGCGAATACGTAGAGGTTCCACATGCCGTAGATGCCCGTGAAGAAGGCGCTGTTCACCTGAACGGTGTGTTCCCCCCAGTGCCAGTGACCCTCGTTCACCTGGACAAAGATGGACGGGCAAGCACAAAGAGTAAATTCCTTCCAACTGCTCCAAAAACGGAGAAAAGAAACTACTCGCAAAAAAAAAAAAAAAAAGGTGAGGGATTTTCAGAGGAATTTGAACCTAAAAATCAAACCCTGGAAGACACGGTCGCATTAAAAATTCCGATTGAAAAGCACACTCATGGAATTTGAACCTAAAAATCAAACCCTGGAAGACACACGGTCGCATTAAAAATTCCGATTGAAAAGCACGCTCACGACTTGCTCGGAGCGAATGAAGAGACAAATGACGCCACGAATACACACCTCATAGTGCAGGCGTCTCGCCTTGGACATGGCGGGCAGTGAAGTCCTCTTCCCACTGATGTTGCGGAAAACTTGGAAAACCATGAAGCAGAGGAAGAGGAAGTAGAGGCAAGCGCAGATCCCGGCCACGATGATGAAAGCCATCTGAGCGAGCGGCAGTCGAGGAAATAACATCTCTCGTACTTCCAAATGTGATCATCCAATAGACAGATTGGGGAGGAACAGAATAAATGTACCGGCGTTACGTATTCAAAATACATCCCCAGCTAGACAGCTAGCTGTCTAGCTATCCCTTGTGTAGCTAGCTAGCTACACAAGGGAAATTCACTTTCCTGTTATTTTTGTGCGATCATCCAATAGACAGATTGGGGAGGAACAGAATACATGCACCGGCGTTACGTGTTCAAAATACACCCCCAGCTAGCGACACAAGGGAAATTCACTTTCCTGTAATTTTTCGGTGTGTCCATGTGAGATTTACAAGGATGCACCAAGTTTTTATCCATCGAAAGACCATTAGAGATCAACAAAAGACTAGAAAGGAGTGATGTTCTAGTGCTAATTTGTTTATGTTAATTCTCTCTCTCTCTGCCTGGCAAGCTCTGAAATAAACAAACAGAAAAAGGAAAAAAAATGTATCCATCCTGGGTTGGTGACAACATATGGCATTACTGAATTATTCCTCCTCTTATTAGTCAAGGGAACCACAAGCAGCCATGAAAAATGTAGTGTACCTTCAAAAAGCAAAGTTGGGTCCTTTTATCATGTACATATTCTTGAGATGTAGGTGACCGACTATATTTCCAAGCCCAAATATGGCTTGGGAGTCACTATGAAGCCAAAACGGGACTTGATGTTGGCCACAGATGGAGCGCAAAAAAGGATACGGCCAGCTCAGTGCCAACATCCGATGCCCAGATGCTGTAGAAGGGGTTGGTCAACTGGACGCCTCTGGTGACACAAAACAAAGCGGTGCATTTATTTATGAACACAACACAAAGCAGATAGTAAATGTTCATCCTTGGTCAAAAAAAAAAATAATAATAATAATTGCAATTTGAACAGAAACAAAAACACTTCTCACCTCTCGCACATGTCAAAGATAAAGAGACAGAAAGACCCAAACACAATGGGCCCGACTTGCTTCCAATACACTGAGAAACGATTCCTCTCAGTCTGGTCCTGAGAAAAGGAGGCAAACTAGATATGTTCAAGTTGACAGGTCAGCAAACAAGAAAAAAAAAAAAAGTGAACACGTGCCCGGCACAATACCATGAGGTGCTCCCCGCAGAAGATGATCCAGAAAGAAAGCAACATGGAGTAGAAGATGCCTTGTCGAATGTCTCCAAAAAGCAACATCCAGGTCCAGTTGAAGCCAATAGAGAACCACTCCACTGGGATGTTGATGAACGTCATGGAGATACCCAGAGCAAAGATCACCCTGCAAGAGCAAAAATGTTAAAAAATAATAATAATAATCCAAATGAAATGAAAGCTATGTATGTCATAACAGGGTAGCATATGTTGATTTTTCATCAGGGTTCGTTCAAGGTCGCAAAGACGCTCGCCAACACTTTCAATGGTCACAAACAGTTTTTCTTGTCCCCTAAAAATTTGGAACATGACGTCGTTCCCCCGTTCGGTGGAATACGACCTTTAGACTCTCCGTGAAATCCTAAAAAGGTAAGAGTGAGACCGAATAGAAGTTGTTTTTCCCAGTGGGCCCAGCAGGTCCCTGCATGCCAGCAGCAGATGAAAGAAGGTTGCAAAATAAAGAAGCTGGCAAAACAGAGTCATTGCAGCATTTGAATTCTGTTGTGAATAGACGAGTATCTATGAAGCCAGATGTATCCGCTCTCAGAAATCTTTATATGATAGGAAGCAACACACACACACACACACACACACACATGAAACACTCTCACAATACCACAGGACAGGACTATAAATACTTTCAGAAATATTTAAATAATCACCAGGACATTCAAAGGTCAGCTGTTTTGGCTAAAATAAAAGCCGAAAAGCTGGAAATAAGGGACTCACAGTACAATAGTAGAAAAGTATGAAAAGTTTCTAAATCGTTCACCTCCAGACTCAACTGTGCAGTTCAGCTTTATGACGTGAACAAGTGAAACCTCACTCGGGTGGTATGCAAGGAATGTGCCCTGCGCAAAGCCAACAGAGTGAAGAGCATTGTGTGTGTGTGTGTGTGTGTGTGTGTTACCATCAAGGTTAAAAGAGTGTTTTGGACACACGAAGTGAAGGAGAGGAAAATCCCCATGGAAAGAAATGGCCAATAAAAAAACGCACTTTCCAAACAGAATGTTACATTGAATTCACGTACCATCAAAAAAAAAAAAAAAAAAAAAAAAAAAAAAGTGTACAAGTGCTCCTTCCTAAGAGCCTTCTCCTCACGTGGGAAAAAAAAAAAGACCCGTGCGCCGCAGAGTGAGATTTGAGTGCGTCGCTTTTGCAAGCAGATTTTGTAACGCGTTTCACGCTTCGCCAGGCTCTTCCTGTAGCCTCTGACTCATGTCTTCCCAACATGGCAGCGGTTACACCAACACTCGAT
The DNA here is from genome assembly GCF_001891065.2 of Hippocampus comes. Taxonomy (NCBI): domain Eukaryota; kingdom Metazoa; phylum Chordata; class Actinopteri; order Syngnathiformes; family Syngnathidae; genus Hippocampus; species Hippocampus comes. The sequence continues at coordinate 1,444,192 of NW_017805531.1, read as the reverse complement.
CCGCAGTTCTCAGCTTGAAATCCAACTGTCTGTCTATTAGTGCCTTTTTTTTTTTTTTTTGCATTACGTTTGTTGTGAGGAAACATAATATTTTAAACAATACAGGTGGTAAATAAGTGACGTTTCTTCAGGTTTATCAATTCATATCAAATCTTGCACAATGGGCAAAAAGGAGGTGACAGCCTCTCTCTCTCTCATTTTGCGTCACGTATGAGCGACCCTTGGTCTGCTCAACACCTCGCGAATGCAGTTAAGCGGCACGAACACCCCTCAGATGCGTCTTATCTTACCGACCTCGAGTGCGCAGTTTTCATGACCCACTTGCAAATTTCATTCATAGTTAATATCCACCCTAATGCAGCGCCACAGCGGCTTGTGGCGAAACGATTCGTTCGTACGCTCCGGCTGCAGTAGTGCGCGCCCCCGCCGTGCCTTCTTCATCTTGTCAAGCTTATTTAAGCAAACACCAAGCCTTTAATGTATGACATCACATTGCTAGACTCGGTATTGCGCGGCCTTACTTCTCCAGCAGCACAGGGGGTCTCGTCATGAGCGTGATGCGCCTCCAGTACCAGATCATGATGATGAGGATGCTGGGTGTCAGGAACGTCTTCATGGCAAACCAAACCTTTGTGAAGCCTCCATTTTGGTGGATTCCCTTGGAACAGAAAACAGGATGCGCTAAAGCTCACACATTGGCAAAACAATCCTCTTGGCATAACAATCAGACACCTGCGCACGTGTCCTGGTGGGTCTCAAATCGGGGATGCGGGACAGTTATACATCTATGTTGCCTTGCGAATGCAACCAAAATTGTTGAGTGTAATCATTAGCAACGTGTTGGCATAACAAACAGGCACCCGAGTACGTGGCCTTGGGGGGTCTTCAAGGCTAGGACACAGAGAATAATTAATATAGCGCGAGGGTAAATCATATCGCCGTTATATTCCAATGAAGCGTCATTGATTGAATTTATCAGTAGAACCTTAGAAAATGCCAGCTCATCTGCTGCAGAAGTTGGCCATCATCACACAAGAACAACGGGAGCGCTACGACAAACCTTGAGGATGCTCGCACTTGGGCGAGCGAGAGGTCAACTTACAACCAGGCGAACGTCCTTTATTTCGCCGATGCCCACGTTGATCTTCTTGCGCTCATTGACAGGCAGACGAATGTTGAGGAGATAGTACTTATGGGCCACGCTGCCGACCTCCATGAAGGGCAGAAGGTCACACTCGTAGTAGCGGCCCTCGTTTTCAAATGTCTGAAGGGTGCAAACAATGTGTGGTTAAAACGCACATTTGAGAACCAAGTTCATGTCTAAGCAGGGCAGCAATCTGTAATTTAAAAAAAAAAAAAAAAAAAAAAAGGGGAATTATCATTGTTTCCACACCTTGGAAGTTGTGAAATTGCAGTTGAGTTTCCGTTGTTCATAAGAGTGAGCCATCTCAGTCCACTCACTAACGGTATCGTCTCTGTAGGCCACGCCCACGTCAACGGTGACCATCGCTCCATCCTCTGAAGCACAAGAATAAGAGCCAATTTACACCAAAGAAGGTCATTTGGAAAACAGTTCACTGCGTATAAAAAATATAAAATAAGAAGAAATGCATTCATCCCTGTGTGTGTGTTATTTGAATTCCTGATTCAACTTTTCAATCGAGAGAGTGATGAGGTCGCGGTGACAGACGACCGTGGCCTTTTTCTTTTTGTTTTTTTTCTTTTTTTTTTGCACCGACGGGAAGAAAAGCCCCACCAGAACCAAAATGTTCCTTTTCAGCTCATACGTAATGGCATGCTAATGTATTCAGAGTGGCAGAAGTAGCGAGGACGACGATGTGCGTTTCACCTTAAATCATGAACAGTCTGTGCTTTTGGGCACGGCCACATTTTTACCCAAAATCTGGATCGGGTGATTCCAGAAAGCTCTACTTTCAATTTGCGTGGCTTTTGTTGCCGCCCCCCGCAACCACCACCCCAAAAAACTGGTTTACAGACACGGACTGTATTAGTCTTTGGTCGATTCAAATGAATGAGACAACGAGCTCAATAAAGATGATTGAAATGCATCATACATCCATCAGCAATAGCTTGCTGGCCCAAATCGAGGTTACTTCTCAAGTGATACAACAACACATTGAGATGGCCTCCAAGAACTCCGAATCCAAGCTATGAAGACCGCACGCATCTTTGGACCCGATGACGAATCCAAATGGTCTCTCTCCTCCACCCTGCACGAGAGCCTCTTGTGCCGTTATGAAACGAGGTGAAATAGAGAGAGAGAAAAACCCAGTAACCCGTGCTAAAGCGAAAGGCGAAAATACAGGAAGGGAAGAGGGAGTCGGATAAGAGCCGGCGGCAGCAGACGTCTCCGTAATGCTCGACACAGCCATTAGTCTGCCACTCTGCCTCGGATGTGAGCTCACTTCACGCAGCATTCCGCTCCGATCCAGTGGCCATCGCCACGGAAACTAAGCCTCCTCAACAGCTGTGTTATTGCTGGAGCTCGGCCAAGGGGCGCCTGCAGGTGGGTGGAACTCTTAATGAGGGTAAAGCTCTTCTTTGTTACAAACACGGCGATCCAGAGATGGTCGGCGACCAAGGGATGGGCCGCCCAGCGCAACCTTCATCATCTTGGGCAAAGTGAAAAATGTATTATTATTTACAGAAGACGACATATGGCCCACCGCGCGACACAGCCTAACCCAACTGGAATTGATCACTGCACACACACACACACACAAAAGATAAATTTAAAAAAAAAAAAAAAAAAAAAAAAAAAAAAGCACACTCACACAGTGAGAGACTGAGTTCTTCATACCTACAGACATAATATAACGATCGGGTGTATCTGGTTTTGAGGTTCCACACACAGTATATTCGGAACGTATTACTTCCATAAAGCCATAAAAACATAGCGTGATTGTCAAGGAAGAAGCAAGCAGGTTTTCTTGTGTGGCCAGTTGCAAACAATTATTTAAACGACAAGCCGTCAACATTTCTGTGCCTTTTTTTTAATGTGATGTTCTAGGGCGCGGTGAAATGGGTTCATGTCATTTCATTTGATTTGAAAAGGGAACAAATTGAACTTGTAAGTCAAGATGCTATTTTTCTGACAAGGATCTTTTTTTAAACTCCTGGAAAGGCACCATCTCATTCCAGGCTGACCTCGCTCCATAAACTCTTCATATTGTGGCACAGAATCATCCAAAAGGCTCTTCGGTGCATTACAGAAACATCCGTCCGAGGTCCAGTTGAATGGCAGAATCATTCGTCTGGCAAGCAGACGGTAAACAAACCCCACTTTGCTTACAGACATCCACCAAGGGAGAGAATGTCGGCACATTAATTGTGCCGAGGAGCTGCCCGTTAACTCTGACATGACTATTTAGACAAGCAAGGCCAGAGAGGATGGCTCATAAATTATTACAACACAAGCATTTAAACTTTTTTTTTTTCTCCGCAAAGCTGTCGCCCTACGACTATTTTATCACTCAGCTCGCCGCAATGACCGACAGCGATGGCTGCTTGGTGTGTTCAAAGGATGTTCTCGTCCTGGAACTACTACAGTATGTATGACGAGAGACGATTCAAAGATGCTTGTGTATTTTTTTTTTTTTTGCATATTTTCAACACCCAGCACTGCAATGGTCAGGGTTTTGTTTACAGCTGTGAGCTAATGAAATTTGTTCACTCAAGAGCAGCATAGGAATTTATGGGTTTCCACAAATCAGCGCAGAGTACAAATAAAAACCTGGGTTATTAAAAGGCAGCGTGCCCCAATTGTTACAAAGCGACAGCGTCGTGACACCTGCTGAACTCCATCACAAGAGCAGTGACGTCGAGTTTACACTAAACAGCAAGAAGACCGGAAAGAAATAAAAATATGGCAACTGTCAACAATCTGATCGCATACGCCAGTGTGCTCAAATACAAATGACTGCAACAATTTCGACTAATAAAAGCGAAAAATCAAATACGTTTGAGTGCGACTCGTGTTGTGAGCATGCAAAAGTCTCCGTCTCGGTGGCAAGCGGAGTGTTTGGATGCTTTTCATTGCTCAAAAGGCAAGAAGCTAGAAAAACGATTCAGTCCATTTCCCCTCTTGGTTCCCTTCATGCCTTTCAGTTGGGTGTCGAGCCCATGCTAACCACCCCCCCCCCCCTGCCACTATTGCTACCTTCCAGTGTAAAAGGAATGGAATCATCTAGAACAAAAAATGGATTTGAGTCTGTTCTTGAACTCTCAACCACGACAGACTCAGCAGAGACGGTTGATTCCGGCGGTCGCACGGCCGCGCTCTTGAATTCATTATGCAAAGCGGCAAGGGATGTGAATTTTTCAGAGGCCAGCTCAGTCTCAACGCGTCGCTGCAAATATTTGCCAGGAGTTTGGGGAAATTAGGAAACAGGATGGAGGCTAACACGTTGACACCCCATAAGAAAACGCAGACGGAACAAAGAGAGAGCGCACGCAGGCTGGAAAGAGCGGCGCTTGTCGTCGTCCCTGGACCACGAAATCATCCGCGATGGCGTTTCTCACCTATCTGATTGTACATTTTGAAGGCGATGTCAAACTGCAAGATGACCAGCATGAACTGGAACCAGGGGCTCATCTCCTTGTCCGGCAGAGGAATGTGGACAGCAAACACAATGTTGTTGGCCTCGATCATCTTGGCCGAGGCCTCATCAAAGGAGCGGATCTTGTCGCATTGATTGGGACCCCAAGGCATGAACCACTTTGCTTCCTGCCGGTGCTTGACGGTGTCCACGCATTTGATGGCCAGGTAGTGTACCGCCGTGGTGGGGCTGGGAGCTGGTGAGACACGGAAATAAAAGAGAGGTGGGATTTTTAAGGCGATTCACTTGAAAGGCAAGAGATTACATGGACGGGGGGGGGTGAGATCACGACAGCAACCCTGAGGGACGGTCAACAGGTTACGTTTGAGTCCAAATACTTCATTTTATTCTCCCACAGCATCATCTCCCACTTCCACACGCAATGCGAAACATTCCTGATTACACCCATTCAAGTGCTCACACAGTGAGACGCAGGCGCTTTGGTGTTATTGCTCTGAACGGCACTTGGGAAATGCCCATTCTTTGTCACGAGAACACACAGTAACATGAAAAAACAAAAGAATCAAGTGTTATGTTGTAGCTTCAAGGCAAAAAGCAAAACATTGCATCACTCCAGCGACTACACTTTAAAGGTCCGCTAACGACAGGCATGTGGAAGGGTAACATTTGTTGAACATATTTCTGGTGCACTCTCATTTCTAATTTTAGGTCCAGTGAACCTCGATTGCCAAGGTTTTTTTTTTTTTTTTTTGGAAAGGTACAATGCACATAAAGGAACACTGCCCGATACCTGAATAAAGGTGGCAATGTTAGCATACAGCTAATTACTGCCTTCCTTTGTGGTATGATACGGCAAATACAGGGCCTCGGAGCCCCTTTTTAATTGTATTTGTTTGTATTTTCGCTCGGTAACACCAATCCATGTTGGGCAGAGCCTTCATACCGTCGTCAGAATCTTCTGGTTTTGGGATTGCGATGCGAAAAAGACACTTGCAAGAATCTAACTGACCACAAGTGACCAAATGCATATTTTCGAGAGCACAACTCCATGAAGGCAGTTGCCCACAGTCAGGTCGTTTTCAAATTTGCAGAAATGATCTAAACACCGATACTACTTCACCAGCGTGACATAAATTCTGGGCAGGTAGAGCAAACACTTGACAATCGTTTGCTACAAGTTATGGTCTGAAAAAATTGACAGCTAAAGTCTTCTAGATGCTAAAACAAGGGACCAAATGTGATGTTATTCAGAGTATGCCAAATCGAATTCTAGGCTAATACGGAACAGCTACGGATGCGGGCACCGCTATTTTCAAAGACAAACGTCACAACAATAACACCAAACTAAATCAAATCCAGTTATCTGAATCCCCTTGGACTTCAATTGTGTAGTGACCCCCCGAGGCCAGCGGCTGCTTCGGAGTGCACGACAGTGTGTCCAGAATAATGGCCATCCCCGCAGCCCGCCAACCCCATGCCACGCTCTCGGCATTTGTTGGAAAACAGGGCCGTGGGTTGGGGGGGGGAGCCTAATTGTCCCCGGTGCCCCCGGGCCACCAAGCACACACAAAGGAATCCGGCTTCATTAAAACCATCTTAGCCAGACGAGAACCAAACGGGCTAATTTGTCAGCGAGAGGGACGTTTCCAGATGAAACTTGGACAGGAAAGCCCTTCTTCACTTCAACTTCGGTGCGCGTGCGTGGGCGGATTTGAAGAAATTTCACAGCGAACCTAACGCAGCCCCCAGGAAGACGGGATCTAACTTTGACAGCTGTGTGCCTGTCCCTGTGCCTCGGCGCAGCTCAAAGTAGAGGGAAAACACAAATGCGTTGCCTGCGAGGCCACTGGGATTTGGGGAGAGTGAGGATCCACACAAGGGGGGGGAGGTTAGCGGAAGGTAGAGATGCTGCCCGCGGCCTGCACAGCAGACAGACGTGACATGATGGAGGAGGGGTGAAGAGCAGAGGGGGAATTTGGATCAAAGAATTGAAAAGCAAGAAACAGCTGGCTGTAATTCCGTCGCGGTTCATGATCGCAATCGAGTGGAAACGACAGACGGATTGAGAAGAAATTCGAGAATTTAAAATACTTTATATTATCAAATTGTCATATTTTGTTCTTCAGTGTGTGATTTTTTTTAACTAATGGATATGAGACTCATATGTTTGGTAGGAGTTTGGTTTTTTTTGTTTTTGTTTTTTAATATGAGCAGCAGCAATCGACTTCTTGAGCCAGCCAGGAATCACGTCAAATGCTTACACCACAAATTCTTGCTTTTCATCAAGAAGCGAAAAATGGCAAATGGCAACATGCAAGGATTGCAACTCATACATGAGACAGTCAGAACAATTACGCCATCTAAGTGTATCCGTCATAATGATAGCCACAAAGACAGGAAAGATACGCGACCGTCACAGCTGAGCTCATCGACAGTTGATCAAACATGAATTGAGCGTCATGGCAGTAATGCTTTTCATTAAGAAGACAAAATAACAGACGAGATGGAGACTGGTTTGTGATCGCTCATTAAACAAACCATGTTATTCTGTGTTTGCATCCAAAGTGGCTACTAGGTGAAGATTTCGAAAACTCAACAAGATTGTTTGACTTGAGTTACAACTTGCTCAGCCCAAGTAATGAAGCGACTTGCTTGAAATCTAGCGAGAACTCGACCTGACTTGCTTGATTTTTGACAGAGTAATTTGAGACTTAATTTAAAATATGAGGGTTAAGACTTGACACTTCCACCATTCATTATATCACAAAGAATGAACGACCACAACCCAGTCCAAATACTGAAACGTCGCTCCAAGATGAAAGTACAAGCAAATGTTTTATTTTGATTCAACGCAAAGATAATTAGACAGCTTTCATGGATTTCAGAAATAAGATATGTATTGGTGAGAAACTAAACTTTTGAGCATTTGAACAATTGTGTGTAAACGATTAATCAATTCTTGAAAATGGATTCATTTTGATAATAGATTAATTGTCGATTAATCGTCGTACCGCGAGTATTTTTTTCAGGCTAGCGTGAGCTAATTTGTCCTTTGAGTCTGTTCACAATGTTGGCAAAGCGATGCGGACAAGTTATGATCACAAAATTTGATCCTACGATATTTCAGAGTCTGTGGTTTTTCACGCTTTCTTTCGTACAACAGTTGATGATGTCAGTATTTTTACCATTCTCTTTTTACTCAAGTATCGGTATATGTACTTCTACAAGTACAGAGTGAATACCTTTGCCACCTCTACCCTGTGAATTCAATTTTTTTTCAAGTATTGAACTAATTCGTGGCGTGGAAGAGAAAAATCATTGCGATGCATTGCGGCGATTTTAGCTCAAAGTTCCGTGTAATGTTTCAAGGCCAGGCTGAAGAAGGTGAACATAGAGCGCGTACAATCCTTTCTTTGTCACAAAAGATTCGTGTTAACACCACCGTGGAAGCACGTTGACAACTTGCTAACTTTTCGGTTTTGTCGTTCAGCATTCGGCACTGAAAAAGGTACGAGATCGCGAAACAAACAGACAAAAGTGAGCGATAAGGAGGTAGGAGGAGGGGACGGAAAAAACTTACCAATTAACCCACCGACCATGAAAGCGAACGCCTGGAACAAAAGCAATATAACTCCCACTATCACCAACTTTTTGGTGCTCATGTTCTCGATAATTGCCCCCGCCATCGTGATGGAGTCAAAAAATGGATAATGTGGCTCCTGAAAAGAGACAAAATCGTTGCATCCGCGACCAGTGTGGGAAGGCAAGAAAGTGGTGGCTCCCTTCTGCCGCACAGGCTCCAGCCTTTCAACTTCGACGGAAGAAAAAGAGGAGCCAGAAAAAAAAAAAAAAACTGGGATCACATGACCGAACGGCGCTCGGTTTTAGTTTTTCCCCCCCCCCCCCAGTAAGCAACAGGGAGGCGGGGAGAGGTGCTGGGGAGCTCCGCCGCATTACTTTATGCAGGTTAGCATGCCACTGGATGCCTTTCATAGCGCCCCTGTTGTGTCGCTCCTATTTAAAGAAGCTTGTTCCAAGTCCCATCTCATGTTTTTTTTTTTGTACTTGATGACCCGCTCCACATCCCATTGACGACCTTCAACAACAAGTTTGTGTGCGAAGGCGATTCCTGTCCATCACCATAAATTCATTTTTTTAGGATTACAGTAATCCCACTGACGATATTCACGGAGTCAGATGTACAGGTTTATGTCTGTGGAACCCGTCCTAAAATGTTCACCGAAAAAAAACGCCTCAATTTACATTTTGTATTCTCCTTTTGAAACGCTCAAAGATGACACAAGATGGCGCCAAACTCCTGTCTAATAGGAACATAGATGTGCGCCCCGCCCACTTAAAAACAGTTTGGAATTGCCAATAGCAGGGATGGGCAATTGGCAGCCCGCGGTCCATATTGTGAATGCCCATTAAATTTAAAAAAAAAAAAAAAAAAAAAAGATCTCCTGACTCACTTTTTTTTTTCAATATTTAAAAATATATATTTCTTCTGGGTTTTTTTCTGGAGGGGCTAGGCTAAGTTTTTCCTTGCAAATGTGGCATTTTGCATCATGTATTAGCATCTAGCAAACGAGAAAAAAATAAATGATTACATTGATTAATCAACTTCGACAACAGCAAAAAATATCGATGGTCATTCAGCCCGCTGGATGACGTGAGCACATTCCGTCTTCCTTGGATTAATGATGTGAGGGCTTCTTCTCTTTGACTGCCCACGTTCTGATTCGTTCCATACACGTACAACGTGTTTTAACTCAAGAGAGTTTTATTTCAAAGCCTTCCAAGAGAGCATTTCATGGACACAGTGCTAAATTGTGGCATGTGTGCATGCATATACTTAGACACATTTCACAGCAGGATAAAAATGCGGCATGCAACTTCTAGTAAGGGCAACACTCCAGTACTAACAAAAAATACAACAGTGTGGTCATGGATTAAATGGTGTGTATGGAGATAAAAAGCATGTTGATATTAAGTAGGTGCACACAGCTGTATTAAATGTCTCGCATATTTAGCTTTTTTTTTTCAATGATAGAAGGTGGCAAAATGAGGACGGTGCGGATGCTATCACCCTTAAAATCTGATTACTGCTTTGCTTTTGGCACTTATGGATTAGAGGTCAAACAACCAAAATGGCAACTGGCGCTAAATAGGTGCAAAGTTGGCGAAAGACTTTGGAGTTTGGTATTCACAAGCAAGTGCGGATTCTGTCCAAAGGATCCGTCTCCCACATCTTGGGGTCCCAGGCGTGGAACCAGCCGGTGAAAATTGGCGGTTCCGCTCCTTGTTTGATGGTTGTGATGGGCAGCCCCTTGCGGCCGGACGGGTCTGAATCCAAATAGTCCCGTGCTGGAGGAGTTGGGTGGGAAAATGGGAATGTGATTAAAAATAAACTAACATTGGCCGTAGTTTGCAATGGTGTACAAGTAAAATAGGAGTTTCTCCTATGTAATTAATTAATCAAAATTAGATGGAACAACAATATGTATTAAAGACACCTGCTAATATGACATAACCTTGGATCTGAAGCGCTATCGTGACCCCATTTTTTTTTCATAACACAAAACTTGACCAAGCAATAGATAGTCATTAAAAAAAAAAAACAACTTGTAAGTTGGGGCACTTGCATGTCAAGGTACCACTGCGTTATCCCTAACAGAGTGTCTGCAAGCCACAAGCCACACTCGGTGTCGTCCAGTGACACATTGCTGACGTCTCTCGAAAAGTGCCCTCATGAGCATCGCTGCCCTTGAGCTAAGGAGAGTAAAAGGGCCATCCACATTGTTACCGCTCAAAAGGCCATCATGTGATTGTGTGGAAAGTGCCGATGGCTAAGGTGCACATCCCTTGCACCATTCAAGCTCAAAGGTTTTAAGAATCATTAGGCACAGTGATTGTTCATTTTTAAACGATGATTTGTGTTGGTTTATGCAGCCCGATGTTGACATTGTCAACATAATATGGACAAATGGGTTGGAATACAAAGTTAATCATAAAAGGAATTTTCAGGAAAAATTATTAGGATCACAGAAAACCACATCTGTATCTCTAAGAGGCGATAGGCCAAAAATAACGTAAGCGCTCAAACACGTCCACTCTATTGTATGCATGATTCTCTCGGTTACTAATCCTTCCACTTTTTGTGCAACCAACCTAATTTGGGAGCTCCCGTCCTTTCCTGTGCATTAGCTTCATTGCCAATCCAAAGGAAGAGCTGCGTGGAACACAGAAACACAGTATGTCACCAAGACCATTTGTAAAATCTATACTAATAAGGATACAAGTGGAAACTCTCCAAAAATGACCAAATAATGGACATCTTACTTGAGCCCATGTATCCAGAATCATGACATCATCCGTGGCCAGGTCAGACTGTGTAAAATCTCCGGGCACTTCTTCAACCTGAGAAAAAACACAGTAAGGCGTAGACTGAAGTATGTGCGCTATTCTCGCAACCGTTTCATGATTTCACGTACAATGAGTCTTCCAGTTTTGTTGGAGCAACCAAACAGACGCGGTTGCTTGATCACGTTCTTCAGAGTCTTGGATGTCTGGTATCCCTTTTTGCCACCCAGAGAGGACCAGAAGGCGTCTGTGAGGAAGAATAGTTTGCACTCAACACAATCGCACACTCAGTCCTTCAATATGTTTGTAATAATGTTTACCAGTTTGGCAGTTTTATTCTTCTCATTTACTTAGCACTGATATACAGTCAAGGCCTACTTTTCATGAGGTAGAATCCAATAAGAGAGCTATACAGTATATCTAGCTATCTAGCTCGCTAGCTAGGTAGCTAGCTAGCTATCTCCTGTATTTATTGATCCACAGTATTCAGTAGAACCGGTATTTTAGTTTTGAATAATATATCACCGACAATTAGGTTAATTTAATCGTGGCAGCCAAAATTGTGAGCATGATTTTGATTAGATTAACTGTGCGTCTGTGTGTTTGTGGGTGTGCGTGTGTGTGTGTGTGTGTGTGTGTGTGTGTGTGTCTCTCTCTCTCTCTCTCTCTCTCTCTCTCTCTCCCTGTCTATTTATTGAGTCAAAACGTCTGACTTTGGACATTATTAGATTGTGCAAGTGTACTGCATGCAGTGACTACTTCTGAATATGATGAAACGTCACCGGTAACCGGTAGTTGCAAAACTCTTTGAATTTTTTAGGGAAACACTACCCTCCATTATTCACTTAAAAATCCAACATGTGTAAAAATATTGCTCTGAGGCAACTTGGGCCAAGCAACTATGATGAAATGAGGTGAGGTGCTTCATCGCCTTCATTTAGCCAGAGAAAAAAGTGCTTTGCTTCCCTCTTGTGGTATCTGTAGGGAATTCTAAAACATGGATGATATCAATTCTGTGTGGATTTAAGATAAGATAAGATAAGAAAACCTTTATTAGTCTCGCAATGGAGAAATTCCCAATTCACAGCAGCAAAGTTATGAATGGAAGAAGTAGAACTTTCTTTAGTATCTTGTCGATCGATAAACAGAGGAAACCCACCTGGCTCTTTTCCCTCAGAAACATGGCTGGCGCTTCCTCCAAAGAAGCCCACCACGTGCTTGGCAGCCTCCATCTCGTTGTCACTGGCCCCCGCGCCTCGCCACACAAACAGAGCGCTTGGCGACTTCAGCACAAACACGTCGTTGCTGTTCAGGTTGGAAGCCGAAACATCAACCTGAAGGAACAAATGAAGACCCGTGAGAGGTGGGAATCTTTTTTCATTGGGTTGAATCACTCAAATAAAAGCCATCTTCACCTCCACAGCCCGGGTAGCGTGGGAGGTGCTCTGGCGGATGTGGAAGAGGCGAGTGCTGCTAGTTTGGGTCTGTCCACCTTTACGTGACGTTCCCCCGCTGTGGATGATCATGAGTTTGCCGTTGAACAGGCTCATCAGGTGGGGGGGCTCCTGGCCCTGAGTCACTCTCACCTGTCGAACACAAGAACTTGTTTGTACCAGAATTCAATTATTGGAAGCTACTGAAACATTTTGCACGGTTAAACAAAATATCCTTAAATGGTGGAAATGTATTCCACCAAATTCACTCAAAATGTAGGTAAAATGATAGTTTCAAAAGCGACAGTTCGAAGGATTAAATGCAAATGTGTGCTTAAAACGTGTGTTTCAAAGTTAAACACAACTGAATTGTAGTGTACCGCATTAAAAAAAAAGTATTAAAAAACAAAACAAAACACTATCATGATGCAAAGTTTGAGCGTTTAATTCGGGGAGCCCACGTACCATTCTGAGAATCACTGGAGAATCTCATTTTAAATGATTATTTAATTACTTTATGGATACTCTCCTTTCAGTGTATCTACCGTAATCAGTTATCCATTGATCTGAAATGTGTGTAATGAATGATTCAAAATAATCATGGTATGAAGACTTGCAGTTTCAGGGCCAAGGTTAGAATTAATTGAATGGCGCCCTCTGTCGACCGTTTAAAGGTGTTGTATAATTTTATGAAAGAAATTACAGTTGAGAGAAGTCATGTGCAGTTCTATCTCTCACTTTTACATATATTTTTGATTTCTCAGTCAACCTTGGCTGCAATTTCTACTCTCTATTCCTCATATCATCATGCTGACTGTCAGGACCGTACACAGATTGTTCAGTAGAAACGAGCTAAAGATACGCGGTATGCGTCGACAAGCTTGAACCTGAACCGGTGATCCTCCCAGTGAGTCATCCAGCTTCACGGTGAGGAACGCCGAAGCAGCCAGTTCGTCCTGCGTAGCCTTCAGCCCCTGCCTGACAAAGTCACACAGATATCATCGGAATACATTTTTGTAGTTTAGCCAAAAGTCAAACAACAAAAAACAAGTCAAGAACTAGCAGCTCCATATACACACACATACCATGTGTATATGACTTGTCCTGTCTTGTAGGTGTAGAGGATAAGGTAACAGTCTCCACCATAGAAGTGACCATAGGATGCGGGATCCACAGGAACCTTTTCACCGTTCTCTACACGCCAAATCTAAAAACCACACCAGATTTGGGAGGTAGAAGAGGTGGATTTGCCCAACAAATAAAAATGGTAGCACTGAAAATAAATATATTTGCTGAAGATACTGCTGATGGAAATAATAAGAGGAGGGGCCCTAGAGAGGACCCCTGGGGCACACCAGCAATGCTGACTGTTGGCTGACACTCTCATTGAATATGTTGCACTCGTGTGAATTCAATTGTCAGTGTCATGGAACGGCATGATGATGATGATGATGATGGTTTTTGATTCAACTTTTAGATTAGCTCTCATTATACTGCATTGCGCAGGTGGACTTGCGGTTGTTGTATGACAATGCAACACGCCTGTTTTACCTGGAATTTGCCCTTGCCATCGTCTACCATGCCATGCTGAGCTGCCATGGCTCTATTGGAGTGCAGGCTGGATGCGTCGAAGGGCACCTGGTCCACTTTAGCAATGCGGCCAATCGAGTAGGCCTGACTCGGCCCGGTGGTCTCGTCTTTGTCCTTCCAGTCACTGAAGAACTGCTTGAACAGGATGGTCTCAGATCCCGCGGGAAGCACTTGGATCTGCGAGTAGAAACAAGAAAAGTATGACCCTTTTTGTGGCCTCGATGTGCGGCTCAACTACAGAGGGTACCTTGACTTACAAGTGCCCTCGTTTACGAGTCAAGGCACCACTGAACAGGTAGATATACTGTCGTAGAAGAGCGCTAACATCATGTGACAGAATATAATGAATCTCTGACATGTACCTGACACCTGCTGCTGTATCCTTTGTCTTTAATAAACTTTTGGCCTGCAGACATGGCCGCTTTACGCTCTGACATGTTGGCCTTTGGACCTGATTGAAGGCAACAACGATGAGACAAACACATATCCACTTCATGAGATACACTTGGACAATTTAATCAGATCCGATCAAAAGCACACACTCGGAAACTCCAACTTGCATTCACAATGTAAACTTTTAATATTAGTTCCATGAAATGAGATGACTTGATTACCTTTCCAAACAAATATGTTCTTGTCCACTCCATTATCCAGAATGTAACACTCCTCAAGCGACAGCATGGATTGCTTGAAGGGGCTGGACGGCGCCACGACAGACAACTTCATGGAACCCGAGGCATCAGAGATCTGAAAAGCAAAGGGACATTTCAGATCCAATGGCTGCCATCACAATTTGCAAAAGTAATTATAAAAAAGTTTCTCACCATGTAGAGAGAGCCCTTCTTCCTGTTGCTGGCGTCCACTTTGTCGTCATCAGGACTGCTTGGTGCAATGGCAGTTTTGGGTCCCAACACCTACCGGAACAAGAGGAGTTGAACACGGTCAATTTGTGTGTTTTTACAATGAGATACAATGTAGTGTGCACTGTCAGCATTAATATTGCAATTAGAATTTACAACAAAGGAACAAAGCACTTACCCCTCAAATGAGTCAATATCGGGTAATAAAAAAAAATAACGTAATGAATTGTTGAATTAAAATGTTTTGGGCATAAATGTAATAATTGTAGCCAAACTCAATAAATGTTTAGCAACAAATACTTCTTAAAGTTTAAATGTAAATGAATTGAATTGAAAAGTGAAATACAACTGAGCTGTACTTAGCCAGTGATTCTTTGGCTCACCACTTGAGGGAGCCGGTGTCCCACTGGCCACCGCTTACCACACTTTGAGAATCATTAAGTGAAATAATGCACTCACAAGGCTACTACATTTTGAAAATAACCTTTTAGCGGGCTCTGCGAGAAATTATAACGCATGGTAAAATCGGCATGGTGCAAGCATTTTTTTATTTCGAAATGAAGAAAAAAAAAAAAAGGGAATATCTGAAAAATCAGATAGTCGGATGGTCTACAAAAAAAAAAAAAATCAGTCAAAACATTTTTGAAATCAGCGTCAAAAATTCTTTTAGGGAAACATAAAGTCACCTCGGAATAAAATTTGCTGTTGACCGGTGACACTGACAGAATTTTTAGCTGCCCTGTATATTTTCTAAACTATATGGGGGAAAAAAAAAATCTGCCCCTTTTGTATCCTCTCATTAGTCTTCTGTGGACTTGACCGTCCTCCCTTCAAGTGTTTACAAGGCCGAGAGTTGGCCCCAATTTGGCCCACCAGCAGCTCATTACAAACGCCAGCATTGTGTGCGTTTGTTCCCACGCTGCCTCTCTCGCCGGACGTGACACGCATCGTGACAACTTCCAAGCTTCTGCTCGCAGGAGAACGACCACCTTTGGGTCTCAAGTGCGTGGCTGAGAAAATGAAACGGCGCGTCGCGTGAGCGTCCCCATCACCTCCGTGAACGCCTGCGGCTCTTGGCCCTCGTCGTCCATGTGCAGCTTGGCCCGCCCGTTCCTCTCGTTGTCTCGGATGTGGATGGCCACGTAGGAGGCCTTCAGTCTCTCGTAGCGGTTACACTCACTGCCGCACCACTGGTAGATGTCCTGCCGACGCCACACAAACGACATATTTTGGGTTGCATTCATTTTGCAATTCCCTCGGAATTGGTGAAAATTGTTTAGTGATTTGTGTTTGGTTTTTATTTTGTCAAATATGTTGTGAACCGGGTGGCCCGGTGGACGAGTGGTTAGCGTGTCGGCCTCACAGTGCGGAGGCACAGGGTTTGATTCTGACTCCGGCCTTCCTGTGTGGAGTTTGCATGTTCTCCCCATTGCTGCGTGGGTTTTTTCCGGGTATGTCTATGGTCGTCTGTCTATGTGGGCCCTGCGATTGGCTGCCGACCAGTTCTGGGTGTCCCTCACCCAGACAGCAGGGATAGACTCCAGCGCAGCCACGGCCCTCGTGAGGATAAGCGGCTCAAATGTGAACATCCAGCAAAAAGGTTTTCCCTCCCCGAGTTGAAGTACTTTTGGGGGAAAGCGAGTATATTTGGAGCATGATTTACAACTTGCGTCGTGTCCAAACGTATGAACGTCAACGAATCCAAAGGAAGTCCGAGGCCTCACCTTTCCCAGGTCAAGAATGAAGCAGTCCCCCTTGTTGAAGCTGGCCCAGGCCAGCTCCACCTCCGTGGCTCTGATGGCCCTGCGGCCCTTGACGTGAAGCAGCCGTTTCACATTGGCGTCGTTGGTCACCACGTGTTGAAAACCCGACGCCACGCCACCTTTCTGTGGGTACACGAATAGATCGTTAGCCATCTGACATCCAGTCGCGGATTCGACCGAAGCGTGTGTGTGAATTAGAGTGTGGATAACTGGGGGCCGAACTGCGCACGACCGGGTTGGAGGTTTGTTCAGTTGGAAGATTTCATGAAACAAAGGGTTCCCAACTGAGACTGACATGAACGTTACACAACACGGTGAAACACCAATGGCCAAACAGCTGTCAGACAAAAAAGACATTGCCTGCAAAGCTGCCAATCATCAAATAGCCTCAGGGAGGAAGGGGGCCGGGGGGGGAACCTGTGTTGTACCTTGCATGTGGAACTGTCTCGTAAAGTGCCGTCCTTTGAGAAGCCGTGAAGCAAAAACACGCATGTTTACAAGTCATGCAAAATGGAATCACAACAAACCAACAGCGGACATACGGCGTGCTCATTCGTGGGGGGATGGAGACAAAAGAACGGGCCCTTGAGTTCATGAGAGGACAAACAACATTTCTTCTGGTGGAGGAACAGAGTGACTGTTTGTCTCCGGGGTCTCGCCACAATCTGGAGGAGTGACTTGAAAATGAAAACCACATTCAGGCTGCTCGCCCTCTTCTCAAGAGCTGCGCCGTAAAATGTTCCATGGCAACAATGTGGCTCTGTGTTTGTTCTGATTGTTTCCCGAAAGACGCGCCAAAACTTTGAGCGGAATGGAACTACATCGTCCTCTACCAACGAAAATAGACCACTCTTGGTCTTTAATATGTATAAAAAAAGTCTCAAAATGATTGTAGATGTACAATCGCTTCACCGATGGTATTCCTTAAGAGTGGGCATGACCACATTTCTCCTTTAAGTCACCATAAGGCTTTATGTAAATTAGCCTAGAAGGATTTGTATGCCTGCTCTCGTGTTTGACCAACAACAAATGTCTTTTTTTTATTTTAAATCGTACAACATCATGTCCTTTTTTGGCCAACGTTCTTGCGGAAAGAATGAGCGTTTGCTGGGATAATTACAGCCAGTTAAAGTTAGAGGAGGAAGTTTGGGGTTTTGAGGCAACAACTCGAAACAGATGGGCAGCGGAGAAGCGGCCTTCCAACATGTTAGCAGCCTCAGTCACGGACGAGGACACGCCCTGGCATGGAAATACCGACGAGAGAAAGTAGCTGTCGGTGAACTTCAGACTCATCAGCGTCGTTCGACGCGACAAAGTGCATTATGGGCTGACAATCATTAAACCGCGGGCATCGCTTTCCGTGACGGGGTTATTTACGCACAGCTATTTCCATTCAAGTTACCCATTACAAAGTGCCGTTTTTAATCCTCCCACCTCTCATCTAGGAGAATTTTTTTTTAATACAAACATTATCCTCAACTCTTTATCTGATGACTTTTTATAGCTTGACCTGTGCAGAAAAGAATATCTAACCAGCCATGAGGTCACCCCTCTGTTAAGGAAAGAAAATCTCGCAGTGGTCACAGAAAAATAACTTGATTGAAAATATTTTGAGCATGGCGACACGTTCAACCAAGATGTGGCCTCTCATTAGCATCACGGGTGTTTTAAAACTTGTAAACAGTCAGCTGGCCTATTTAAAGGGTGACAAATAGCCACTGTGCTGTTGGGTGACATGATGTGTACTACACTAAACTTAGATGAGAGGAAGAAAGGAGAGAGAGAGTGCGTTCTCTTGGGACATTACAAAGAAATCTTTATTCACCTGGTACGTGATGCCCGTCTTGAAGTAGCCCAGGAAGGTGTTGGATTCGCTGTTCTGCAACTCCCGGAACTGCACCGGTTTACCACCCAGGAAATCGTCCAGCTGAGTGGCAAAGATGGCTGCCGCGCCGCTCTCGTCCTGTGAGCACTCGTCACCTGGAAAGAAGTCACAGTGGTATAACGGCAAACATCTTGGAAGTAATTGATGAAAGGTTTGTAATTGCCTAGCTGTGCCACAAGATGGCAGCAAAGCACATTTTTGCTATTAGACAAGGCGATGGCCTGACGAAATTGAGCTCCTCCTCTCCCTTTGACATCGTTCCTTGGCCAAAGCCATTTTTTTTGTTTTAGACATGGCTTTGGTCTGGAAAAAAAAAATTGTGGATTAACGAAAGTAATTAAACGTTCCTCTTTGGAATGAATTGAAATGCCATCAATACGGTTACATTACTCTACATCCTGTAGTATTTATGTGTTGGAGGTGTGTCTTGAAGCGGCGTGGCCTTATGTGTGACATCATGAGTAAATTAATCTGCATGCGAGCATCTGGACGTGAGTTGTGGTCTACAGCAGTTCAGGGCGAGTGCTCCCATTTAGCATTTGTATTGTTGAGTAAAGTGGTGATACTGCATCTGTGACTTGGGGCTCCCCTTGCCTACATGCCCTTGGCATTACGGTACCGTAATTGCTCCATTTTATTTCCCTCATTCATTTTTCTTTGTTTTGGTGCTCCGGGATTGACTTGAGTGATGTTGCGAGCATGCAGCGGTGTCCTTTTGGCACCTCTGAGTCAGGCACGGAGACGCTGACTCACTTCAACCACAGCTGCTAGATACATCGCGAAGCAAATCCAATTTTCCCTCAAATCCACAACATTCCAAATCACGAAAAAGACGGAGGGATTTATTTTGGAATCGTGTAATATCGCCTGCGGTGGCAAACAAGAATAAATACTTCATTACTCTACTTTTGTTGATTTTTTTTCCTTTTCTTTGGTACTGAATACTCTGTAGTTTTTACTGTGTTTTGTCCAAACAGGCGTATTACTGCTTTCGGCCCCAGTCACTAATCTCCGCCTTCATGTTCGCGAATAAGCTAACCTTTCAGGTCAAAGTATATTCATCCTTTCATGCGCCAATAATGATAACCTGATTACATGATAAGTTGTCCACTGTAGTAACGGCTGTCCCTGAAAGGGTTTAAAAATGCTATTTACTTTTGTACTTTACTACATCTCAAAGTCTGCACATTTTTTATAGTCGTTCAATCACAACTTTTTATTTATTTATTTATTTTAACCCAAGCACACATATATCTACTTGTACTTTACAGTGCAAGTACTTTTGCCAACTCGGATTCCTGCAACTCCAACATGTTGGTTGCATAGGCCAGCAAACAAGTATGAACTGGTTCTTGTCTCCCGTGGCTCATTGGAGTATTCCCGATGCGCCTCAGCCTGATTTTACCAACATTACAAAGGGGCATGAGAAAAGATCATGTTGATGGCAGATGTCAGGTCGGTTTGAATGTGAAGAGAACTGAGACTGAGTTTAAAAAAAAAAAAAAAAAGATGGAAGTGTCGATTGTCATGAACAGCTGCAACTTTCCGACTTCTCCAACTGAGGTACTTGTGGTACATATTTCACCAGTGACAGTGTCCGCCTGATCTGTTTTGCATGCACAAAGGAACCGCGCGTGTTATGTAATGTTCACGTTGCACATGAAGCCTCACTGTACTGCGGCGCTCCAAGTATGAAGCAGGACTGCACGGAAATTGAAAGAAAAATTGAAACTTTTTCCTCAACTCCTGCAATTCCTTTTAATTTCCATTATCTTATATTACTTTCATTTAGGATTAATAAGCACCAGTATGTGCTACAAGAACAAAGTAGCACTGCACTGAAATTAAAAGAGAGATTGGTTTTTAAATAAATACGCATATGAGAAAGTGGCACAAAAACCCAGGAGATAAATAACAAAATAAAAATAATTCATCCGTGTGTTTATGTGGGAGATAAGACAAGCTTGAACTATGGGAGAAAATGTTACAGTTGGAAAACGGATGTGCAGGACTTTAGGGCCACAAAAATGTTTGAATAATTATTTTTGGAAGGAATCTCCTTTTCTACGTGTGTGTGTGTGTGTGTGTGTGTGTGTGTGTGTGTGTGTGTGTGTGTGTGTGTGTGGACTGTGTGTTTTTATTTTTTTTTTTGGCGACCAAAAATACTATGTACTACAGGTTATGGTTACTTTTTTTTTTTTTTCAATAGAATACAAATAAAATTTGAAAAAAAAAACACATAAAGACCAAGAGGTAAATGGCTAAATAAAACGATCGAAGTAAAATCAAAATGAGAAACTTGTGCAGTGTTTGCTAACTGAGTTGTTGTTCTGAGAAAAAAAAAAAAACAACCACAAGATTTCACAGCGCAGCAGGAAGTTTCTCTGTGGTCATGGAACAAGCAATATGCGAGCAAACAAAGTCAAATGAGATCACATTCTTTAATCAGGCCCACTGAACATTTGCGTGATCAGGAGTCCTGTTTCCTGCCACTTTTTTCTTTCCTAACACGGGTTAAATACAGACAATGTGTGAATGGGGATTGGTGGGGTAAACCGACCTATGTGTTCACTTTAAAAATCAAATATTGCACGAAAGTTTCCTGCTGCAGATGAAAGCGGGTGTGTTCTGTTGCGTGTTGTGGTGCATCCCAGTCTTACCGAGCCACATGTGTATGTTGTACGAAGGCGCGGAGGTGGCGAAGAGCAGCAAGTAGGCATCGCCGCTGTAGAAGTTTCCGTGCAGAGCCTTCGGAACGGGCTTCAGATCCAAGTTCTCGATGCGCCACACCTGCAGGCCTGGCTGCTTCCCTGCGTTTGTGAACTCCTTATGGGACACCATGATGACTCTGGGGGGGGGGTGAGACGAGGCAAAGCAGGATGTTCAATGAAGGATTTTTGCATTGCAAAGTCGCACTGTGGCAACTCCCTTGCCAGGCACATTCAAGCACAAAGGAGTGACTGTAATAAACTCTGGCGAGAACCCATGAAATGCATAGTGGGCTTAGTGTTGTGGAAAAACTTGATGGTCACATCCACAAACTTGTGAAACAAAGTTACTTGGATGTGCTGCATTACCATAATAGCACCTCACACCTCAAAGAATTCCTTAGCTTCCAAGCACCACCGTATGGCCAACATTTAAGAAACAAAGTAGCAGACCAGGCTTAACAGTTCATCAAACACAAGGCAGAGGGTTTCTTTCTCAAAATAAATGTGTTTCCAGTCCAGTAGAGAAACGCTGATCTGTCCTGCCACCAGTGATGCAAGATGATGCAGATTATTTGCTGCCCAACCCCATCCGGATTACACAAAAACCAGATTACAAATGATTTGGAGGCGGTAGGATTATTACTGAAGATTTTTTTTTTTAAACATCATCACATACAAACTCTTGCACGTACCCTTTTTGAGAAAATTCAAACTCTTGCATTTTGAAAGAACATCTCAAACAGCAGTTTGATTGCACAGCTCGGGTTACAGATACAGGAAAACGCTTGGGAGAGTAGCTGGAACAGGGCTGATCGATACGCTCTGAAGCGAGCACTCAGCTTGGTTTTTCTGGAGGACTGCATTAAGAGTTCATTATCAATATGAGCCCGCCACGTCATCATATTGAGCTGCATTAAGATCACTAACCAGTTCAGGGTGTACCCCGCCTACGGCCCAAAGACGGCTGGGATAGGCTTCAACACGCAAGCCTCATGTTGAAAAAGCGCTTCAGATAATGGATGCATGGATTATCACCACAAAGAAGTGAGAATGTCCTTTTTTACCAAACTATTCAGGAGTAACATTAATGTTCGGAATTATTTGTATTTTGTATGCACATTATACTTACTTCAAGGCCAAAATGTGCATCTTGTGCACACGCGATACCTTATTTGTGGCCACAAATGAGTATTTTGTGACTACTAAATGCTAATTTGTGGCCACAAAATAGCTATAATGTACACATGAAATATTCATTTGGGGGTTTACAGTGATTATCATAAACAACTCAGGATGTCTTGGGAAACAAATGGAGCGGACCTTGGCTGGAAACGGCAATACACAATCTCTTTATCTTCCCTTCCTAAATAAGGTGCGCTCCATTTGATTACGCAACTATACAGGAATTAAAAGATTCATTTGCATTTTGTGTGTGCGTTAGACCTGCTTCTAGATCACAAATTGGTATTTTATTTGGGGAATATTTAATACAAATTTGTAAGCAAGAAAAAAAATAGGTATAATGTGTAAACACAATACTTATTGGTGGGTTTAATGTTATTCCAGTGAATTTGGCACATCCACAAAAAGTTCCGCCCACATTTGCTCGAACACACCTCAGCGCCGTTTATTACAATTTAATTTGTGTGCATGTTATACCTTAGCCATGGGCACAAATTAATGTTTTGTGGTAAAGTTAAATGCTAATTTGTGGTCTCGAGAAAATTATAATGTGGGCACGAGATTCTAATGTGTGCGAAAACTCCAGGTCAACAAATGGAGCGCACCTTCAAGGGGCACTCCAATACGGCGGAGTGTTATCCTGTAGACGGGGCGCTTCATTTGGTTACCAAACTGTCCAGAAAATACATTCAACATACCGCCCACAAATGAGCATTTTGTGCGTAGGTTATTGCTATACTGTGGCCACAAGTAAAATGTTTTCCGCCTCTCGTCACGTCTGGGGGTTCCGTACACTACCAATGCAAGGTAATGGATATTTTCGCAGAGACTAAATCACTCCTCGTAAAACGGCACAGAAGGCAACAGCGACATCATTGTTGGTGCTTTGATTTCCATCAGGAATCTCACACTGACTTACGAGACCAATCAGAACTCTGCAGCGAGCCGTTTTTATTACTACGGAGAGATTCCTCCTATGTTACGTAACGTCGCTGTTTGGATTACGCTTCCTTCTTGTTTTTTTTTTAATCTAGTCAATGGTTTAAAAGTAAAAAGTAGCAACCAAAATTAGTACTTGCCAGAACAGACTCATGTGGAAAGACAAATCCAATACGTATATGCAATGGCCGACAAGAGAAAAAGACCACAATAAATGTACAAATAAAGTTACAAATAAAGGACTTACAATCGGACAGGATGGAACGAAGAACCGCAGCGTTGTCGGGAGGCTGCAGATGCGGGAGTGAACGGGATTCAGACGCCCAAGTGTGTGTCTGTGTGTGTGTGTGTGTGTGTGTGTGTGTGCGTGCGTGCGTGCGTGCGTGCGTGCGTGCGTGCGTGCGTGCGTGCGTGCGTGCGTGCGTGCGTGCGTGCGTGCGTGCGTGCGTGCGTGCGTGCGTGTGTGTGTGTGTGTGTCGTGGAGGAGGTTGTCCGTCTGAAAACTCGACGCGCTGATTGGTTGACTGCAGGAAGACAAAACAAACATCCAGATGCTGTTTTATTAAAACACACACGGGGCCTGCGTTTAATAAAGTGAATGATGGCAAATGGTGGCAACGTCCTGCTCTTTTTCCGGATATAAAATGTGTTCAAACAGGGAGGGTACAAAGTCCACTGAGTTCACCTGAAACACAGACGAGCAATGTTAGCACGGCGGCTGTTTGCTTTTGAGCTTAAAGAGGTCTTGTGCGTGTGTGCCTTAAGGTAGGAATATGTGCGGCAATACTTTGTTATCTTTACAAAAGTAATTCTAATAAAGGTTGGGAAACACTGCTCGCTTTCCACTTTATGGACCACACTCATTTGTATCCCCTAAACCTGGACTTCCAACCGGTGTGTCCCACGTATCTAATTTCACTGAAATAGTTCCAAAAATATTTATTAAATACAATCCTATAACAGTACATTGTACTATATAAAAACATACAGTAAGGACACTATTGAACAGAATGTTTTTGCTACTTTTTTTTTTTGATTCACTTTGACTTTGCTACCTAGGGGCAGTATAATATAATATAGACAGATGGAAGCACATGAACCTGGTAAAAACTACCCAGGAAGCTGCAGTAATATTTGTGATTCTTTGTAGATGATCAAGAGTATTGCTCTATTATCTGTCTACATAGGTTGCGCCACCATTGGAGTTCAAATATCTGTTGCGTAAAAGGTTATAACCTATAAATAGCATATTGTAGATGCTATTTGTGAGCAAATCTATGGCGTTTCGCAGTATGTTAGCGTGAAGCTAAACTGTCTTATCTGCAATTCAAAACAGTTCCCAGGTGTTTGCCAAAATATCCCACGGCCAAGCAGAAGATAACTTTTCTTGTCTTGCTGAAATGAGCCTGAGCCAGCAAAATGCCAAACAGAAAGCAAAACCCATTGACGCCTGTCTAAACATTTATTGTCCACTCAGGCACAGCTGAAGCAGACAAATCTTCATTGAGACCCGTGTGTGGGGTTCGTATACATTATTGACACAAGGGGTGTGTTTACATTGTACAGAAACAAAGCCATATAGGGAGGAACAATAAAAGAAGCCCAAATTCATATCAGTGTGTGCACAAAACCAACAAGCTGCAGCTAGAAAGCGAGAAAAATTACGGGTTACATTCATGGAGGTTTTAAAATGATGCTGAGTCTTGGTCTCTTTTTTCATACAACAAACTGGCATTCGAACATGTACTGAGGTTATTTGTTGATGTCAGAATGCCTAACTGGTGCTAAAGTGGCAGCATGGCAAATGCTCTCATTGAACAGGAAGTGACAGTAGGCCCCACTGGCAGGCCGGAGACAGCTGATGGTGCACATCCTCGGCCACAATGGATTACAATCTTATCGTGTCAGGCTAGTCTGGGACACAAAGGAGAAAAGGGACATCAGGGAGAATTAGAGCCCCGCTTTGACACAGTTGCATGTAAATAATTGCAGATTGTTACCTACCATATAATGTAACAACATGTAGCATTTTAATGTTTTGTTTTGTTTTTGGTTGCTTGGATTAAATTAAATTTTCTTTCAATTTCCTCCTCTTGATTTTGTTTGCACTCTGTTGGTTATACTGTATTATGATTACAAGTGCCTATTTATCTTTTTGAGAAAGGGTCTTTGGACCCTGGAATAGTGCACACAACAAGCTCCATAAAAAGGCACGGCTAGTTTATCCATTCTTCAACGTTATCATGGTAACCACGTCCACCTTTTATGCATGACGCTCGATTTGATTCAAAAGGGATAAAGGGCAGCCGTGACCTTTCAACAAAGCTACCTCTGAGGTTGCTCACCCAGTGTATCCAAGCATCCACTGAAATAAGATTTGAATGTTAGTTAAAGTTTAAAAAAAAAAGTTTAAACATTAGTCAATGTATGCAAAACAGGCTCCGGGGAGTGTGTTCACTCTGATAACGTTTGCACAGCAGCTTAGTGACAATTTTCTCTCTGAAAACGGAAATGGAAGTGTCAAGTATGGCACGGAGGGCAGAAAAAAAACTACATTCAGCCAGGAAAACATTCAAACAGAACACATCGCCTTTTAAAAAAATTACATCAGTGGTACAGTCGTAAACAGCAGTTTAAAAAAAAAAAAAAACACTGGTGGGAATTAGTAACCAAGTACAAATGTTTCATGACTATACTTCAATAGGTTCTTCAGATATCTGTACTTGAGTATTGCGCCGCAACTATTGCATATCCTTAAAATCGAGTATTTTACCGATTAGCCCATTAAATAATTGATTAAAAACTGATTGTGAATTCATCAACACGCTCACGTGCATGTGAGGTGCGGGTATTATTTTTGTCTATCTGGGGTCGCCATCCTCCAGTTCCACTGAACCAACCGTGACTTTTATTGTATATGGCTTTAGACAACGGAGCCCGGTCTTGCGAGTGACGTGGGAGCCAATAATGAGCGCATAGATTTGGCTGGTGTTTCGCGCAATGGAAGACGATGTTCAATGAGCTAACATTAGCTTGTTTAAACGATGGTAGATGTGCTCCTCAGGGACATGAAATCCTTTGAGTAGAGTGTACAAATAATAATAATAATATATAACAATATAATCTATTTATCATGTGGAATAATGTGTCCACAAGCCTCATGTTTTATGAAAGTACATCAATGCTGGAAATTATCTGGCTGAGTCGAGCTTTGTGTGTCGACGACAGCACTTTCATCCGCCCTCAACTAATCCCTGCACAGCTGCAGTTCCAGCTTGGCAACTTTGACAGCCTGACTGTTTTCCAAACATGCCCAGCAGTGACACTCGTCCATCTTGTTTGTCCAGTCGTGGAGAGAAAAAAAAGAAAATGACACTGCTGGGGTGACCGTTTGCAAAGCCTTTCAAGTGTGACAGTTCAAGGTACGCACACGAAAAAAAACAAAAAAAAAAACAAAAACAAAAACAAAAAAAAACTAAACTATACACCGAGAGGTATCACGAGGTACACCTGCCACAATCGTCTGCACGTACCGAAACTAGAGCTACACAACAATTCATTCTCCGGATACAATGGGGATGTGCTAAAGAGACAAAATAAATAAAAGCCATGTGCTCGCAAAACGGAGACGAATACTGAAAGTAGAATATGAAACCTGCAACGCAGTGTTAAAAAAAAAACAAAAAAAGGAAATTGAACTGAGGAACTAGAGCATCGAGTGACGGCATTGAAGCAAGACACACAATCAACTACATCCTCAGTCTACAAGGCTCTTAACATGCAAAAAAGACAAGAGACGATCTCCATCCATCCATTTTCTAATCTGCTTGTCCTCACAAGGGTCGCGGGCGTGCTGCAGCCCATTTTTATTGAGATTTCATCCATTATTTGACCGGTGGCACAGTTAGTGAATGGATGGTGCCATTGCAGGAGCTAAAAAGTGTTTGTAATGTGCATTAATAGGGGAAATGTACACTGTAAATGTTGTAACTGATAAAAACATCATGCATTATTTGGATATTAAATAACAGAGTTAGACCACAGTTTTTGCATCAACTCATAGGACTCCCTATGGTGCCTTAAATGGTTCTTCTTGAGTTTCTATCAGAGCGGCGCGGTTACCTGGAGGCTACGTTCACTCCGCAACGACCCCGGGGAGCTCCGCAAGGACGGACGGATCCTCCTGATTGGCTAAAGTCTGATTGACGAATCGCAACATTCCCTTCAATGAGCTCATGTGCTCATCCGGGGTGTCCACCCCTCCCCGCTCGTCTTCTCCCTCCTCCGTGATGGTCTGCTCTGAACTGGCGCTGGTGTCTTCCGGCATGTAGGTGAGGGGGTCAAAGGAGAGGTCACAGCTCGATGGCGGCTCGGTGCTGCTGAGCGCCTGCCAGCTGCGGTCCACCGAGTCCGAGTCGGACGACTCCCACGGCTGCTGACTCAGCGCTTCCTTCAGAGTAGCCTTGAGGCTTGGGGGGAGATCGAGGGACAGGTCGTTGCTACAGCTCTGGAGAAGCAGCTCAAGGCCTGCATCGGATGGAGGCGAGGTTGTGCTTTGGGAGGGAAGTGACGTCCTGTGAGCGAGTGATGGAGAGATGCTGGTCGTTGGATGCATACTGGGACAGGAAGGAGGGTGGTGCGAGGATGAGGTGTCCTCTTGGGGGTGTATCCATGGCTGGATGGATGACAGGGAGCCGATGGAATTGCAGAAGGATGGAATGTGATGTTCAGCTGCACGCTTCAGACTGGAGATCTTTGGTTGGAGACGAGTCATCTCAGACTCCTGGTCGTGGGATGAGAAAATACGAAAATCACCAGATTAGAGATGGAACGTAGCGGATTTTCCCCACGATAAGGCGCTCCGGAGTATAAGGCGCATCTTCAATGAATTTTAAAACTGGGTCCACAGCATTATAAGCGGCATAGAATAGAAGCCACTTTAGCGGCTGAGGTTCCATTACGCATCCACTAGATGGAGCCACGCTAAATGGGATACAATAGAATACCATACAGCTTTATTTATTTCGAAATTTCACAACCGTTGCAGCTGCAAGAAAGCGCTTTACAGAGCATTGAAAATACTACGTCCAAGAAATCAGAATATCGATTTGAGGCACATCGGCTTATAAGGTGCACTATCGGCTTTTGAGAAAATACAATGCTCTTAGGTGCGCCTTATAGTGCGGAAAATACGGTCATTCCCTGAGATTTTCAGAAGTGGCAAAGAAGAAAAATCACCCGAACAGGATCAAAACATGTTCCCATAACTTTGCTAACATTCTGAAAAATCTACTTGGGTATAGTAACGACAAAATGATGATTTACCTTGATGAGTAGGGACTCACCAGAGGTCTCTACGGACCTCTGAGAGGATTCAAGCGGAGCGTGGAGTTGAGCCGCTTGGTCTCCGGCTTCTTTCGACTGAGCACCGAGATGCTCCAGCTGCATTTGGAGCTGACCGTTCAGAGCCTTGACTTTCTCGTACAACTTGCGGCTCCTCTCCAGCTGAGTCTGAGTGCGCAGGAGCCCGCTCTGACTCTCCTCTAACTGAGTTTGGAGATGACCGGCTTGGGCCTTGGTGCGGTCCAACTCCATCTTAGTCTGCTCCAGCTGGGTTTTGGCCTGGTCCAGCTGGATCTCCTGCTGCCGGAGCTTCGAGGTGAGCTTCTCCTGCGAGGATGACATGTGCGAGGACACTTTGAGGAGCTGACCTCGAGTCTGTTGCAGGGACTCCAGCTGACCACGGGAAAAAAAAAAAAAGACATATTAGCTTGGAGTGCAATTGAGAACGCTCTTGATTTCTGAATAAACACTTCCTACACACACAAAAAAATGTTAGGCTAAGTGAAGACTGTCTCAGTGATCGTCAAAGCGTGGTACAGGTTACCATTGGTGGGACTTGAGTGGTATGCAAAAGAATCTCGAAGTAAGAAAAAACCCAAGTAGTGTACAGGTGTATTTTTTCATAAGTTTTCATCACAATACATTTGCACTTTGTCTTTAGTAGCTGTTTATACATTACATGACATTGAAATCCGCCTACAAACATTCTGTCGCTGAGAAAAAAAAAAAGACACTTGTGGTAGCCTAATGTCGTAAAAATGAGAGGGGAAAGGAGAAATGGAACAAACAAAAAAGGAACATGCATCGAAAAAAGGAAACAGAAGCAGACAGAAATGTTCAATATTACACAATGAGGAGGAATTAAGAACTATCAAAGGCAGTCACCGTATAATCATCGTGTCCAACCGACGCTAACAGTCAAACTAAAGAGATGTTTTTTTTCAGTAATTATTATGCAGACCCAAATAAGGCAATGAGACATCAGCTGCATTGCAAAATGCAACAAGACGAAGCTCCGGCGCAAATAGCACAAAACCGGCAGCAATTGTCCAAGCCGCCCCCCACCCCCCCTCAATTTTATGTATTTATTTTTTAAATAACTGCCTATTGTAATAGTTTAAAGCATAAATGTTTGACAAACTCCCCGAAATATTTAACATCATTCCAAACTCATCTTACATTACCCTTAAAAATAATCGTCTTAGTATTGTTTGATTTACATGAGTGATTATTAGTGTCCTTAATAGTTTAAAGCATAAATGTTTGACAAACTCCCCAAAATATTTAACATCATTCCAAACTCATCTTGCATTACCCTTAAAAATAATCGTCTTACGTATTGTTTGATTTACATGACTGATTCTTAGTGTCCTGTGCCACACTCGTACCGCTAGTGTGGCACAGGTTCCCTCTAGTGGTACAGAACAGTCATTGACCGAAAGATTCAAACTTTGCATGCGTTGGTCATTAGTTGGAGAGTAAATCATTTTCTTAAGTAAAAACTGGGTGTGAAAAGTTTGAGAACCGCTGATTTAAACAAAAGGCACCGGAAGTGTACGTTCACTTCCATTGACAAGCCATGCGAAGCTTCGCTCCTCTCCGACATCGGAAGCTTTTCTCACTTTCAAGATGCATCACTTCAGCATATCACCCCTTGACGCCAATTCGGATTCACATTGTTTTGCGGCATCACACTAACCGCCAATGTGAAAAGTGAAGCGTAAGCAAAGGTGTCAAATTGTTTGCACTCGTAGCTAATAGATCCAAAATAATACAAACACATCTGCAGATTTTAGCGTGTACCTCCTTGTCGTGTTGATTCCGCTCCAGATCCAGCTCCTGCTCCAAAGAAGCGACCGCATTCTGCAATTTGGCCTCTGATTGCCGCCAGCGCGTCTCCTTCAAAGCCAGCTCCTCCTCTGCATGCCTCAGCCTCCCGTCCTGCACATGTAGACGCTCGTCAGGAACCGCAACAAGCAATCCTTGCTGTGCGAAAAGCCGTCACACGCAAACATAGGACACATTTGAGTGGCTTTTTTACCAACTCGTTCTCCTGCAGCTTGATGGCGTCCAGTTGTGACGTGAGAGCTTTGCAGTGACGCTGAGCTTTTTCAAGTTCCCGCAGTAACGTCTCCAGTCGCTGCTGATGGGATTCCTGAAACACGCCGGCATTCGGATTTGAAAGCTCAGGAGCGCTGCGGGAAATGTTCACCTCAAAATACATCGGGATTTGGGCTTTCTGGTATATTTTAAGGATGAACCTAAAATGACCTCTCGACTTATGAATGCACGTGTCCAATGGTTGAAACAAAACTCGCTGATCTCCAACAAGGAGCTGAATGAGCTTTTTCAAGTCCCCGCAGTAACGTCTCCAGTCGCTGCTGATGGGATTCCTGAAACACGCCGGCATTCGGATTTGAAAGCTCAGGAGCGCTGCGGGAAATGTTCACCTCAAAATACATCGGGATTTGGGCTTTCTGGTATATTTTAAGGATGAACCTAAAATGACCTCTCGACTTATGAATGCACGTGTCCAATGGTTGAAACAAAACTCGCTGATCTCCAACAAGGAGCTGAATGGCGGAATTCCGAACCAAAAGATCACAATCCACCCTGGACGCGGAACTCTTTGTGCCATCTAACCCTAACGCTGACCTTCGTTTCCC